>NW_020447519.1:748984-1087931 GCF_003343035.1 Apteryx rowi | reverse complement strand
CCCCCCCCGGGCCGAAGCCCAGCATCTGCGATAACCTTTGGTGACGCTAGGGCAGTGAACATGGGTATAAACCGAGCGACATGCAGACAGGGTGCTCATAGGCAGCACTTTTTGCTATAAATTTCAGAGTCTGGTAATTCCATGCTGCTTCCCATTAGCCATCAGCAGCTACTAATTCCTGGAAGCTTGGAAATTCCTCTTCTTTTGCCATGTATTAGAGTGCATCCAGCAGGCATAAATAGCACATGAAATCATAAGTTATAAACCCTCTTGGCTACTATATTTAGTTGGTGTCTTACTCATGTCTCTGCATCAGTCTTGCTTATCTGATTCAAATTCTTCCTGATACATAGGGAGGTTAGGGCCAGATCTGTGAGCTCTGGCGATAGCCCATAGCTCTGGAAAAGGCACACTTTTAGTCTCCTTTTCGGTGAGTTCAGATCAGGATGAAGACATTGGGTTTAGCCTCAGTTCTATAATCTCCCAACACGCTGTTGTCAGTTAACTTCTGTAACATGCAACATCTTATGTTAGCAGGTTTTTGGGTGTTTTTTTTTTTTTTTTAATTAATTTTTCACTTTGCTGGGACACCATGCATAAAAGTACAGTAATAACCAAATCAAAGTAATGAATGTATTTATTATGATAACTTACAAAGGGCCTTTGAAAAGCTGCCTGTTGTGTCAGCAGTTTCACAAAGTGGCCAACCAGCTTTACAGCCATCAGACAAAAATATGATGTTTCATACCTGTGCTGCAGTATCTAGTCACCCAAGCATTTGATGTTCTAAACAATTTAGTAACTCTCTCAATCTCAAATTAGCAAGATTTGACACAACTGAGTGGGGGGGAAAAAAAAAAAAAGAGAAAAAAGGATGTGCTACTGAGGATCAAAATGAAAACATAGGACCCAGTCATCAGAAAAAGCAGATTTTCATTGTGCAAGTTAACTTTAGGCTTTGTAATTTTGCAGAGTTGTAAAATACCACAGTAAAACATACTGTGGTACTTTTATCATTAGAGAAATATCAGTGACTCAAACAACTACAAAGCAGATGAATTTACTGTGAAAACAATGATGTCCACTATATAATCCAACATTTAAGCTAAACTATCTCAGCTTCAATGTTTGTCCACTGGCTGCGGTACAAATATAACATACTACCACCTAATAGGCTTTATTCTGGAGTGACTTCTTGGACTGTGACTACTTTGTTGTTACATTTTGTGGAATAGTTATTTAAAAAAAAAAAAAACAACACAAGTTGTTAATATAGTGTATGTAAAATTGGATTGTTTAAAATATTTATTTCACTCTCCTACAAAGAAACAAAATAATTTAAGCAATTTTTTTTTTTTTATATTTACACCTTGTTTAACCCATTTCATAGTCCCCACAACAAAATATGACTCTGGTGGATTCTTCTGATCTATGCTACTTCAGCTAATGACAGGTTATAATTTGCATCCAGTTTCTGCATTGGGTCATGTTCAGTGTTCACTTTGAAGTCAGTACTCCTTTTCATTCATGAACTGCAATCATATTATAGCCAGAGTGAAAAAAGTTGGCCCTGAGTACAAGAGAATTTTTGAAATTTGTGTCCAACTCCACTGAGTACACCTGATTTTTTTTTTTTTTTTTTTTTTTTTTAAGGCTGGTGTTTAATGTATGGGCATAGAAAAAAAATTTTCTTTACTTAAACTAAACTATCATATACAGTGCCATTTCTTAACATCCTTCCTTCACAAGTGAGTGTTCACTGTATAAAGCATACTAATGAAACAAATATATACAACAGTCCTACATTGCTAAGGTATGTGTGTCTCTGTCCAGTTTATCTATCTATCTGTCATACCCCAAAATACCATGTTGCCAACTGTACACAAGTGAAGGATGAAATCTGAATACACTCACTCTCTCATCTCACAAATAGCTCTATATATAAAAAGCTAGATACAGAGAAAGAATGAGAGAGAAAACCAGGTATAGCTATATGTTTTGCATCATCCATTTATAGAAATAGCTAGGAGCAATTAATAATCTTTTCTTACTCCTCCTTTCCATGATCAAAAAGTGTGATGACACGGGACTGTGTGCTGGTCATTAGATGGTGGACATACATAGACCTGGTGTTGAACTTTGACCTTTGGCCAATGAAAACTCCAATAAGACCAGCACCAATATTTGGATATATTTTGTTATATCAAGGCAAGTGGCTGGGAAAGTGGCCAAAGTGAGAACTGACAGAAGACATGCTGATTGATGTAGAAATAAGGTTGTGATCTCTCTTTTTTTATGATTCTTACTTCTCTTTCAAAAGGAAAGAAAAGAAAGCAAAACAGAACAGATTTCTCATGAATTGCATGCGCAATTAATCCAGGCATAACTATTTCTTTTGTAAAACTCATGCATTGGATGGTGTGTGTTTGCATATATGCACATAGATATATTTTTATGTGTGTGTATATATGTGTGTGTGTGTGTGTGTATATATATATATATATGAGATATATATATATATATAAGATACAGATCAGAATCATGTCAACAGTATGGTCTTTTTTTTTTTTTTTTTTTTTTTGTGGAGGCAGGGAGGACACAAAGAAAGAAATATATTACTTATAGGCTGGTGCATGGAGGAATCATATCTACTCCTCTCTCCCGGTTTGACCAAGAAGTAGCCATGTCTTTTTAGCTGCATTAGTTATGCACGGACAGTGTGCTTTGGAAACCTATGTCCGCGCTGATGCATGTGCGTGCCCTTAGCCCCGCCACACATGCACACACGGCTTCTGAAAACCTGCTACTCAGCAACTGCAATTTTGCAACTACAGAAATAATCATAAGGTTTCTATGCAACTTACTGTTGCTTGGAAGATAATAATTAGACAATATATTCATAGGAAAAAAAAATGCAAACATTTCCCTGCACATTTCAAAAAGACTTCCTAAAACCTCACCTCTGTTATTCCACCGGCACACAGCGTGCCCTGGGCAGGCACGTGGGGGCAGAGCGAGAGGGAGGGGCAGCTGCAGCTGGGTCCTCAAGCAAATGTCACCTCTTGGCCACATCCCGCCTGGCTTTGATGGGGAACCCATGCTGCCTGTGCAAGGTGAAGGCCATGATATCCAAAATAATGAGGACCCTGTGCAGCCTTATTAAGATGTCTTGATGGCTATTCAATTGCTTGCAGGCTATTGGAGAAGCTGTAAAGAAAGCCAGGTTTCGCCACACTAAAGATGGTGGGGATTTTTTTTTTCCAATTTTTCAGTTTTAAAGAAAAAGTATTCCAATGATTCAGCCTGTGTGCATGCAAAAAGACATAATTGCTCTTAACCATATCAGGAGAAGGGGAAAAGTAGTCAATATGTAATGAAGAACAGGAGGCCCTACAAATCTGTTATTATAGGTTTTTGGATGGATTTTTTTTTTGGGGGGGGGAGGGGGCCATGTATGAGGAGTTTGAATTTCTTGAAGTCCTTATAGAGTAGGAAAAGGAGGGGAAAATATAATAGCGTGTTCTCATTCACAGAGAGCTATTTATTTCTGTTGGTTTAGTGTTTTTTTTTAAAAATGTGTAAACCACATTGAACAAATAGTGCAATAACTGGATGCATAAACTAATGCATGACAAGAGCAATAATTTACTAATGGGTAATTATGCATGTTTTCACTGCCTGTTCACTCACCACCTAACCCATGCCATGCTAGCAACTTCACTGTTAAAGCTGACTTGCATGGTCTCAAGGTTAAAGAGCAAAGCTGGTCTTAACTGTTCTCTTCAGGAGGCATGTTTGTAATGGCTCTTGGCTGTCAGTGTATTTAGAAACGAACACATATTCAGATTTGTTTCTTTTTTTATTTTAAACTACCATCATCGCCTATTTCTCTAGCACCAAAAGAAGTGCACAGCCCACTTTTCATTTGTAGTTTTAAATGTACGTATATAAAATAACCAAGTGTATGGAAATGGATTGGCATGGGAATATCTGGCAAAGCCAAAGGCAGCTGTGTGGAAAAAGATTCAGGGGAATGGAGAGTTCTTTATATGTCCCCGCCCCCCCCCCACTTCCCACCACCTAAACCACAATTTGACCATACATCTTCTTTTTTTGAAGATGTTAATACACACACGGGCTTTTTTTTTTTTTTTTTTTAGTCATTATATACACAGACCTCTTTTCTAGGTCTTCTAATATTTAGTTAGCAGGCATAATAATTGTAGTATTTTTGTACTGAACAATATTAGTAGGAGTGGGTACAGGCTCAGTCTGAAATAAAGAAAGGAACAGAGTAGCTGTACAGCTGTGGCCACCTCCTGTGATGGCTCATAGGCCTAYAGCATTGATAATTCTGCCCCGGTATTTATCATCATACCTATATTTATATAACAACTAATGTATCTATCCTGCATAGATATTCTCTGCTATAGAATATGCAGCCACATTGAAACTATATAGTCTATAATGTGCATTAGTCTATATAACCAATTGAATTCCACTGAGTCAATAGATGATAGATAGGGCTGCTGGTCTAATGTATCTGTTTTATATAATGGTGCACTGCTGTTTACTATCAAAATGAGAAGAAATAAGGGGAAGGAAAAAAATACTTTTTTATCACTTTGGTTCTAATTAGCAACAATATTTAACTTCAGAATCTAAACACAGTAATGCTGCATTGAATTTGAACCTCAGTGAGGTTGAAAAAAAGCTTCTCACTGCTTCAGGCAACATATTTTAGAAGAGACTTTTATATATTTGAAAAAAAAAAGCATTAGGCAGTTGAGCACATAGAATAGAAAAAAAAAAAGATTTCTGCAAAATCAGAATATGGGCATACAATGCTTTTGTGGACACTGACTAACGGGAACTACCCCAAAAGGTTAGCAGAAGTTATCTTATGTTCTTATGTAGCAGTTCAAAAAATGCTGCTTCTGCCATGGTATTGCTTGGGACACACGCTTAGCCGATGCAAACTGTCTAACTTCTTCCCCGAAAAAGTTGATATAACTGAACTTTTGCATTTCTGTAGAGTTCAAGGCTGATTTTTCATTTTCTTTCTTCAGAAAACACACACACACACACAGAGTATATTTTGATGGCTACACTTATCTATTTAGTTATAGTTTGGGGGTGGGGCTGAGGGGTACACTGAGAAACAGCTATCATGTTAACTTAGAAGTTCATCAAGAAAAAGGAGTCTGACTTCATCATTTTACTTTTTACCATTAAGGATTGGTGAGAGAGAACAAATGCTGGTGCTCAGAAATGATCTACCTGACTTTGTCATATGTAATATCCAGTGATAAATATATTGTCCTGTAAAAAGGGTTTGTACATAACTTGTACATGGTTTCATTTTGTATTTTTCTCAGATTAAAATTTATGTATTTGTGTTCTAAAACAAGGAGCGATTTCTGTGGTTTTTTTCCTCTTTGAAATGGCTGTGTCCCAAAAAGTTATGCAACATGTATTACTAAACCACGAATAATACTTTTTTCAGACAACCAATACTATTAATACTTTGAATGGAGAATACCCCAGATGCCTATCTCTCTTTTTTGCTCTCCAGGACCAGCCCCCTTTTAATAATAATTAATATCAGCTGCTGTAGAGGATGCTGTGACAGCTGTAAGTGAATAATTTCACAGTAACAACAAATGTCTCCCCAACACCAGTTATGTAGTCAGACACAATTATAATCTGGCATAATTTAGCTACTTTAAATGCATAAACATAGCATCTTACCACATCCTCAGCTCTGGTAGATCAGGTAACGTTGGACTGATATTTTTGCTAACGAAAGAGTCCAAAGATTTTCTAATTTCTTATGATGAATACATTTAAAAGTTATTTGCAAAATTTGGAATATGGTTCTCTACTGCAGAAACGGAACTAAGTATAACACTACAAGCAATTGTTTATGCTCTTAAGTTTAAGAAAAGGACAGTCTCCTTTTGGAGTCTATGACATTATTTGTATGTGTCTAAACGCCATGTTCACATCAGTTTTTTTCAGGATTAGGAGCCTGCTATTTAAAATAACCTTGTCACTAAAGCTGATGTCATTGACCTGCAGCAACATCACATTGGTAATTAACCACAGTCTAGTAGACCTGGTTTGCTACTGAAAGGGAGAGGAGAGGAGAGAGGAGCACTCAGCTAAGCATCCCCAAAACAAAGAAAGGCCTGATATAAAATTTGCTCCCAGCTTGGAGGTAAATAATGTAAAGAATCTGGTACAGGATGGCTACACTGACATCAGATGCATTCTAAGTAAATAGAGTGTTTCTGGGAAAACAAAGTACATGACAGTACTTATGCAGGACTAGGGAGAACTGTATAGTGAACTGGCTCAGGGCCACCTTCAGGGTGGTAAACTAGTCTGGACCTCACCGAGTGCACTTACCGAAACGGCCCTTAAACAGTCTCACTGGGGAAGGGCTCTGCTGTACCATAAAAACTGTGGTTTTTTGTTTGGCAGGATGAAAGGACTCCTATCTATTAGGAAATTTGCATGGAGAAGTAGGCCTAGTTAAATGATGTCCTTGTCTCTGGATTTTGCAGTGAATGATTGGGGAGCTCCCCCCCTTACAGACTGTGCGGCACTCCTGTTACTCTTTCTCAATACTTTAATTAGGATATAATTGCCTTTTCCTGCATATGATGATAAATATAAATTTTCTTATTTATTTTAACTGCACACTTATGGTTTGAGCTAGGGATGTGGTTGCATAAACAGATCTTGTGCATTAAAGAAGCTCCAGTAAGACTAGAAAAGCGGCCAAGGTTTGCATTGTCTTGTAAGTTATATTGGGTGTATTTTTATAAGTTGTTTAAAAATGCCCCATAGGTGTGGAGCATGAGCCATGTTTCAGACCCAGAGACAGATGTGAGGGGAGGGAGCGTGAAACAAATCATCCCCTCCCAGCCGAAAGTGAAGGTCAAGCATTTGCCATTATCTTCTGTAGGAACAAAAAAAAAAAAAAAAAAAAAGAAGGGCAAAAATAAGACGCTTTCCTCCGCTCCCTCACTATAGCAACATCCTTTCACCCCCACACAACAGAAAAGACCTGTTTGAAGAACAGCTGCATATCTTCCCCATCCAACGGTTGAGTATGTTCAGGCCTATTTCTAAGTATTGATGGAAAAGCTATCAAAGATGATATTAAGTGAAAACCAATTAACAGCTAGTACACAATACAGCAGTCCCAGCTTTCACCTTTGCAAGCTCACAAGTTTTTGACAGCAACAGTGAAACAGTACTCAGTTAATGACAGCAGGAGTGATGAAAATTTTGCGACATGATGCACTGCTTTCAAAAAAGTTAACATTATTTTTCCAGACCATAGAAGAAGTGTTCTTCCTACCTAGACACTACATTATAAAGGGGGGGGGGGGAGATCCTCTCTCACTCTCTCAGCCTTAACAACCTTTAGACATGAATAGCACCTTAAAAAAAAAAAAAAAAAACTTTAATCTTGTCACCAAGCTCTGGTTTTGCAGTGTCTGCTCAACATGACGACTGAACAGGTATGGGCCGTGTGTGCACCTGCTCTATGTCCTTTAACCTCTCTTTAGTCACACATGGCCTTGCAGCCCAGGGATTAGTTGTGTTTATAGATAAAAGTATAGATAAAGGGTTGTGTGTGCATGTGTATTTTACCCACACGTATCTATATTATATTTTTTTTTCACATGCATATATATATATATGTATATATAATGTATGTGTATATATACATTTTTCTCTTATACACATGGATATATTTAGATATATAGACACACACACACACACACACACACACACACACACACATATATATACATAGTCTCTCTTCCTTCTGAAGTGAGACTCGGTTTCCAAAGCCAGTGCTTATTCTTAAAATGCCACAGCACTGCCATACACTGGCCTTTATAAGGATCCATAAGTCAGTTGCTCTAAATTAATATTCAGACTTTCTCTTTTTGAAGTAGTGGTTCCGTGTTATCCCTACGCTTTTATATAGCAAGTGAGTTAGCTGTGACTGGCTGTTTCATAGGCTAACCCAAAAGACCTATGCCTTCTAAATAGCCATTATAGTCAATAAACTCTCTAGGTATGAAAGAAAATGGAGAGGGAATGGAAAAGAAGAGTAGGTACAAATAAATAAGCAGTGTCTAAACAATAAAACATAATAACATGGGAAGTAACATAGGCAGTCTTGGTTAGGTCAGAAAAAACTTTAGTTATCCATGCACTTCAAGGATGTATTTTCTGCAGGTTAGCTAGTTCCTAAGCATGATTTCTGGCTATATTTACATGAGTGACCTCTTTAAAAAACACTCCCCTCCCCTGAGGCCTAAAAACACTTATATGTTATTAAAATTTCTTTTCAGAACATTCATTATGTCAAATTTTTCAACTACCTTTGGGTGCAGTTTGCCTGTACTTACTTTCTCATTTATTTCCAGCAACTATAAGTAACTAGACACTTTCAGTCTCTGTCAAAGGATCTTATGATTAAGTCAAAAAGTGAGTTCAAAGTGTCCCAGTGGATGTGTTATAAAGATATGAACACTCCAGGGCACCTTTTTTGTGATTTTATTCAGTTTCCACTTTCTGTTCCTGCTTGGAAGTATAAATTCTTGTTGCCAATGTCTTTGTTTTCTTAGACTCTCCGCAAAGGTTTGCAAATCAAATTACAGTAAACATTTGTAAGACAATCTCTTGTATTTGAAATTTCTGACTGTTGGGAAAGTTTAAACAGACTCTTTTAGTTAGACTTTTGGTACAATACAATATATGTTTTAAAATGTGTTTATCTCAAGGAATGGTGCAAAAAAATTAGTAAATGTTGGTTTTTATCAAAGATCAAAGACTTTACAAGCAAGATGCATGTGTGAAGGCTTAGCTAGGTAGCTGCCCCCCCCCCCCCAGCCTACAGCTTGAATTTAAACTCTTTTTAAAAGCCAGTACTATGGTGGTTTAATGTTTGCAGTTGATATAAACAGGATTGGTACCTTTACTTCAAAGATAACTTGGTGATACCAGCTGAAGCCAAGAAAAGCAATGATTTGCACATGTATAACATCTATTTTCCTGTTGAGGAAACTTCAAAGATCACTTTTCCTTATGGTAGACTTTCTGAAATGTGCTGCAAAATTCATTCCCAAACCCCATTGCACATGATCAGCCATGTCTGTTCTGGCTGTTCATAGTGTAAAAAATTCGCTGCTTCTTCTGCAATGCTCTAGTCAGTTAATGCACTCACATCTTTTCATCACCCTGCACATGGACATATCTGCAAAGGAAAAAAAAAAAAAAACAACTAATAAAACTGTGTGAGACAGTGGAACTTAGAGAAACGCAGGAAGACACCAGGTTAGGCCTGGTCCATATGGTCTCCCTCTCTGAAGAACAGCATTTTAGAGTCAGATCTGAGCAGAGGAATGATGGCTGTACTCAAGTTATTTAAAAACTCATGGGCTGAACTGGGGAGCCTGGAAGGAGAGGAAGAAGAGACGCTTAGGTGTGGAGAGGCTTAAAGCTGATTCTGTTTTGAGAAGGTTTGCTGAGAGGGGATGAGGAGCTGAGTAGGGAAAGAAGACATATGGCATGACATGGGAAGGGGGGGGGGTATTGATCTTTTCCTCCTAAACGGTAGCCGTCTTGTCAGTGTTAGGTGTCATTTCTCCTACTGCTGCTCTACTCCTGCCTAGTAAAGGTTGTCAACAGAGAGGGAGAGTCAGCTGTGTCACGAGCTATGATGTGGAAAGCTTAAACTCTAAGCCATGGTGTGTTGCAGCTGAATATGCGTGTGCATGTGTGCATGTGTATGTGTGTGTGTGTAAATATATATCAGTTAGGAATTCAAAGATCAGTGTGATGGGATGTTTAAAAGATTGATAAATCTGATCAGTTTTCAACTTTAAAACAACTTTACTAGAGTGGTACTCTGTTAACAATACACTTCATGCTAGTGATAAGTTCTTACACAATAAGCTGTCTCCTTCCCCGTTCCCCTCCCAGAGACTGGATCTTGTCCTTTTATGAGAAGTTTGCACTTCTGGACAGTTCCCAGCCCTTGGCCTCCACCCCTGGGCTGTGTGCTGCATGGTATTTGGGGTGGGAGAGGATGCTTGGGCTGTGGCAAGTGCTTTATCCTGTGGCTCAGCTGTTATTTTTTCTTCCTTCCGTATCCGTTTCTTTCCTCAAAGCAAAGACAACTTCTTCCCAGCTCTCAGGGTGATGTTTTTCAATGACTAATTGACTATCAGTGAGTTGTTTACATTTCTGGGGGCCTCTGTTTTCAACCTGTGCCCATATTTTCAAGGCCTTTGCTGCTATCCCACACTTAAATTGTACATTTTAACAAGTGACGCTTGGTATGAAGCTCCAGCTCACAGAGCAAGTTCTCATAACAAGTTGATACACACCTGACAGACCAGGACTGGGGCCTTACACATTTAGCATGAAGCACAGACGGAATAAGGCCCGTGGCTCGTAGTAGCAGTGGCAGTACTGTTTTTAGTGGGGCCACTGGGTACATAATGCTTATACACTGTTAATATGCATATGTTTTGTTGAAAATAATATTACAGTCTGCCTTCACGTGCTTCTACTTTCTGAGCAGAAAAGAGATTGAACTGAAAGTTTATGCAGCTCATGACTCTGGTAGAAACAGGCTTAGCCATGCTGTTCTGTGACCATCTCTGCGATAGCTGCGCTGTATGCTGTTCCTGCGCCAGCACGCAAACGTGTTCCTGCAGTGCACCTGAGTGATGCTTACTGTAGCGATGCGCCATTGGGTCACATTAGCAGCATCAGCTGATTCATAAACAGCCAAAGCACAGCTGCTAGCATGTTTCTTGCCTGGCAATACTGATGCCAGTAACTCGCTCCTTTGCATGGGTGGCATGCATGACAGAGGAAGCTTTTTAAATTCACTTTGCTTCAGCACTCATCTTTCCCTGCCTTGCTGGATCCAGTGCTGCAAGGATATATTCCTTCCTCACTTCAGGTTCTTCCTGGTGCTTGGACTCTGTCCAAAGCATTGGCAGGGAAGATCACGCTGCCAAGCAGGGGAGCTCCTCACAACTGTTGGATTCGATTGGTTGTAGCTGGGCTTCCAAGCCCAAGTCTGTCAATGCCTGCTTGAATGCCTTGAGGGTGTCTTGTAGGGAAATCAGCAGGCTGGGCTTTGTGATGCTTCTTTGACATCTCAAATCTCAATGAAAAGTAACTGCTCTACCTACAATGAAACCAACCGCTCACAGGGTGCAGGAGAAGCGCTAGTAAAGGATCATTGTCCTTTCTAGTTTACATTCTTTGTTCAAGTTCATTATCAATCTATCTCACATCCTTTGCTTGCAAGCAACAAGTCAAAACTGTCTCTGCAACGTGAAAAACTGTACTTGTTATAAACTATGCTTTTCATCTGACTTCTTTGTTAGAAAATTCCAAGACATGCCCAGAGATTCCTTTCATAATGAAAAGGGTCAGGGATATGATGACTACAAGATGCTTTTCTAGTGCAAATAACACCAAGTACTAGCAGCAGAACTTTCTTGATGTTATCCTCTATAACATATAATTCTTTATGTGATATAGTTTGTAATACTGTCTTATGACTTCCTACCATTAGGATACACCTGAAGAATACAGACCAGAGAAGCCCTGTAAAGAACAGGATCTTCCCCACCTCAGCTGATGGTGGTATGAGTCTAGGAAGAGATGTATATAAACTCCATTATATTCAAATATCCATCTACTTCATAGTGCCCCTTTCAAACATTCTGGTGTCCTACACAGTGACCGCTGGAGAGCTTATATATGGCCTTTGTTTTGATGCAACAAGAACAGGAGGAAAAAAAAAAAACCAACAACAGTAAAAAACCACTTGCAACTGTGATGATAGTTATACCTGCTTCAAGGTTATGATTCACATAATGATTTGCTGAAAATTTTTGCTATTGAGTCTCTTCTAATCCATTCATTGCTGTTGGAGTTTGCAGGACCAGCTCATCCTCCTCCAGCAAAACTCCCATTAATACACCTCTGAGCTAGAGGCTGATTCCTAGTGGGCCTCTCCAGCCAGTTAAACCACCTATCTGTTGGCTGTAAATGCTATGAAGACATAATTATAAGGACTAGAATGACACCATTAATTTAGAGAAAAAAAAAAAAAAGTCTGTAAGACTTTGAAGATTTTAATCACCTAGGCTGATTAGCACAGTCTTAATAAAGCTTCTGTTATTGGGCACTGACCTATTGCTGTGACCAAATCTCACAGAGCATGCTCCAAAGCTATACTTGCTTTTTATCAACTCTACCATTGTCTCATTTCATATCTTTAGCATGCTTAATGAGCCTGCAGACCACGTTCATCACAGCAAATAGCATATATTTAACTTAAAAATCTATGCCTGCCTTCTGAAGATGCTTATCTGTCTTGATTGTTTATTTAAGGAGCCTAAAGTAATCAGATATCTAATGGAAACACCTGAGTTAGGTGGGAATGAATCTAGGCCACACACTCTGTGACCAGCGGTGATGCTCTGTGAAGAAGGACCTCTCGTTAAGGTGGATGTCTCAAGGCCACCTTCTTTTACAGGTTATCTATTCAAGAGAACATAATAATTGAAACACAGTATGTGTTTGTGTTCTAGCAAAGTTGTTCTTCACCTTAGGAATAGGAAGATCCTCTAAAACTTACATTTCCTCTATACTTTCCATGCGTCTTTTTCTCAAAACTTGTGCTTTGGAGAGAGATGCCCATAGTCCTCTAATGCACACACGGTTCATCCTCTAACAATATAATTGCTCTCATGCTGTACACTGACTGGCTATTTTTCTTGGCTAGTCAAATAAAAGCATCTGATGCTAAATCATGTCCTTTTGTATTGTCGTGTAGTTTCCTGTACCTTTTTCTTGATTGCATAGTTGACTTATAGGATTCCTGCTTGCATGCTCCTGCCCCCTTTTCCCCATCACAGATGTATCATCATCCAAGGAAAAGAACCAATATGATTAAATTCTTGTGGGAATTTTGGCAGCAGCACTACGTGCTGCTCCTTGTTTGAAGTCTTAGGTGAAGCCCCACAGTTTGAGTCCACATAAGCACGCACAGCTGAAGGACCAAGTAAGTAGTTCATGTTTACCTTAAAAAGTGACAGTCCCTGAAATTTATTTGGGATCTGCTGCTATTTATATATAGAAGGTGGATTTCACATGCTCTGCAGATAAAAGAAAAAGGTGTAAAAATCCCACTTCATGAGACCAAAAAAGAAATAAATGTCATTCAAAATAGTCAGGGAGGGGGTGAGAGAAGGGGAAGACACATGAAGAACACCATTAAAAAGGTGTGTTGTGTTTTGGGGGAAGTGGTGTGGAGAAGAGATAGCAAGCGGTCAAACAGTAAAATAAAAAAGCAAAAGTGCTGTCTCAGAACAGGAAACCAACTAAAACACAAGCAGAGGGGAGCCCTCCCACCCCATCCCCACCGCAAAACAGTTCAAGATTGGTGCAGAATGATCAGGCCAAAACTAATGAGCTTTTTGTCAGGCTCTAAAATCGACAGATCTACCACGTGCTTCAGCAAACTGTGGTTTCTTTCCATAGCAAGGCGGATGACTTTTTATCAGATGTGTCACTTGGTGAAATAATTGCCAGCAATAATGGTGCAATAGCAGCATACTCAGAGCACAATTTATCCATGTCTATTCTATCTTTCAACTTCAAAGCTTCTACTGCCTCACAGATCACATCAAAATGACACCTCTGTCGTTAATGACAGTGGTCTAATGCAATACAGAGAAGTCAAATCACTTCTCCAGATAAGCAGAATGCTCTCATACAGAAACTAGGCATGTGCACGGGTCCTGACATTCATATTCAGATTTGTGTTTGTGGGGAGGAGGGTGGGTTTGACATCCAGATTTATTCATATTTGAAATAGCCTGAGTTTGGAAAGCACAAAATCCACTAGGATTCGAAGGGAGGAGGGGAGCATACAGGGATTTAATTAAAGTGAAGAGGACACCTGGATGTAGGAACTGTCCATTTCTGCAGGGTAAGTCAGTCAAGGGTCAGCCCGTGTCAGAGGCCAGAGATGTGAGCTCTCTCTGAACAAACAAATAAGACAAATAAAGATAAACATACCTTTAAATACACGTTGTCCTTGAAGGCAGAAACACTTATTTTCCGGCTCCTAGTAAGGAACCAAGCTGCTGCAAAGCCCCTCCTGGTGGTCATTAGTCACCTAAGGAGGAAAGCCTGCAAACTGCACTTCTTAAAAAGAAAGCACTGTCTGTTTATATTCCAGTGCTGTTTGGAAATTACCATAGAACAATAAATCTCTAAGTATGAAAAATATTTCTGTTGCTCTCGTAGTATACATAAACACACATACAACCAACACACTGGCAGGGGCACCATTTGTTTAGGTTTCATTAAGATGTGTAGTTAAAAACCTTACTAAAAGGCTCCATTTCTCACCTCAGTGATTAAATTTATTGCCTGAGGGTTAAGCAATGCTTCAGAGGACAAATGAATTTTAGGAATATTGTCATATTTTACTAACTTTTGCAACAGAAACATTTCCTGAAAAGGCTGCTTGGGTAGAGGGGAGGAAGCTGACCATTGTGCACTGTTTTTGCAGTCTTTTAAACAAATAATGGGGAAATTAAACAAAATAACAAACCCTCGCCAAAAAAACCACAAGTTCCTTTGGGGAAAAAGAAAGGCCATTTATTTCCAAAAGACTTTTTTTCAATTATTATTGCTATTCCACAAATATGGTGGGGTTTAACCTTGGTTTAAAAAAAAATAAAGGGAAAAAATTCGAAAAGAAGAAAAGTTTTAAAAAACATTCTCCAGTGGAAGTATTCAGACAGCCAAAAGGAAACTTGCTTCCTCAGCCATTAGCAGTACTATATTATTTGAATGGTATATAATGTAAGTTACTGACTTTATGTTAATATACTTTGTTTTTTGTGCTGGTGGCCTTGACATTTACTGATTGTGTTGACTGTAGTTATATTTGAGCATCCTAACTTGAAAGTTAGTACTGTATTTACTTGAACTAGATCTTGCTTGTAGGCCACTGTTATGGGTTAGGGGACTGAAATATCTCCATGGAAGTGGAGTATTTTACTGAGGTATGAAGAGGTGAAAGACTTGTGCATACTTCAATACAGTGTACTGCAAATTGCTATCCAGTGGGTTTTTTTTTTTTTTTTTGGATTATTCATCCTAAAGTTGTTATAGGCGGGAGTCGTCAGAATGAGTGATAGCCCTCCCCTTCCCTTTCCAGTACATGTCCTTCTTAAGCAAGTTTCAAGCAGCATTCAATACTTGCTTCCCAACTGGTGGGTAAACCAGAACAAGATGGCCCACATATATATGTCCACTGGGAAGTAAATTGAAACAAGTTTCTCATTTCACACAGGCAACCAAACAGCCAGGAATTTCAGTCACTTGACACAGGTAGCATAAAACCCAGAACACAGAGTGAAGAGCTAGCTGTAGACCCCTGGAGCAGGAACTGGGCTCCCAGCAGCATTTTATCAGCATTAGGCATGGCCGTTCTCTGCCCATTCCCATTATTAATGGAGAATGTAGACCACAGACATGCACAGCACTGCCAGATTCTTCTAAAAATGGAGGCAACAATACTAGGACTTGTAGGTAATGAGAAAAAAATGCCAATTCATATGGGGTCTCATGAAAGACTTGAAGGTATGGAGGCCTCCCCTCTTTTTTTTTCCCCCCCAAAAGCTGATTTTGGGCTAGAAAAGGGTAACACCCCCTCACCTGACCCCAATCCTCTGTTTCCTAAACCTCAAATTCAAGCACACAAGGAAAACAAAATGCAAAAATGTTAAATGATGGTAAATGCAGTTAACATTACTTAACATAACAATTTTCTATAATATCATGTAAGTTTCATTTTTACAGATTGTCAGAGTACAAGTGATTATTACCTGAGATTTATACTCATGGGAAGCAAATTTCACTGTTTGAAGTGTGTCAACATTGCACTCCCATACATGGCTAGGTAAAACAGAGATATACGCATTTCTTTAAAAAGCCAGCTTGAATTCTAATAGCTCTGGCAACACGTAGCTCAGCATCCTCCTGAGAAGCATATCCCTAAATGACAGTGCAGTCCCTTCAGTGGTTAGAGTCATTCTTGTCTGAAATTACCTAAACTGGGAAATGCTGTATGTAAGCAGCTGAAATTATGAAGCTTAGAGTGGCGTTTAGTAAAGGGCGAGTGCAGGGTAGGAAGGAAGGGAACAATAGCCGCTTACTTGTTAGCCCTTGTTTTGGGATTAGGAGGAGGAAATAGTGTTTTTTAAGAAATAAGGATTAAATAGACAAAAAAGTAAGCTGGCTGGGGAGCTGGGGGGGATCAAAGAATGACAGTCTGCTTAGGGTGAGGTCTTCTTTAAAGGGTAGCTGTATGAAGGGAAGACTGGAGATAAACAGTGGATAGATAATGCAAACGGAGCAGTCAATCTTGCAATATTAATTCTTATTACATTGTGTCTTGCCAGACATGGCTTCAGGCTATATATGAAGGTCTGTTTCATTGTCAGCCTTAGTAAATTTTTTATTTGTTCAAATAAATATATGTTTCTGTGTATCTTCTTTAGCAATAGTGACACAATTTAATTTTTTGTTAACTTAATCCTTTCTTCACTTTCTAGACCAGTAGTTGCCAGCTGTAGTACTGAGGAAGTACTGGGATACATTAAGATTGTTTTTTTTTTTTTTTCTTAATACTCTTACTTTCAAGCCAATGTAATTATGCAATAATTTTTGATGACATCTTCATTTGGTGTTCTGCTTGTGCTTAATTTACGCCATTCATGTTAATTTGTGTCCATGCCTACTCACCCTTTCCTCCTCCTCCCAGAAGTCCAATTTCACTTTTGTTACTGTATTAAAGCTGGAATTAGCTCTTTGCTCTTTCTATGCGTAGAAAGAGTGTATGCACGTCCAGAAACCATAGGCTGTGGGATGGTAAAGTTTTTTTCTGACTCAGAATGCAGTAGTATTATACCAGTCTCCCTCTTTCTCTAGATGTGTCATCATATTGCAGAGAACTAATAAAAGTGTCCCATGCAGACCTCCTGGGAAACAGTCCTGGCCAGTGCTGTCTCCAAGGAGGTACAAAATTCCCTGGGATTTTCCCTTAACTCCTGCTCTGTCACCTTCTGTCCTAGCTAATTGTCACTGGGCAGATCACACCCGAAACAAGAGGCTGCACATAAAAGCATTAAGATGATGTTAAATTGTTTTACCTTCAGTTTAATTTATTTAGAGAGTGCTGATAACCTAAAACCTCTATTTTCTCACAGGTCAGAAATAGTGCATGAGGAATTAATGGAAGTTTTCCCCATCTGTCCTGCCCAGATGGTTCAACTTTTACCTATAGCGATGTTTCCTAAGGTCAAATCCATAATTTTCCTTTGTTGTTGTTCATATTTGGGGTTTCTAGTTTAACCTTCCTATGCTCTCCACAGCAACACAGGGTTATTGTAACATCCGTTCACTACCAACTGGCTCGTGATGGCCAGCACATTTCATATCAGCCATCACACAGTTTGTGAAACACTGGCAACTGTCCATCATTAATATCCTGCATAAATGCAGAGTATAAACTTAAAGGGAGAGATCTCTGCTTTCCTATACCTCTGCCCAAGCTATCTTCCTGCACCTACCATAAAGCAATTTTCCTGTTTGTTTTTATATATATATTTGCATTTTTTAATATAGAAAAGCTTTTACTTACATAGACAATGCCAAAATCCAATTGCAGGTTTTCTATAAATTTTCAGCATGAAATTCTCTGGATAATGATTATCTTAAAATGCCCTACAGTTTTAATGCACAAAAATTGCTTTCCAAAGAAGAAAAATAATCAACAGGACTGCCATTTTTTCCTCATTAAAATTCATAACGCTCCAGCTAAACCTGTATAACAAATGCAAAATCTCTCATCTTGAGAGACATTGTAACAATGTGTAAAAGCATTTTGAATTTTGTACACAAAAATTTGCATTTGGTACTCTCAAGTACTTCACTCAAGTACTTTCAAATAATGAAATTGTGAAATAAGGCACTGAGCTGAAACTTTGAGAAGGTCAGAGGCTGTCCGTTTGTCTGTCCGTTGGGTGAAATTCAGACCGTTGCTGGACTCCTTACACAGCATCTCTGTTTTTTTTCCTGTCATCATCTGACTAGACTTCAGCACCTTCTGTTCTGTTTACTTTTTCTGTTTTTACATGGGAAGACCACTCTTTCAGAATAAAATTGAGATATAATTGACCCATCATCCTTTTGACTGTGAGTTCACTTTCCCTGTAGGCAGCAAACTCAGTACAAACTGTACCTCAAGGGTGGCTTACATGAAGCAGTCCCTCTGCAATATTCACCCTTATTTAAGCTCACTGCCTTTCTACTGTCCGTTGAAGCATTAAATGTTGATTTTTGTACTAAGAAGTAACTATCAGTAACTGCTGAAAACAAGTATATTTTTATCTATTTCAGGCTCTGGAATACATTTATATTAAAAGATCACTGTGCAAAGAAAACCCGAGACGCAGTTCCTTTACTTTACAGTAGTAAGCATGGAAATGCTTCTCCTCACGACGACTTTGTAAGAAGAAATACTCCTAAAACCTCTGCCCCCAAATCTTCTAAGGAACCTACTAAAAACTGCTTTTAGAAGGTGCAAAGATATAATAGTCCCAAGATGAATCTGCCCTACAGTTCCATTTTCTGCCATACAAACGTTTGGGAGCTTATCATTGAAGCCACATTAGTCTTGATTTAAGGTCTTTTGACACATTATTACAGCACTCTGCCATCACTTCACACCTGCCATTCTGTCAATCAGAAGGGAGGGAGGGGAAACAATTTTGATGTCAATCAACAAATCCTTTGGGAGGTGTAACCTGTTAAGACATATTACCCTTTGCCCATTGCGATTTACAGGCTTTGAATTTAAAGGACATATGCCAGAAATAATTAAAGACTAATCTTTATTGTACTTGCTTATAAATGAAGGCATTTAGCACCAGCACATTTATATTGTCTAGAAGAAGAAAAAGAATGAGGAGCTGAGTGTGGTACTACTACTGTTTCCATTTCTATTAATCAGTTGTGCTGGCTGGAGGTTAAAATCCTGTGCCCTCACACTGCAAATATTTAGAGCTGTAGCTGTGGCTATTACACTTGTATTAGTGTCCTGCCAAAGTACAGATGATACCAGCACGATGCAAAGTCCCTAGCATTGTTTATGAATCAATACATTAATTTTTAAAATAGAAACAATGACACGAAATTATTGAAAAAATCCAGAAAAATAAATAAAAAAATGAATTTTGTCCCTTATACATTTCAGCTACAAAAAACAGTCTTTACCTGGAGAATTACAACTTAGATGGGCATGGCTTTGGATCACCCCGCAACTACTCTGTTGTAATTTACTCATGGACATCAAAGGAATGACTTCAACCTCAAAAATCTGAATTTAGGACCTAAATCCTAAGCTGAAAGAGACTTTTTTTGCATGCTAGGTTTTCAGAATAACCTAGCATGGAGAAAACGTCCTTTCATCCTTTCAGAAAAAGGAAAGAAGCACTTACACAGCTTACTCGTTACTGTTCACAACTCATCTCTGGAAGGAACATCTTGTCCTTAGACTGACCTTAGAGCTGCAAGCTAAAGGGAATAGCTACAAAATGAGAATAGCTATGGAGTAAATAAAACAACAGGCAGGGACTATATAGCCCAGAGAGAACTAGAATAAAACAAATTAATTATATTGTAAATTTTTACACTATTGCACTGTATTACTATACATACAGCTTGTTTGGACTGAAAATGGGATCGCACTGCTCAAACTCTAACTTGCAGTTGCCACTCTGCTATACCACACTACTACTGGAGGAGAACAGTTTTGGTAGCTAATCTGTAGAAAGGGTAGGCACGTTGTTCAATAGGCAAACCCTGTGTCATTAACTCCTCGTCACTGCTGTGGAACAAGAGATATCCCTCTCCTCTAAGGAATCATGCTCTCTTCTACATCTCCTTCCTGCCCTGCCTCCCTCATAATAGACACACATATATATGTATGTATACACACACGTACACACATACATACACACTGGAATAGACAATGTGGTGTCAGGGAGAAGAAAGCAATTGCTTTCAGCTGTGCCACAGACCTTTAGGGACTAATACATCACCTTACTAGAGAAGCAAATGCTATGTGACATGCTCTACCGATAGATAAAGTGTGTGTATCAAGATCACACAGGTGATTAGGAGCCATATACTACCCTCAATTTATATTCACACACCATTTTCACCAGCAGGACACAGGTTCAGACACTGACTGAAGCATTATGCACATATTTGTTTACCAGTTTGATTTGAGGGAAGGGAAGGGCTAAATTAGTTGGTGACAGTGACAAAGGTATGCACTAGTAATTGTTAATTTTCCTTTTAAGCAAGCTGGTTTCTACAAAAAAATGGGAATTATGTTACCCATGAAAGATTATGCCTCCTCACCTCTCATAATTTAAAGGGATATTCTGAGGAAAGGCGGAAGCTGAAAGACAGGGAAGTAGAAATGGGAGGTGGCTTTCAATTTTCTGTTTTACACAGAAGAAGAAGAAAAACAAATGTTTCTTCAGCATCGGTCTCACCCCTCTTTTTCATGTGCCACCTATCTGACTAGACACTCTTTTGCCTCTTTTCACATTATCATGGTACGTGAACACCTCTAGCTGTACATTTTCACCCATCTGCACTTCTTTTCTCTCTCTCTCTGAAAATGGCTCAAACATGACAATGTCAGGCAGCCCTTTTGCCTCTCAGACGCAGCTTGCTGTGGCATTTATTCCATATTATACAACATCAGCAACCAGCCCTTGACTTTA
Organism: Apteryx rowi; assembly: GCF_003343035.1. Classification (NCBI taxonomy): domain Eukaryota; kingdom Metazoa; phylum Chordata; class Aves; order Apterygiformes; family Apterygidae; genus Apteryx; species Apteryx rowi. The sequence continues at coordinate 1,066,989 of NW_020447519.1, read as the reverse complement.
AACTATGATGAAAATGAAAAATAGTGCACTCGTTTTAACGCAAGATGGCAAGACTTTCTTGGACATGTCAGATCTGAACAGCCGCTTTGAGGTAACATCAGCATTCACAGCCTCACGTAAGCCATAATCTGAACAATTATATCCCATACAACAGAAAAATACTGTAAGCAGCACCTTTTTCATGTTTTGTGGTAATAGTAATGTAAAGAAGTTGTGTTTCCTGCCAGCATCTGGACACAGATTCTGCTTTTACTTTCATAGGTGTAAATTAATAGTGGACTTCTCATGGGCAATGGAGTAAAGCTGGTGGAGACGGGGATATGAATCAGGCTCCTGCTCTGAAGCTGGACAGAGCAGAAGCTTGTCAGCCTGGAAGACTGTCGAATATGCTGTGACATTTAATCAACTGTTTGACTACAGGCTCACCTCCAGTGTCTGTGGTGAAGTGAACACGACTCCCCTCACCTTGCTTCACATCACACATCACTTTTCTGTGCACTGTCGTATAGAGGTGGGTTATAGCCTTTTTTTTTTTCTAAGAGGAACACAGTAACAGAGGTCAGCTACAGTCATGAATTTTATGAAAGGTTTGCTGGGAAACCACATTAAATGGCAACATCAGTCCATACATCAGCTCTGCAGTGCTCTTATTCCAAGACTCTGCAGCTGAATGATTTGCAAGGTACTTGCATTTCATGGCCATCATTTTCAAGCAATGTCATTTGCCTTGGTATCAGACATTTCAGCTGCACCAGAATTCACCCAGCTTTTCATGATAAATTTCTTTCAAGAAAAAATCTTCACCAGGAACACACTCCCAAGAACCCAAACCCTCCAATTTCAGGAAACCTTGGATATGAAGCCAGCCTTTGACACTCCAAAATACAACAGAGGCTGGAGAGGAAAAGCCAAGAAGAAAATTACTACACAATACAATTTCCTTGTATTTACTTTTTGGGTTAATCTATCCTCCATTTAGAGCAGCCTAGCAAAATCATGCAAAACAGACAACCATTCATATCTCTGAATGCCAATCATCCCCTAAACTTCTATCACTGTCCTAACCCAGAGAAATGTATATTTTAGGCAAGTGAGTAAATACTATCTATTCAGTATTATTATTTCCAACATATAAGTCTCCAGATCAGAGGATTGCATCCACGTGCACGTAAAACAGAAGGATATCTCTGTCTAAAGGAATTTTTTATCTGAATCTATGATGAGAAGGAGCTGGTACTTAAGAATAAAGACAGCAAAAGGGGTCAGGAAGACAAGCTACAGCACTGAAGATATCTAAATCACCTTTACAAATAGATGTGACCCTATGCTCAACTGCTGCTGTGATTACTGTGGTCCTAATTTTGCCATTGATGATACAGAGGCAGACAATGAATATGACTGAGGTCAGCAGGCTGTTATTGGGGTATGGGATCAAGTSTCTGGTCCTATCGCAATACCATATATTTTCTTCTGTGTTTTATCATATTATTGATATTGGATGACAGTAGAAGTTTTATTACTGTAAAAGTTTCAATTGTGGAAGTAATGTCAAGTCAATAGCATCACAGATCCACTGAACTAGGGGCTATATGAATATGCTGAAAATGACAGGCATCTCAGTCCCTTTTCAGAAAGGGTCTACTCAAAAAGTAACAACCATCCCTCAAAATTGTGAGAAATCATGCTAATATTTCCATAACATGGAAAGGCTCTCCATCGCAACCAGTAAACCTAATAAAAGACTAATAACAAAAATATCCTTACTGGAATGTCAATGATTAATGTCTTAAAGTACTAGACATTAGGATGTGATCTTTATGAAGGTGTTTCTCGCATCTTGGAAACTGTCTTGGTTGGCATACCCAAAACAGTTCTCCATGAAATCTGTCATGTACCTTACAGACAAGCTCGTTATTGTAACTGCAGACCATGCTACCTCATCTAAAGGCTATGTTCATTTTAGACCTGGAGCTGTTCGCCCTTGCTGCTGCAATGCAGCAGGCACCAGGTTCTCTATCATCAGTTCAGAAAGCCACTTGTCACCACAAATCTCATGTATACTTTAGTTTGGAAAGTCCAAGACATGCCTGTCTTCCTAGGACATGAGACAGTCTTGTCTGTTGAAAATTCATTTTTTGAAGCTGGAAACATGAATATACTGTAAACAGACATTACTAAAGAGTCCCATGTGATGAAGCCCTAACACTCAGAAGATATGTTAGCTGGTTATTACCATCCTGCACAGAAGGCACACAGAAAGACAGACAGATCGACCCATGGAGCCTTCAAAGCACAGAGGAATACTAGAAGGAGGACTGCCACATGCAAACTGGAAGTCGCAGTATGAGAATGAGTTAATTCATTTCACAGCTCCAGAAATCTGTCCCCGAAGTGGATTGACAAACTTAAGTTTTAAACGCCAGATGTCTTGCAACAACAGCAATAATTGTATATGCATACATACACAACCTTCCTAATTTCACTTATGAAACCTCAGGCCAGATGTCTGTCTCTGCAGCTCAAAGAAAGGGGAGTACAATGTTGCAGGTGTGATAGAAGCACAGCGTCTGGTCCAGTATTGGCCATTCAGTAAGGAAAATAAGTTCAGAACTTTCCCAGACAGAAAGAAGAGAAAGACATCCCATAGCTGTGTACTCCTACTGCCAAGAGAAGCAGCTGTAAGTGCTTCTTTCAGTCTTTCTGCTTCATGCTTTTGCATTTATCATTTCTAGTGTAGGTTTTCAATAAATAATAAATAATAAATAATAGTGTAGGTTTTCACCGTAAGTGCCTGCAACATCACTTATTTACTACTCTGAATCAAACCTGCTTTACCAAAAGGACTTATGTGGCCCATTATCTCCAGCTGTTAGGTATGCACTCCTTATCCACGACTGCAGGACACTGAACCACTGAACTTAACTCCTGTTGACATTGTGATGGTTATCCAGCCCTACTTCAGGTAGGCCCCTTTACAACCAGGGTTTGCTGACTTACCTTGTTTTTGTTCCTAAGTCTTCACTTTACCTCACTGACTCAGTCAGTCTACAAGATGGCTTCTCACTAGGACCAAAGAGACTGTGAGTGACTGAGCACAGTTCATTGGCTCAATATTTAGAAAGTAAAACCATACACAGAAATACAGTAGCAGAAAACATACCAAGAATGGAGAGCTACCTACTTATAACAAACATATTAGTTATCTAATGTACATAATATTTATTCTAAGCAAAATAGCTCTATTCATGAAGCAGAAGTTCAAAATGCCAGCCAAAGACGCTGAGGCAGTTGAGTAAAGTGGATGGAAAGATGGGAGCAAAAATCACAGTAAACCTCTTTCCCATTTACACTTTAAGAAACCTTGGATAAAGAATTACTCTGACTGTCCTTGAATCCTATCTGGATCATATTCTTGAATCAAGGAATATCAAGACTGGATTGGCTGTCTCATAAACATCTTGGCACTTTTGATAAAGATTAGGACAGTTTACATGGGAAGATTGAATCTGCCTACCTTATTTGAACCAAAAACAAGGGAAATTTCAGTGTAATACAGCATGTCTCAGATGTTAGACTGTACATCTGAGTCTCCTCCAAGTCGTACTGAAACCCCATAGTTGTTTGATGATGCCTCACAGACTCCAAAGGAAGGGTTCCCAGTGTCAGTTCAACGCTTAGCGTAGAAGACTCCTCATCATAAAACCGCCACCAGAGTAAATCCTACCTTGTTGTTAGTTGTTACCATAGAGCAAGGAAAAGCCCAAAAAGCAAATTTGGGAAGAAAGCCAGAGTAGTCTTTTCCCCCACTCCCAGCTCCCTCCCTGACAAAGGGGACAAACTGACAGGGCAGCGGTGGGACAAACTGCCGGGCTTCTCCATACATTACAGCTGATGTGTAGAGCTAGAGAAATGCAGTCTCCAGCACTGCTTTCTGGTGCTCTTTGYGAAAAAAAAAAGTAAATGTGTGCATCTGTAAATTTTAGTAGCAGAAAAAGTTTGAGAGTGTCCTATCACCTTCTTCATGGTGTATATATAGCTTGGTGAATAAGGCAGAGAGAGTGTGCTCTTGGCAAACCCATTGGGCATTCTGTGCTCAGTCTTCCCTCTTGAAATAAAATACACTAAGTTTTTCACATTGGTTGCTTGATGTATGGCTCTGTTCTACCTCATCATTCTAGTATGATTCAACAAACATTAGAGAGAAATTCTTCTGTTTAAATCCTTTACCGCAACAGAAGTAAATATCTTACTTTTAGAAAACACATTTCTTAGAGATAAAATACAATTCTACAATACTCTTTCAGATAGATTTGCCATAAGTCAGATACCCTTGTTCAAATAATGGACTATGAACCTAATTTATCTTGTGCCTTCAAGAAGTACAGAACTTGCTCTTATTAAGGTGCTCCATTATGAGAGTCTGTGACTGATACAATGAATTGTTTTTCAACTGTGCTGTGGTTGCCATTATATGTCTTCTGGTTGAATGAAAAGGCAATTAAGGAGGAAACTATTGAACAAGAGACCAAAATGAAATGATATAGTTTTAAGGACAGATCATGATTACAATGACATTTACATTGTCACTCAATTAAAATAAAATAACAATACAAAGCTACATGGGACACTGGCAAGAGTGGTGGAAAAAAATCCTTTAACTCAGGAGGGAAGAAAACCACCTCACATTGTGATAATACCTTTGAATCGAGAACTTTTTTTTTCCATTTCCCTTTCACTCTTCCCTGTATTACAAGTGCAAATGGGAGCAGGTATAAATTCATCATTCAGATGACCTGATCAGATCTATAGCTGGGTAAACAGTATATGTAGATGGACTTTCCTAATATTTGTTTATTCAAAGACAAGTTTTCTTCCAAATTCCAAATTTTTACATATATATGCCATTCAAATTTTGGAGAAACCTTTCCTGAGCATAAAAACCCAGAAAAACTAGCTGTCTTCTTAGAGGATACAACTTAGTCATATGTGAGGAAACGGTTCTTGTGCTATGCATAAATATAAATGACTACACTGGTCAGTACACTATAGTGGAAAATAGGTAAATGGAGGGAAATAAAAGCAAAGCTGTCAAAGGCACTAGTAATAGCAGTTCCTTTTAGAGCTGGACTACACATTATAGAGTGTAGGTCTCCCAAGGCCTAGATATTTGAGATTTTCTGTAGTTTTCCCCCAAGGCATCAAGAAATACACTGTTTCAACAAGGTTCTTATACAGAAGAATCGATGCAACTGAGACTACCGGTAGTGCTGATTTTGGGTCTTACTCTAGTTGCTTGTTTACTTTTATTCAACATTTAAATGTTGTTTACTCTTTTAATTTTAGAGTAGTGCCAGAAAATTGGACCAGACCAGCTCAGAACATGTCCAGAATTTTGATTACTCAAAAGTTATGTCCAGATGCAAATGGTGCAGCTTGAGTTCATCTCTGGATTGGTTTGTGCTGCCTCTAATCACATGGCTTAATGTCTTTCCCAGAGCTGTACTGGAGGGCTTTTTGGGGGAGACAGCAAAATTGGAGCTTCTAATTTTTGTTTCTAACTCCACTGAAGGGACTAAAGACCAGTGCAACAGGGGTTGCTTCTGAAACGGTTTCCTTCCTGCTCCTAACACCACTATTGCTATGAAAGCCAGTTAAATTTCACTTCCTGAATTCATTTTTTTCTTCCAAAACTGTAACAGAAATGGTAACTAAGGGATGCATCTCGCCAGCTGTCCACACAGGGCTTACCTTTCCTGAACAAGCATTCTTGACATAAATATAGCAGGGCCTAGCTCTGAAATCCTCTCTCATATCGAATCATACTTAATTCTCCTCTTGCCCTTTCCATCCTCCCCCTAACAAAGTCCCACTCAGGTTGTGAAACTAGGCTATTGTTCACTCTGAGGAGGGGTGGCTGGGCATGGTTCTTAATAAGTAACAGCCTTTCAGGTTTACTGAAATATGTATGTTGGTTTTAAAGAGTATCTTGCAAAAAGTTTAACTCACAGCACCGTTGACAAGAGCTTCACCCTGTAGATCCTTACCTTGAATTGCTACAGAGCAGGCAAAAGGGAAATTAATTGTGATTGCAAAAGCCCTGTGGGACCAGTTCACATCTGACATGAATCAACATACTTCCACTGAAAGCAAGGAAATATCTCTGTTAACGCTGGCTATGGTATTTCACAGGAGGTAGAAGTGCCTTTAAAAATTATTTTCCTTCATCAGATAAATCATTAAAAGTTGGAGGATTCATATACAAAGGAACCATATAGCTTTAGTGAGAAAAATTTATTTTTTTTCCAAGAAATGAGAGATCAAAGAGGTGAGGGACAAGCAAAAATTTCATTTACTGTTATTAACAAAAGAATACTTTTAAAATGAGTTTTCTAATTATATAAGGACATAACACACTGATGTAGTGGTTGTTAAATCTCACAAATTAAAAGGCAAAAGCTGAAACGCAACCCAGAGTTTTTAGAGCAATCTCAGAGCTTGGAGAATTCATAAACCAAGTAAACCTTCTGACATAACTATAAAATGTGGTATAAACCCTAGGAAAAAATAGCCATCTTGAAAGGGTAACAGCACTTTTATGAGAATTTCAACTGCACCATGGCAACATCAACCCGTCAAAGCAAATGAAGGGCAGTAAAAGTAAAATTAAAAATGATGAAGGGGACTCCAGCTTGCTAACAGCTTTCCAAGCTGTAAAGCTTTCAAATGTTATCTCTTCATTGGTTTATTCAATCACACATGCCGGTCACCAAGCTTTATCATATTATGCATCTTTCCCATCACTGCAGGCTGCCAGGTTTTGATGGACCTATGCATACAAAAAAAAAAAAAGAAAGAAAGAAAAACACCCTTTCCCTCTTGGTGACACCCCTCCTTTTTCCCCGCCTTCTTTCCTCTTATTAGCTCACTGGTGCTAGTGGTGACACTGTCTGGTGTTAACTAAAGCTGCATCAGTGACAAGAGTAAGTTCAGAGGCTCTTGGCCACCTTGGCTTCCCGTTCCTCTCTCCCCCTTGCTCCACCAAGGGCCCAAGAGCCCGTCCCTGCGTGTTTCAGGCCTCCAGCCCAGCGTGGCCCCTCTCGCAGTCCTGCCGTGTAACACAGCAGCCACTGGTTAGATATCGTCTCTTTAAATGTTCTGTCTGTTCCATACAATCAAAAGGCAATTTGCTAATTTGTAACTCATTCATTATATCGCATTGGGTTCTTTGAATTGTATTCAGTTCCTTGAAGCGTTTTGAGATACAGTTGTTACGAAAGACTCAAATGCAAATTAAGAGTCCGTATATGTTATGTATCTAGTCTGAGTCTGGTTGCTCCCATACGGGCCTTAGTAAAGACCTGAAGGTTTAATCCCCATGTTTCATTTCATAGCATCACACAATAAGTATTTCTGCACTAGAGAGCCACAGCTTTCTGACTGGGTTTTCATGCCTGTGATTCCTCTCATTTTTTATTAGCTACAACATGACTCTTACACCTCATGTTTTAATAACTTTCTCATCTTAAAAATTGCATTAAATAAGATCATAAACAGTGTATATATGTTTCCATGTCACTAAAGAACTTTCATGCTCCTAAAGGAGAATATTAATAAAGTTATAAATAGAAGCCATTTTAATTAAAATCAGGCATTAAAAGACCTCTACCTTTTAAAACAGATGGTTATTAGAATGTAGATTTCTCAAACTGTACCTGTGACAGCTCCCTCTCCTGGGACAGAAATTCCTTGGACTCTTCCACATTTCAGATGTCATGAATGGAGAGGACTGTTATGATCAAGTTGTTGCACATACTCTCTATTTTAAGTCCAAACCAAAAAGGTTTCTGACAGTGTTATCATAAAACATGAACGAAGTTAGGTCTGTTAAATTGTTTGGTTTTTGGAGGAGGATGGGGAGAAAATTTTTGATGTTTCCTCCAACCAATCAGTATTATTCCCCAGGCAGGATATATGAAGCAACACTGAATATTTGCACAACTCCATCAAACCCAACAGGGCAAAAATATTTTTTTTCTTGAAGGTCCTACCAGAAGACAACTTGGGATCCACAGGAAGATATATTAATTGTAGATAGAAAAGAAAAGAACACAATGTAGGACTGAAAATTTGGAGTAGTATTTCCACTTCCTGATGAATTTTGTCAAACTGAATTTTACCTTACAAAATTTTCCTCAATGAAGCATTGTTTTTTTCCCAGGCAAATTAGAAAAAAGCAAATGATTAATCTCTACAACAGCTGACACCTTATGCCCATGCAGGGTGGGGAATGCTGCCAGTATTTTGGATCCACCGCTGCTAAGCAAAGCAAGACATCCAAGTGGAACAGGATCTGTCCCTTCACACTCCTGCCTCAGCAAGCACCTGAGAGCTTGCTACTACTCTGAGTATGCTGTATCATTTAGCCTAAACAAACCTCCACAAATCCTTTGCAGTGATGCAGAACTAAAGAATGGCCCTGAGGATCCCAGATGTATCTTCCTCTAACAAGTCACTGAAGTAAATAGGAATCATTGTGCTTTGCAATGGATTTGGATCAGATGAGTAAGAAAAACCTATTGTAATCTCTATAATCTATCTAAAACAAAATTTCCAATTATAAGTAAGCATGGTTAGCATGGTACTTCTTGATGGTGACTAATATTTCAACAAGGGTATTTAACGAATAATCAACTGGTGCAAAATACATTTAAGAACCTATTTCTTTCTGTTTTTCCATTGACTCCAAATTAGATAAAATGCAATCACTGTTTACAGAAGCATATTGCAAACTTGTCTGAGCTCACAAGCATTAGTATCTGCAATATGCTTTGAGTAAAAAAAGGGGAAAAAAAACTTGGAGATTTAACTTTTTTGATGAGGAAAACAAACGTGTATCTATCACCTTTAGTAAATCAGATTTGATCTTTTGCAAATATCTCCACTTAATGCCTACAGAAGTGAAATACATTTTTAAATTTGGAGAAACCAGACCTATTTATTTGCTTTTCTATAGGAACGTTTGCTTTATATTGCTGAACACAAGGCTTTAACTTCTGAGATTGGTTTCATCCCAGGGAAGAGAGAAGTTACTCTTGGCCCAGGTCACCAGTTTTTTTCTAGATTACCACCTGGCATAGGCTCTGTTTGCCTGGATTGTTGTGTCTCTTCTGTTTCTAGTACACGGTTTCTAGGAGTGAACTKTGCTGCTCACACAGAGTTCACACAACATAGAGTTAATACAGTTTGGACTGACCAATTTGATGAAGCTCGTCAACAGTGATGACTTTACAGATGGCTTTGTTGGCTTGGCACCTATTCGACACAGAGTCTGAGTTCATAAGAATAATGATGACCAGAGGTAACAGACTGTCCAAGCAAACACGTGAGTGATGTCAGTGAGTTCAGAACTTGGGGAGAAGGATATTGATGGGGAGCTGTGCTGAGCTCATTGCTTATTCATTGCACATGGTAGTGGATGTAGAGCTCCCACTGAGCATGGAAATTTGGGTAGCCTTATTTGCTAGGGCAATTGAGACTCCCACAGCTCCTTTGTCAATCAGTTCAGGATTGAGACAGCCACCTGAACCATTTAACAAGTTACAGTGGTAACTATAACCTTTTGTATAGGAAGGTCTCAATCCGTACTACACCTGATGGATAGGCGCAGGAGAAGCTTGTAGCAGTTGGTTAGCATACAGACCTCTGCAGCTGCATTGATGTTGCAGATGAGGATTAAAGTTACATCTGTTGACCTCTCCAGTCATGGTTTTTCAGCCTCAGGAAGTGCTCGCTTCAGGTTTTGTTTGGCTGATTTTGTGTGACCAGGACCCGTAAAACCTAGCGCAAGGCTTGCGGCAACCACTGGACTCACTGTGCTGCCAGGTCCATCTGGCCCATTCTTTGTGCCCAAGGTTCATGAAGCCATTCATATACTTGGGGACAAGAAACTTTTGATTTCTACTTTCGCAATTGTTACCTGTCAGAGGAACATGCTTTTGGTTGCCAGAAGGGGAGATGGAGGTTCTTTGGGGTCACTGTCAAGCCACTCCATATATATTTCTTATAAAATTTTAAGACTTGAATGAATTCAGCTGTCAGTATCTTTGTTTGCTTACTGGTCTCAATTTACTATTGCAAGATGCCCTGTAACTATTCGTATTGTCATTCTGGAGATATTCCTCAGGCCTTCATTCTAGCTCTTTTCCTTAAGGCATGTCTCTTTTAGTGTTCTGAGCAACTGTTAGAGGATATGGTTGAAGCTCCCATTTTGTCACAGGTAACAACTAGATCTATTTGTCCTCAATGTCAGTTCCTGGTGAGACAGTCTCCACACTGTCTAGATGCATGAATGAGACTGAGACTTGGATATTCAGAAATTGGCTTTGGTTTTAGTCTAGCTAAAGACAGGAACTGCTCTTGCTAGACATCGGGCATCTGTGGCAATAAGATAAACACTAACTTACATTTAGAAAAAGTATCAATTATTCATTCTGACAGACTTTTTATGATGTTATGGCCCAAATATTTCCTGAACAATGGAACCAGTAAAACCATACATATTTAGAAATGTGAAAAAAAATCACAATCATATCCTTTGTTCAGTGAAGAGATTCTTGTTCATGCCTTGACACTCTGAATAATCAAATAATTACAATGGACTCTATTCAGGTCTCTTTCTCCCCACAGAAGTGGGCACATACTTTCTAGCAATCACAGAAGAGAACCCATAGGAATCCTCCAATAGCCATAATATCTCATAACAATACTGGTGATAGACTGATGCCTGTTAGCTTACTTGCATAAGCTTTAAAATTTAAAATCACAACTAAATAAAAAATTAGGGATTAAAATTAAACAGTTATTATCCTTATTCTGTCACTACTGCTTTCCCATGGAATTTCTGATGGGTATCCATAAATGTAAACATAAACAGTTGGCACATATGAGAATCTTCAAAATTCAGGATTTTGTCAGGAAAGAAAAACTCAATTTAAAAAAAATCCTTAAAGGCTTTAAGGAACAAAACAACAACAACAACAACAACAAAAAGAGAACTGCTAACAGCTTTTGCTTTCCAAAACACATAACTGCCTAATGTTCTGTGAAGTGTTCCGGGAAGAATTACTCAACTCTTTTGAGTAGAAAGAACTACTAAAATTAGACTCATCACTGACTCATCACATCATATTCATTCCACAGCATGGCCCATAGTATTACAGTAAAACTAATTTTTGAAGACGTCTGTCTGTCAGATGATAGGAATTGATATTTGAAGAGGAAAATTACATTCCACATCATAAAGTTTTTTCCAAATGTTAGATGTACCTACTCTGAAGCTGGCTGAAGAAGAGTTTACTAGCCATGCAAATATATATTATTTCCATTTCTATTCACAAAGTGACTGCATAAAAACTTTGTGTATATTTTTGTTTTAGCTTTTTTAGCTAATGAAATTTGTTAATGATATTGAAATATAAAGCAGCAACCAAACCCTAGTTTCTATGCATTAATCATTTCTTTACTTTGGAAAGCCCTCTGAATGGATACATGCACCACTCTAAATTAAAAGAAACTTACAGGAATGAGTAATTAAATTTTTCTCTCACCTTTCACATGCTGGCAGGCAGTGGAATGAGGCATTAGTGGTGACATTTTCTATATATAAGTCTCTTTACCTGGGACATCTGCCAGAAGGAAAACTGACACACACAGTCTCTTCAGTATGCACTCTTTCATTTGAAGAATGGACAAAAGATTCATATTTGGGATTAAAGACATATTCTAGTGTCATGCAGCTGGATGCAGGACAGGAAACCCAGTATCTACAGAAGAGAACACAGGGCAGGGAGGGTAGGGAGAAGGGAGAACTGCTCTGGCCTGGGTGCCGTGTTAATGCTAGACCTGCCTGTGTGAATCTGAAGCAAAGACAGAAAAAGGCACATCCAAAAAGGCAAGAAGATAGCTAAAGGATCAGAAGAGATCTGAGGTATTCTCAGCTCTTGCACTATTCCTAAATTTTTGGACAGACAATATTCCTAGAAATATTTTAGAAAAAATATCTACAACCATATACCCCTGCAGCCTCAGGGGTGGTACCATACTCTCTAAATCAGTTTCAATCTACTGTTCTATGTATCCAATTCTTTATAATGCCAGAACAAATCTAGAATCAGTGAGAAAAAAAATTGGCTCCAGAATACCAGTATTAGGCCTCCAAAGGCCTAATGTAACTCTTTTATGCCAGACCTTAGAGAAGAAGAGGTTTTTTCCTGGTGCTTTTAGGATTAAGAACCAATGATTTCCCTTCAATGAAGCCCACAGCTCTGGTTGATTTCATTTTCTTATGTTTTTATTGTGTGGTACCTTGAGATGTTTGTTTGATAAAGTGTTCCATAAATGGTAATTTTTATTGTTATTGTCATTGCACTTCTTAGGTCCCAAACTATACATTGTTTTCATACCAGTGTTTTAGACTGTCTGATTTTTCATTGTTGAGGAGGATTGATCAGTCCTGTTACTCCTGCTAGTGAGAACAATATATTTTGTAATTAATAGAGTAATCTTTTGTAGAGTGCTATGTTGGACTGGGTGCCTAAGCATAGACCTATTCTTCTTTAAAAATGGCTCTGTATTTAGTCCAATAATGATATAATGTCAGTAAATAACAGGAATCCAAAGCTTCCCAAGAGCAATTCTGTTTCCTTGCTTTTAATTTAGCAAACAGTCCATCTTATCTGAAAAACCACTGGCTGAAACTAGGCAAAAAATAAACTCTTCTCAAATAAGCAAATCAGAGTGCTTTAATGAAGTTCTTCATCAGAAATAAATATTAGATTTGGATTTATATTATAAGCAAAGGATATGACAGAATAGCTTCTAAAGGCACAATTTGGTGCCTTTTTAAAAATACACAGACTTCACAGTCTTTTTATTTTATCCCCTATCCTACTAACTCTTCTGTAACTCTGCTTATCCTAAAGCCTTCAATCCAAATTCTGTTAAGCCACATGACACTGTCACAGTACAGTGCGAAAAGGAGTCCAAAGTGGCCCACTTGAGGCCAAATTCGGTAAAATACGGCCTGGAAAAAATGGCTACAAATGTTAGACAATAGTCTGGGTCAAAACGTATAAGGATATGAATAGCATGATAAGGAGTACATCAAGTGTTGGTTGTTCAGAAATATATTATAAATGAACAAATAGTGTAATTTAGACCACCATTCATGTCAGTGCTGAATTTTACTCCACAGAGTTGAATCTGACCACAGTTACCCCGGTATAAGTCCACAGAAATTCATTTTAAATCAATGGAATAATGAAAGATTTCAACCGAAGTAACAGAGCAGAATTTGCTTATCTCTCCTTGCACATGTATCCTAAATCAGATCTGCTCACTTGACTGATACAAATACATTTTTATCATTTTTTATTATTGTAGCACAACTGGCTCTGAAATGCCATGGTGACTTGTGCAGAATCCTTTTTAACTCACACGTAATCCATACTATCTTGAAATGTGTTCTGTATTTAGACTTTGGACCAGAGAATTGTTTCAACAGAGCTTTGGAAATTTCTGCCAATTCTGAACTTTTATTACCAGGGTCAAAATGTATTTCCAAAAAGAAACTGCTGCTCCCAGTTCCCAACTTGAATTTGCAGGATTGGCATTTAAAAGTAAATATATTTTATTTTACTTGCAAACTGAGCACAGTTGATGCTGCAATATAATAAATATGAAGCCCCAAAAGGCATATATAGAGCCACTTTCACGGCTTAGAGTGTGGATGAGCTACATCAGAAAGTATTCTAACCACAGACTGACTAGAAAAAAAATATGGATTAAAAAAAATTCAGGCAATTTTTCAATATATCACTGAACTACATTTTTATATTGGAAAACTAAGCAAGCAACAATGGGAACATACATCTTTCCTACTAAACGCAGTAAAAAACTGTGATTTTTTTATTTTGGTTCCTTATGGCAAGAAGAGCTGTTTTCATTCTTCAGCCCTTCGGCCCCTCATGCACAAGATATCATCGTGCTAATGACTGTCTCTGTATCTGCCATGCAATTCCTTGCCCTTCTGAGCTTTCTTATTTTGGTTAATGCAGCTCTTCCWGATTCCAGCAGCTGCTGGAATGGCAGGTGTCCCCAGCTGCCTATAGCTGTATTTTATGTCAGGGAAACAAACACCTGATGGCAGGGAACTCCCCTACCCTGACATCTCGGGAGAGACCCGCACAGCCTCAGAGCACGTCCCGCAGAGGGACCTTGTGTACTAGGGTCTTGAGGAACACTGAGCTTGTTATACTTAATAAAACCATGCTGCTCCTTCACACACATTACTCTGCCTTTGTAGTCACCCCCATACTTGGTTCCTAAATGAAAGGATGAAAAAATCCATAATGCATCAACTATTTGATGGGAAGGGAAGATAGATGGCTCTGCATATTATGCTGTGCTCGGTTGTCCCATTTCATCCTGGAACACCTTGAAACACTGCCAGTAAGAGAGCCACGAGGGTCAGACTATGGTCTCCAGAGAGATTTGGCAAATTAAATTTTCAGAAGTAGCTACTATGAGCTAGATGCCTACAGATATCAACAATTTCCCTCAATAACCTAATGACATTTCTTTCTATTAAAATATTTTTTTCACCACATAATAGCTGTAATTTTCATTACATTTTCCACTGTAACACTTACAATTCAGTATCAGTTTAATGTGGGCTTATGAGTGTAGTTTATGACGAGTCAGCATCCTGTAATAATGAATTGAAATAATCTGAAAGTAACCATGTTTGCACTTTTCCTCATCTTCAACTTCCAGTTTAAACATTCTAGAAATTGCCGACATTAACAAAACCCAGTATCACTACTCTCCTGTTGTATCTCCTGAGCGTTCGATCCAGTAATACAAATGCATAGCATTTCGCTAACTAGCAGCAAGACAGTAGTAAAAATTATGGTAACTGTTACAAAGTAGTGCAAAGCACTCCACAACAATGAATAAAGAACACAGAGGAAAGGAATCCTAATTAGCCCCAAATTAGAACTCAAGAAAGAGACACTAAGATGCATTGTCCATGTGAATGTTTGCCTTATCTTACAGAGCACAAATAGAAACAAAATCCTTACAAACACATAGCAATCACTGCATAACTCGCACAACACGTCAAAGATAATTTTCAGAACTACCTATAACAGCTCATTAACATAGTCTCCTCCCTGTACAACGAGTGGTAGGATACCAGAGCTGGACAAACTAGTCTGTGTCATTGTTTCATTAATGTATCAGTGTTTCTGCTAGTTTTTGCCATCCCCTTATAAATGACTTATCATTACTTATTCACGTAGCTTAGCTTTCCTCAGCAGGTGCTGCATGGATTAAACTGTACCCTCAGAATCAGAATGATAGCCCTTAAAATTGCTTTGCATATATTTTTGCTGTATTGCCTAAGCTGAGTCGCCTAAGTTTTAGACTATCTTTTCCTACCTATTTCTTTCATCCAGCATCCACTGCAAGCAGACAAATCCTTGCTTTGTAAAGTCACCTCTTTTTCCCAACGTATCTGAGAGCCCACTTTCATGATGATCAAGTGCCTGTGGTGAGGCATTGCACATGCAGAGTCCAGTGAGCACATGTTGCAAAAACATCAGGATTGTCCTATAGAAAGAGCAGTAAAGCAAATGTGTAATTAAAGCCATACCCTTCTATACAGACAGGACTCAGAACTCAGCACCAGAGAGAAGCCAACTGCATCAAAGAGAGATAGCACAGAGGTTTGGAAAATTATTGGCAGTATTAATTCTCTGAGCTGAAAAAACAAACACAGACACAGGCCTGTTCTTAACTATATTAATATTTATGGACCAGGCACCTACATGTCATCCCGGGAGTTTGATATAAGTCAAGAAATAGCAAATGGTTAGACAGGGGAAAGAAGGAGACACTGGGCAACATGGCAGGCAACAGTTAACACATACTGTAAATTTTTTCTGTAAAAGAGGAAAGGCTTATAGGAAGAGGCAGGCATTATATTTTGTGCTATAAGACCAGTGCCTCTAGTTAAATTATTATTTTTAGTATCCAATAAAACTATTCATTTTAATTTTCAGACTTTTCTTCTGAAGTCACTTTTTGCAGAGAATCAGGATGGTGTAATCAGGTATTTAAAGAAATATTCTTCCTCTGGTAATTAGAAGTTTGTATTATTTTACAAATATAACTTCTTGCATGCAAAATCATTCTGGTACATGTTTGATTTAACTAAAAGTTTCTGTGAGTATATTTGCTTCATCGGATAATACAGACTATCTTCTGGGCCATGTCTGTGGAAAATCCATGGATTTTCATGATCCTGATGTGGTGAAATCCATTACTGTGGTCATGGAGACATTTCTATTTTTTATTGTAGCATAGTTTGACTGTATCCATAGTTTGCTGGCTTATGGGGAATTTGCTTTTAATGTTGATTTTTGGAAAATTTAAGATTTTGCAGGAAGACCAGGTGGAATGGTTCTAGTGAAAAAAAGAAGAAAACTCCTCAATAGCAATATCAAGAGCTGTTCTTCAGAAGGCTGAAGACATTATCAGGCTGCAACTGTTAGTGATTTTCTGTGTAAGATCCACTGACGCAGTCTAGAGCTAGGGGACAAAAGTAACTTTTTGTAATGTGCAAAATTCTTTTGTGGTATTTGTAGGTTTTGTAAGCATGCAGTCTATTTCACTGTAGGCGTGTCCCTACGGGATGAAGGTCATCTTTAGGTTGTTGCTGTAGGTGTCACAGGAGGATAGGTGCAGGTGTTGGGGAATTTAAGGTTCTTCACATGTTTGGGAGCTTTGGTGGTGGTGTTGTTGGGCAGTAGAAGCAGGTGCATTGACCTATGGCCTCCTGTCTTATGGTACTTTCTAGGTGGCAAATCTTTATTTTAAGTGGGGAGTCTACAAAGTTGATGTAGATATAAGAGAAAGGTCTGGCTAACTTACCTCATTACTGACTGACATCTGCTCAGATATTTATGGGGATCCACTCTAATTCCGTCCAAGTCTTTGGAGATGGTGCTCTGGTTTTGATAAATGACGACTAGAAGGAGTAAAGATCTTTGTTCTGATGGTGGCCTACAGAACTGTAGGATATACAGCATAATTCTGTGAAGTGGGTGGATAGAGAATAAATGATACACACACAGAAATCAATTACTTTCCAAACTGGCTGTTGGAGGAATTTCTTTTTTTTAATCTCTGGATTGAAACTATTACCCTTTCAGGGAACCATAACCATCCATTTCTATAATGTACTCTCACTCAGATCAAAACCTGCCATTAGAAATATCATGGTAACAAATGGGCTCAGTGATTTTGCAGGTGCAAAATTAATTAAGTAGATAGTGTGCAAATTTAACTAAATAGAAATTATGACCGACACTGACAAAAGTTGTACTTGTGTGAAAACTTGAGTTGAAATAAAATAGCAAAAGTTGGTCTTCTTGCTTGTATAATACAGGCCTTTCATAGTATAGGGAGTCATTTAAGCAGAGCACCTAGATCCTTTACAGACCCAGCAAACAGCTGGCCCAAGTCTATCTGAAAACAGTATTGAAGTCAGCTGAGTAGCAGGAGTCTCATTTCAAAGGAGCCAGCTCAGAAAGATGGATGAAGTTCTTTTAAAGAAAGGTGAGAAAGCCTCACAAAAAAAGCAAGTCTCAAGGAAACTTTCCATAAGGAAAGAGGATTCCCCCCACCTTCTCCCCTCCAGCCCAGAAATAGCTCACTTATCTGCCAAAGTAGTTTCTTTTGCTTCATGACTTGGTTTAGAAATCAGTAAGCACTGGCACTGCTTCTAAATTTTAGCAATATCCATCCAACCATGGTTTCAGAGTGTCTGGAGTGCAGTACCTGGGGACACGATTACTGCATTTTCTTATGTCCTGCGCTGTATGGCCTGGCCCAGTATCTGCCTGGAAGCAGGAGGGAGACAAAGCAGCAGGAAGGGGCTGCAGGACATTTCTGCAATGTGGAGGAAAGAGGATCTCCAGGCTGCATGGGACCAGCAGGCAAGGGAGGGCAGGATTTGTGCTCCAGAGGAGGAAGAGAGCACCACCTTGCTCTGCAGCTTTCCTTTAGAGGCACAGTCTGTCCCCTCAGTGGCATCTGAACATAAAAGGGAAATTAGCAAGGTACATATAAGAGACATGTCACCCAAAACCCTTACACTTCTCTTGTTTAATAGTAATGTGGTACATTCTTTTGGTATCTTTATAGTGAAAGAGTCAAACTGCAATGTGGATTACTAGCTGAAATTGCTTTGTTCCTATCACTTATTTAAAGTAAGGCCGATTAGAAAGGCTAACTACGGAAGTCACACATGTGGGCTGGAAGACAGTGAGACCTACCATCACATTAAATGTATGAAACTGCCTCACATTCAAACCCTACAAGAGGGAGAAACTAGAGCTCCAGATTTGCTGTGAAAAAGAGGTGTCTCATCCAAAATATACTACAATAATTGAGAGGATTTCAGCTGAGATTAATCAGAGGTGGATCAGGCCCAGCACGCTCTGGACATAAAATTACTTTGCATACAATGAGATGAGGTTTCACTGAACTTTTATTTTGACTGTATTTCCAAGAGTGGAATACTTGTGTTACATGCGAGTCTCTGAGAGGCTTTGCATCAAAGCTAATAACTAAGCAATTACCTTGCAATCAGACACAGTGTTGACAATGCAGTCATGTGGCAACATGTAATTATACAACATAATGTTGCACATAGCATTTTGCACTACACCTTGAAAACTAAGTGCTGCAGTATTTTTTTCTCAAGCTGAATAAGACTCCAGAGATTCTAAACAATGCACTCAACTTGAAAACATGATTCTCACAGCTTTTGTGTTGACATAAGTGAAATGCCCAGACAGGCCAAAAAAAAAAAAAAAAAAAAAAGGTAGAATATACCTTCTCCACTCTCTTTTATTTAGGGTAGTATGAAGTGTCTTAAAGGAAGAGTTTGGAGACCAAACCATATATCTGTATCTCCCCCCTGGGGCAGCTTCTCCAGCCACTGCCAGTTGGAAGACCCACTCTCAGCACAGGCAAAATTTAGCAATTCATCATGTCAAAGAATAAGAAGAACTTCTCTGACTCTAGGGATCGATCTTAACACCCAGGGGGCACAAGGGCAGGATATAAAGTCTCTGAGTTACTGTTAATGCTACCTTCTAGTAATAAAGGCCATCCATTCCATCCATTGTTGTTAAAATTCCTAACCCATTGTTTTCTCCTATGAGAAAGCACCCCCACTTTGGGGATGTCTGAAAAATTACCCTGATGCAAATGAATTTTAAAAATGTAATAAAATCACCACAAAACAGGTACAGGCTGTGGTTAAAAAAAAATAACAACTTCTCCATAATTTTTGAATAAATGTTTGTTGCACTTCTAATTTGCAGAGTGCTCCAGACAGACAGTTTAAATTGATGGCTTGTTAGTGAGGACTGGCCCCTTTGTGAGATGTTTTCAGAATGATTGATTTACAATAAAGTGGCTCCTGGTGGGTGCACGCAGGTGGAACTGATTCAGATCGATTCCACAGAAGCTGACTAATCAGCTGTTTAAACTGGCAGAGTGCTCAATGACAGAAACAGTGCAGCTATCATTTTCTATCTAAGATTACAAATTAACTTGTTCTGTTTATCCTGTATGCCATCAATATGGATAGAAGCAGCTGAGAGGGAAGTGGGATTCCGGACGCGTGGTATAAAGCCTTCCCTGCCGATGTG
Organism: Apteryx rowi; assembly: GCF_003343035.1. Classification (NCBI taxonomy): domain Eukaryota; kingdom Metazoa; phylum Chordata; class Aves; order Apterygiformes; family Apterygidae; genus Apteryx; species Apteryx rowi. Next base: position 1,047,205 of record NW_020447519.1, on the reverse strand, counting down.
CTTTGAAACATTGACAATAAAGGCACAAGGGGAAATTGCATTATATATTAATGAAACCACTGTAGAGCACCACCAAATGAGGAGGACTCCTTTAATTAATTAATTGGAGTGGGAAGTCAACAATATTTTTGAAATGTGACTACAAAAAGATAAATCAATGCCGAAATGGCCCAAAGTAAATATGCGCTGTTTCTTCCTCCCCTGTCCCACCCACTTCCACACACCCTATCTGCCTGCCCCTCTCTATGTATATTATATGCACACCAAAGGACCAGCATCATTACAGACTGGTATATACAAAAAATGATTTATGCTAGGTAATCAACATTTCAGTCTCTACAATCTTATCCCTGAAAATGTCATTTTTACAATGAGATGAGAAATTCCATGGGGAGCGCAATGTACGTAGGTAAGTGAAAGGTGTCAGAGAGAATGTGGGTAAGTGAAAAGCAAACAGATTCCTCTCCTCTTCAGAGCTGATAACAAGAGTAGGGGCATGAGGGGCACAGGGGCTTAGCGAAATAATTCTAATCATCTCTCATCCATAGTGCTTCCTCATACGACATCTCTGGCTTTTGAAAAATCAACCTCCTTTAACAATGATTATTTTACCCTTCTTTCTCCATCCCTCACACGCATTCTTCATATTTTAGTTACATTCAAAGTTGCATAAAAACACCAAGTATACCCAGTGCAAACAGCCGTCCTCACCTTATTCACAGCAAGGGGTAGAGAGGATGGTGCTAGCCATTGAGATTTGGCTCATCTACCAAACAAGTCTTCCTTCACTAGCCTTTTTAGGGCTACCTGCAAAAGGGGAAGGCAGAAGAAAGTTTAATTTGTTTGATCCTGTTTGGTCCTTAGTTTCTCTGCTGAGCTTGACTAACAGAATGAGAATTGGTAGCAATTTTTGAGGGCCATTTTAGGACCTATTTAAGTTCTGAGATCAACTCAAGACACATTCTATACCTTGGATTAAAAAAAAAAATCCTACCTGATAACTGCCAATAACTATCAAACTGATTCAAATTAAAAGCAGTCATTGAGAAGTGCTACACTAACACCAGTGCTCACTGAGACTAAACTCCCTGATTTCCAACATGTCTATAATGAGTAGTGGGCAATAAGTTTCTAAAGAGCTCTGAGATATATCAGTCCTGTACGCATTAAGAAGATCATTGTCAGTCTGACTCATTACTTCTGCACATTGAAGGAGAGAGAAACCCCAAGATATGCCCCAAATCTAAACGGTTATTTTGTTGTAATTTGTGAGATGTGTAATGTGCTATCTTACTGTCATCTGCTTTCCTCAGGTATTGATAACGTACAAAAAAGAATAATAAGCAGACACTGACTTCAAATTTGGTGGCCTAGGAGGTAAATATTTTGACAGATGTACTGCTAAAGCTACTATTTATTATTATGGAAAGGAAAACAAAACTTGATTGTCAGTAATAAAACAATATATTACCTGTAGTTACATGCATACTAAATGTCAAAGATAGTTGAACATGTCTTTATCATGAAATGATAAAGGGCAATCATGAAGGGCAATACATTTGCGTATGAAAATGGAAATCAAAACAGAACTCTTCTTTTGAGCTTATCAGCCACACATCTGGATACCTGCAGAATAAATGCTACTATTTGCAAAGTAAGGCATTTGCTGAAAAAAGCCCTTAATTTAAGAGCAAATCATCAAGTAGGATAATCAGGAAGCCACACACAATCTTTGTGTGTGTGTCACATTAGTTTCTATGATCATTTGTTCTTGAGAAGGTTAGCCTCTTAACCTTCCCTGTTCTAGCCTTGAACAGTGTTGAACACCCAGCATACGGAAGTAAAATTTAGCTGCCTCATTGCTGGCTTCCCTTTGAGTCCTCAGCCCTGACCTGAAGGGATCTTTTCTGACTCTCAGTCTCCAGAGAGAAGAAATAATTCAGTGCTCCTGCAAGTGTAGGCCCAGCTCTCTCCTGAACAAACTGCCAAAGCCAGCTGAATTATTTGTGCTGGTATTGTGGTGTGGGCCGTTCGCAGCAAATTGATCTGATAGCACTGAAGTCATTTCACTTCAGACCTCAGGTTGATGTGCAGTCTCAGAGGTGAGATAAGCAACCTGGTTCACAGCTGAACAAGACATGTTTCTTCAAGATAAGATTGACAATTCGAAAACAGCAGCTGCTTGGACAAGTCAAGCACAGGGACGGGGCATGATCTATCACACAGAATTTGGTTCACATGTATGTACGTAAACACAGACAGACTTCAGACTTATGCTACATGAGTATCTGAGACTACTAATAAATATGTGCACGTATTGCACGCTACCCCTAGTGGAAAATTCATCCACTATCCAAGCAGCGTGAGATGATGAGGCAGTGAGAAGGGAAGAAGAATCCCAAGGCACAACCAGTTTCATTCTGGGTTTAGATAAGAGCAATAGCGATTACAAACAGAGCCTCGGGGTATGGCCAGATTCAGTTTCCTTATGCCTCTGCACCTTCTGGTAGCTGGTGATATCACCTGACTCTCACATTGATTATGAAGTACAAAGCACCAACATGCTCTTTTAATGCGGCCCTTTCTCTGAGATTTCCAAAGAATTATTTTTAACTGAACTAGGACATTCAAGAAAGGATTTCAATTTTTCACTATGGAAAATCCATTGCAGCCAAACATTGTTCCAAGAGTAAATCCTACTCAAATTTAAAATCCATTCTTCAGTAAAAATTCATATTCACTGATTCCCATTATACTTTCTTAGTTAGTTTGCATAGGAAAATCTGTTCTGATGCAGACTGAGGTTCTAAGGAGGTCAGCACAACAACTATTACCAAATTGCTGTTGCCTGTGGATATACTTGCTAATGATAATCAGACAATCCCATTGCCATGTCCCTGGTAAGCTAAATAGACTTTGTTATGGCAACATCTTTTCTAACCTTTAACCATTTGTCTAGCCTTTCTTTGCACCATCTTCAGTTTTTCCCCTTTCTTCTTAACTTAATGGACATCAAGACTGGATGTATATTCCAGAAGCAGCTGTATTAGTATCCAAGGAAGATTGTGCCTCTCTGTTCTGATTCAATATTCCTCTTATCCACGTTACCTCTTTTATTCTCAGTGCCGTAGTGGGAGTTCCTGTTGAAATGATCACCTGTTACGATCCTTCTTAGAGTACCTGTATCCACACTAGTTGACAGCCTGATTCCTAGATGCACAACCTTATATTTGACCAGACTCAAACACTTTCATAAATGCAATAGCTGTAGCTAGTCATTTTTATGTCATTTAATAGATAGCCTTTAGGTTTTGATCTCATTTTGTTTTCTTTTGAAAAAAGCATTGCGTAGTGCTGTCAAATGCCTTAACAGGATTTTATATATATTAGGTCAACTCCACTGCCTTCATCAAACAAACTAGTTAACTCATCAGAAAGGCTGAGATAGTTTGGCGATTGTTTTTTTTAAAAGAATAAAAATGTTGATTTGCATTACCCTCCTATAATTTAATCAAGTCCTATATCGATAGGAACCTTATTTTGCTCTGGATCAATGTCAAGGCTGACAGCACAGGTTTCATCTTCTTCATCCTTTTTAATAATTAGCATTTTTCTGGTTCTCTGGAACTTCCCCAGAGTTTCAAAACCTATTGGAAATCAACTTTAACTGTGCAGAGAGCTTGACCAGCTCTTTCAAAACAATTGGGCAGAAGATGCAATTTTTCCATATCTTTTATGATACATATACGTATATATATGTATACACACATATATAGAAAGAGGTGGATTAATTGTAAATAAACTTGAGGTCATAGAAGAGGGACTGTTAACACCAGAATAATGTAAGTTGTCTCTCAGTCACCTTGCTGATGAATACTTGCATTACACCTATTTTAAGAGATTACCAAATATACTGTGGCATACCAGTTGTATGCATCAATGCAAATGGACTGCCATGTGCTACATGTGCCAGGTATCAGCAGAAGATCTGTAAAGTTACTTTTACATAATATCTCTAAAGTTACTTTTCTATCACAAATGAAAACATGGTTCAGGATGCTCCAGATTCATGCTCCTATTTTTGGATTAAAATACAACTTCCTTGGTCACCTCTTCTAGCGTTTCCACATTCTCTCACAACCACTCTAATGCCCTTGGGAATAAGGAATCACAGATACCTTTCATTTCCATCCAAAAGTAAAAATATAATTGAAAGCATGAATATTTAAAAATAAGTCAAACCTTATTTTTTTAGCAGCAGATGTATGCTTTGAAGCATGAATTGCAAATATCACTAAAGTCCCAAGTTCTTTAATACAAAGATGAATTGCTGCTGCTGCAACTTGAATCTAGTGAAAATCTTTCAAAAGTGAGGAGGAAGTCATCTGAAACCCTGCTCTAATGAATGTCTTCCTCATCAGCTCTGCTGCGTGGGCACAATTATGAAGCCAGTTCTGAGCGACCACAGTCATCTACCTGCCTAGGTGCAACAGATCTAGTTCTGTACTGCTAAGCCTCACTGCCAAACTAGTTTTGTTATTTGTCTAATACATTCCCATTTAAGTACATAGGTATAGGATAGTGTACAGGAATTTCTATCTGTACCCTGTAGGCTACCAGCAATCATTTTCCTTGTTCCAAAATGTAATTGCTAGGAATTCCAGAGGAAGATTAATTACTCTGTAGCTGCCTGCTATTTGCTAGGGAAAATATACTAAATGAGGTCAGGGGAGGGAACAAGAACACATGCTCACTATCAACAATGACCTAACTATTTATGTCCTATAACACTGGGCCATTTTAAATCTAGCAGGATCATCCTTGCTAAAAACAGTTCCTTTTCTAACTAGCCTTTGAACCTATGAGTCTGTGTAAATGATAGTTTTACAAATGTTCAAATAACAAGAAAACACATTCCAGTAAATCTGCATGTTTAAAGAACTGGACTTTCCCTCATATTTTCTGGCTGCAAATAAAAGAGCCATTTTGTCCTTCTGCCTCTGTCCCATATTTTGCCTTCATAACCTCAGTTAAACTGCAAGTCAAGTTCTAAAAGTATGTACAAAGGGGAACTAACAAAGTATATCAAAAAGTTTTCATATGCTAACTGCAGGTCAATGGGAAAAATATCAAATAAGGTACATTTAGGCTGTGAATTCAGAATAAATTTAGAATTTGAGAAAATGTCAGCACTGATAATTCTTTTTATTGGTGGTAACCTTGCGATCTATCAAGTAAATAAGCCAGAAAAAATGAGCAAAGAAAGAGGCAGACATATATAACTTTAGGCTAAATCCCTGTTCTTAGAGGCCTATCATTGAACTGCTTTTTATGTTGATCACCTTCATTTTGGAACATTTGCCTCTTTCAAGGGCCCAAATTAGCCAGAGTTCATGACCATGCATTGCTGAGATTCATCTGCAGGAGCAAAAACAAGAGGAGAGCAAAAGTAGTGGCCATAAGTATTTCAGAAAATTTGGAATTGTTTTAAACTGAAATGACCACAACGCCAGTCAGATGTGAGGAACAGGGTGAAAAGAAGGATGTGTTAAGTAAATTTGCAGGGGAAAATAAAAAAATGGAGATACTTAAGACTTGCGCAAAATAGTGCAAGTGGTGGTAACTGGTGCAAACTCTACTATTCTAAGCTTTGGGGAAAGACCTGGAAAAGTCGTTAGTATGATGGTGATTGTCAATAAATTAAAGGAATTGTCCCTAGGGTAAATCAAACATTTAATTTTTGACTCATGGGAGTTTAGGTCCTCAAACAGTAAGTGTGGACATTTATATAAAACACTTTCTTAAAGAAAAGTTTCTAGGACTTCTTAGGATGAGAGGTTCGCACTTGGATTCTCAAGCTAATAGACAAGGAGATAAGTTAATCTTTGAAACTACTGAAAGAAAACTGCATGTCAAAGATATTTCTTTAGATGTGTATAAGTTGTTGAGCAGTCAATCATGAGTGGCTTTTCAGTGATGCTTTTAATCTTGAAATTGCATGTGTAGAGCTTAATTGCCCATGGGCAAGAACTGAGGGAATTATTTTTTCACTTAAAGGAAGACCAGATGTCTTCCGTATTCAAAAATTGTTGGTCAAACCAAACCTTTCATTTAATATTTCTCACTGTTCTGAGTGTACAAAAGACAGAAGCAAAGAGAGAGTAAGTATGGAATTTTTATGAAAGATTTGTGCTTCAGGGAACCAGCTTTAGATCTAAATCTATTCAAGAATGCAACAGAGGTTTCTTCCCAGGTGGGGGAAGAGGATAATTAGCATAAGTCAGGGAAGAAAATTAATTGTGATAGATTAGAATATTTTATATCAAATGCAAATTTCTCAATGATTTTTGTACTGGAATCCTAATAGCTATAATATATTGAAGATAGGGAAGTATAATAATAATGATGACATTAATAGCACTCTAGTGTAAAGAATTATTAAGACTTAAATGTGATACTTTTCAATAACGGTGGATGAACTGAATTTGAGGCATATTCAAGGAAAGCTTCATGCATTGATTTAATTTAGTTTTATACACAGTCAATCGGACTAATGTCATGTCATTATCCTTAAGCTTGAAAAGTAAGAAAACTGAAGGATTTTTTTTTCCCCTCAACGCTTACAAGTTTTACTATTTCTGTGCATTAACTGATATTTGTCATTACCTTTACTATAAGCAGCATGATAACAGAGCAGTTAAGGTATCTTGCTCTGGCACAAGGAAGAGAAACACGTCTGTCTTTTCTCAACTACTCAAGACCTAGTGGGCACTGGGAGTGCAAAGCGGGTCTTGGTGTCTGAACAGAGTTAGCTGCATCACACACCTCATGTTCTAGAGCCACAAAAAGAGGTTTGCCTATCTGTGTTAACCAAATGGGCCAGGCTGATTGGTGTTTTGGTTTTAAAAGARTTAATCTAACTAAGGTCATATGAGGCTCTATAGAGGATATGGTATGTGGCAGTCCTTTACCAAAGTGCATTTGCTATATGAAGAGATAAAAATAATAGAATCTGTTATGAGAGCAGTTTGTAACGTATGTATGTTCACTGAACATTTTTTTAACATTTCTATATGATATTCATAAGAGGAAGAGTCTTCTCCTGGGATGAGAAGCAAAGGGAGGACAAAGTTAGAAATAGGGCCTGAATAGACCATCAAGTACTGAAAAAGGCAGATGAATGAGAATGCTGCTTTGGCATCAAGAACAGGAAACAGTATCTACCAGATGCTAGTTTTTTATAATATTTTCTTTCTTCCTTTCCTATTATATCTCTTTAATATGAGCTTCATGAGAAACAAGTAAACACAAACAGATCTTAAGACTGATGCAAAAGAGAGAAGTCTGTGTTTTCTGATGTGGTTCAACAAGAACAGTTTATCACCCCAGTTGCTAATGAATAAGCTGCCCTAGACTTGCTGCCTTGTTTTATCTCAGAGTAGATTTAGTTAATTTTGGTATGGCAGCAACATTATGGCTTTCATGCCCAGTGTCAGTGATGAAGAAATTGAGAAAAGCTTTGCCTTTCCACAGTTAGATCCCAAGGTAAAGAGTTTGCATAAAAACCTGGGATCTAGAGTAAAAATCCTAGGAAGAAAAAGTCCATGACATATTTGATATTTTTCAGTTTTACCTAGAGATGGGAGGGAGTTTTCTTTGTTTTTATTTTTACAGTTGTAAAACAAATTGTTTAGTGTGGCAGATACAGCATTATTATTTCACATTCAGTTGAGGCCAACACAATTCCCTTATACCTACTTCAAGCAATTTAGTGTTCTTACTATCAAAATTTGTGAGGGTTATTTCCATAGCAGAAGAGAAATAATGTTGTTGTTTTTTTAATGTGGTTCTTGAAATACTATTATTAGTGAGGTTTCAACTATGGCTAAATTTGTATTTTGCACCAAATGTGCATTTTTTTGTCTACCATGACTTTGCCTACACTTTGTATGCGTATGCATACAGTTCCATTAAGCTAGTGACAGAGGAAACATAAGAACTGAACAGTTCTTTTWTGACTGAAAGGCCATAGTAGCCAGGGGCTCCAGAAAGGGGGCTTAAATGTGCTGGAGGAAGAAGTCACAAGAGCACGGTGGAGCAAGCCATTACATTCAGTGGTTAAGGAATGCTTAAGGAATGCTAATGGATGGTTATCATAACGAGATGATGCATTTCAGGATTCTTTGAGGAGGTAGCTCAGCACTCTGCCTGCCATGTCCTAGCTGGCAAGCAGCAGGCCAGTTCTCTCTGAATGCGTTAGTTCCTACTGGCGTAATAAAGTCACATGCATACATCTTTTTCCCTATGCTAAATGTGATTTTGAGGAGATGACAGGCAAGTTAATGATTTAGCTCAGATGAAGTCCTGAAATTACTATTAGATGAATTGCAAGTGAAGTCTGAGTTCCCTCTTTCACTAAAATGTGTTGTATAGCCATGAGTGCCCAAAGCTTGCTTTCTCTCTGAAGTGATAGAAAGATCATTTTTTCATGGCAAAACAGTATTTGAAGCATTTTAAGAGACATTTAGGGGAAACGTCCTGAATTTCAAATGGAACATCAACCTGTTGGGATAACAGATACAAGTGCGACTGGATACAGACCTGAAAATATACAAGTTGGAATTTAAAAGAGCTGAGCAGGAGACCTATGTTCTTAAAGTGCAGTTAAGTATTCAAGTCTTTGATATCAAGGACTACCTTGGATCCAAGCTATGTGGGACTATCCATGTCCATCACCATGATTCCCTGGGAAGATTTTCTCTGCCAGGTGGGAGAAGCCAGGAGCTGGCTTTGGCTGTGGGGCTGTGGGGGTCAGTCACTCAACAGACCTGCCAGCAGGTGAATGTTTTCAGTTTTGGATGGAGTTTCACGATTCTCAATGCTGTGAGATCACACCAGGCTTTATGGGAGCTGGCAAGAATCTGAGCGCAGGTCAGGAAATTGGTCAGTCACAGCTGTCTGGGTCAGTCCTTCCATTTCAACTGCAGAGCTAAAGTTTCTATAATGGTGCAATTTCTGGCATTATTTCCCACTTTAAATAACAAGTGCAGATGCAGAAGGAGGACTGATGTATCCTAATTTAAAAGTTAAATAGGAATCTGAGATTTTGAAAATGTATTTAGAAATCAGTCTTATCTAATGCTGTGAATAACAGCTTGCTGGAAATGTACTTACTAGCATTTGAAACTCTTGTGATTTAATAAAGTGGAGATCAGGAAGTGTAGAAATTGCTCAACTATTTTTTTTAATAAGCTATGCTGTATAAATAATGTATAATTAACATATGCAGTTTTGAAATAGAAAGCTTGTAATCTTGCCTTTTACTATGTGTAAAAAAGAAGGCCTATAAATCATTTCACAGTATAAGCGTGTGGATATATGACACTTCCATGTGAATAGTATCCCTTTGAAATATTATACCAATTATTAACCAATGCTTATATAGAATAATGCCTTACTTCTCCAATCCAAACCTAACTATATTGCTAAACATGTAAAGAAATTAATCATGTAATTAATGTGTGTAATGATTTACAGCAGTCGGCCAGAGATGTAAGATGAGTGGTTTTAAAATTATTATTCAGGCTATTGTATCAACATGAAATAATTTTAAAAATGAAAAATCCTAGCTGTTATTAACTTAAATTACTTGCAGACATATACTGAATATGCAAGGAATAAAGGTGGAAACTCATCTCACGTAACATTAGCCATTTAAAATTAGCTGACTACTCTAACCCAGTTGTCCAGTCTCCCTACAAATTGAGGCGCAAAGATAGCTGCCGAGGACAATTAATTCTCCCTGCATCTGTACTGATTGCAAAGAGAGATTATGAGAAATTATTTTAAAAATCAGATTACTATAATGTGGCACTGGAAATTCAAAATATTGTGGCATGATTTCTGTACGGAACAAGCTTGAGGTTATTTCTTAGAGAATTGCCTAAGCTACTTCCAAATGCCAGTGATCTTTTTAAAAGTAGTTTCATCTCATTTTTTTACTGATATGGATTTGTATGTGTTAGCTGTATGTGTTGTGGTATGTTTTAGTGTTATATAAGAACATTGTACTGTTGGTAGAACTGCTTTGAATTGTTTTAATTGGAGGGGGAAAAATACTTTACTGAAATGATTCCCCTGAAAAAGCAATTTTCCATAGAAAAAGACCTTTTTAATCAAAACCCCTGCAAGAGCTTATGATACAAAATGAAAAATTTTCCACTTGAAATTTACAATAAAATCATTAGATTTGGGTCAGATGGATCTAAATCGAAGTATTACAGCTCAGGGAACTGACCCAAAATACTTGGTCTGGGGTCAGTTCAAGTGTAAATATACTTCCACCTGTTGCCATGAAGCCTGATGGAAGCTGGGAGAGCCTGGGTGAGGCAAAAGACATCCAGATTACGACACATATGAGATTCAGAAGAATTTGTATTTTGGCAGTGTTTGACTTGGCCTTTTTCAGTTGTTACACTCAAGAATCTTTTTCTGGGCAAAATGTAAGCTTGCTTTACCTATAAGGCCAAGAATTTATGGCTAGTGTAACTGAAAAATAACAGTAAAAAAATTAGTGTTAGCCCAAATCTGATTATTACAGAAAAAGAAAGAAAATAAAGAACACTATTACAGAATAGCTCTCAATAACAATGCAGTTGAAATTACTATACACACACTTCCTTGCATCTATCTCTTTTACTGCTGTTGTACTTACCCTTCCGATAYCCCCTGTATCCTGCAGCTGGTGATTGCCGTCGGCAGGGTGGAGCATGGTGAGTTGTTGGTGTTTCCGCTTCTCTGCCAGGAGCAGTAGGATGCTGAGGGCAGGTGTTTCTTCTTCCTCTTTGCTGTGAGGAGCATGAGGTTGATATTGATGGGCTTTTTTCTCCTCATTCTGAAGCTGACTTGGAGTTATTTTTATCATTTTCTAACACATTTTTACACTTCCCTCTTTCTTTACTGGCCTGCAACTCCACAATACACCTGAATTTACTATACACAGAATGTCTCGCAATGCCTCTGTTCACGTTATTAGCCCTAAAAGTGGTTTTACCCATCTCCCAAATTTGCCTTCATTCAATGACAAGTAACTGACCACTGACAAGTTATTTACAGCCTCGGCTCCTGGTGTCATTCTGGGCCTGCACCTCCAAGGTGCTAAGCAAAAGTTAAAACAAATTAGAAAATAATCACCCGATTGTTAGATAATTGCTGTTACAAGCTAAAACAAATCTCCAGGCAGGCCCTGACAAGTCCCAACAAGCCTGTCACGTCTCAAGGCCCCTGTTGTCAACTTAATACAAAGCCTGTGGCCTGTCGTAAGCAGTGCCAACACCATGTTGCTGGGCTACAAATCTACACAGGAAAGTCAAAGCATTGAAGAAAAAAAAAGTTTACACAACTTCTGTTAGTATATTTCAGGCAAAGGAGAGGTTTTAACATCTTAGCCAAAAATATTTAGTATGGAGATGTTTGAATACAGTACAAGAAAAAAAAGTCCACTGAAAGTTTTAAAAACTTGCATGCCTTTGCTTGGGCAGATGACTTGCTAGCAAACACCCTTATAAAAGCAAGTAAATCTCTTCTGTGCAACGTGCTCTAGGTGACCCTGCTTGAGCAGGGGGGTCGGACTAGATGGTCTCCAGAGGTCCCTTCCAACCTCAACCATTCTGTGATTCTGTGAAATAAAAATGTAAGATATTGTACAGTACATACTCCCATGCCTACTCCCACTCAGAAATGCATTTCCTCCCTGAAATAACTCATAGAACATACTTAAATATGAAATCTATTTCAGTTGGAAACATTGGCCTTCTACAYCCACCCTTATTTGGTGGATAAATAGTCTGAACCAATCACCAACATCTCAGGCTGACGGGATTTCTTCCCACTATGCTTTCTTCTGAACAAGTCTGGAAAAATCATGCCCATTTATGCTTGAGGAAGACTGAACACTCCTAAGATTGCTGAGGGCTTCCTGGCTAAAAACAAGAGACTAGCTACCAGCATGCTCAGACGAAACAGAGAGAAAACATGCACGTTGACTGAATTTAAAAATTTGACATGGGTCCAAAATAGTGGCAGCACTTTATAGAAGACATGGGTCATCATGAATCTCTCTCTTGTCTAACTATGGTAGGTAGGACTCCATTGTGAAAAATACCACTATTTTTCACAATAATTACTTAACCTTGTAAAACTCTGTTAACAATTTTTAATATACAATAATGAGTTTTTAACTTAGAGATTCAGTCTGAGACTCAGATTTGTACCCCAATTTTAAAAGTCCTTCATAAAGTCAAGCTTTTGTGCTGAATGTCAGGGTAGATACAATAAGCTTGAGATATCCAAGGAAGAGATTGAATTGCCTTCTTAATTACAAAGCTTTATGGATTTGCAATATCTTGCTAATAATAGTCACTATTAGATCAAATAATCATTAATAACATAGACTGTAATGAAGTTTGAATATATGGGAAACATGAAGAGTATTATTCATTTGGAATTWAAAAAGTCTAGCAAAGGTATCAAATTAGCAGCACCTTTAAATAGCAGATTCATTAGTAAATTCTCAGAAAAAATCATTCACAAAAAGCAAATGAGATAACTTCATCAATATTAATAGAACATAGTCCTTACTAAGTAGAGTGCCTGCACAGCATGTTAGTGGGATGATCCAGCTTTAGCTGTGGAATTGCAAAAAATGCTTCCATAATTCATAATCATTTCTAAGGCACATTTTTCAAGTATAGAATGTGTTTTCTCACACATATTTGGTATAAATTCAACTCATATGTTTTTTAAAAATGTTTGACTCTGAAAGTTTAAAAGAAATCTTCTGCAGATCTCACTTACAAGAATATACACTTGCATTCTTAGTGTGGGTTCAATTGCCTAAGTTTGCTACGTGACAGTCAAAATAATTTAGGATTGCATTTAATATTTATTTCAGAATGTCTTTGACAAACATGTTAATTTCATATCTCATGTAAATCCATAAAACAGCATGATCCAAAAATTCCTAACAAACTTATGAATGAAAATTTAAATATGCATGTGTTACTTAAGCAGTTTTCAGTTAATTATATAGCAATATTGTCTCATATACACCTTAATTAAATTAATTATTGATTAGTGCACTTTCCACTGATACTTGATTAGCACACAATAACTGTCTCATTATATCTGGATGAAGTTTTAATTAATTAAAATGTGGATGGAAGTGCAAAGTTAAGGAAACAAATGCAACAGCAGAATAGTTTAAATTCAAAGAACTCAGTAAGAGTAAGCATGTTAATTACATTAAAAAAAGAAGAATTAGCCATTAAACTACTTTGGCAGTTTAAAGTAATTGATTTAATAAAGATATCACATAATAATTTCTACAGAATTACAGTTTTAATAGTAATAAGAGTAAATTCATCTATTATGGCAAAGTGGGAGAATTCTTGAGACGTTAATGTTATACTTGCAAGATTATATCCTTTGTTTATTTCAGACTCTTTTATATTTTAAGCAGCATCATAGATTTCTAAATATGTGATTATGACTGTTTATTTTCACGCTGATCAGCTACAAGCTATTTCAATAGGGTGATGCTGTAATTCTCACATGATCTGGCAAATAATTCACAGTACTTTTATGTTGTCATTAACTGTCAGTTTTCTTGAGTTAAATATGAGCCTTGTCACTTGAAAATCAGAAAGTGCTTCTAAATTTCTCAATTTCATTAGCAATTGATTCAAATCACTTCCACAAAAGAGCCTGGATTGACATACGTATTGCAGTGGTTCCACAGCTTAGTGATTAATTAATCAGGCTATCAGGCTCACATTCAGCTATTTATTAATTTTAAAATTCTTGCTTTGTTATAAAAGCTTTTCTAATTATTACATGTAATTATTGTATTTAACTTTACTGAGTTAAAAAAAAAGTTAATTAGTGAAAAAAACCACTAAAACTGTTTCTGATCAGCAAAGCTGTAGCATCAATAGCAATAATCTATAGGCAGACCTGAAACAATAATAGAACCCTTTGACAAAATGGACTGTGAAAGATTGTCAACATAAAAGTACACAGTTCTTTAAAAAATGGAAAATAATTTCCGTTTGTAATGTTCAAGGAGTGTACAGTGCAATGGGGCAGTTTATACAATAAAGTGTGTGCCTTGTTCTTAACTGTATGTCCTTTGTGTGGTACATGATTTGAATGTAAAACAAACAAACAAACAAGGAAACAAACACCCTTCTGTTGTCCTTGCCCATAAAGAGAACTGGGGGGGAAACTGAATTATTTTTAACCACACAAATGCCATAAACACAAGATAACATACAGCAGAGTAGCTGGATGATTTGATAGTAACTCATTTACTTGAAAATAAAAATTTAACTTCTAAGTCTTTGAACATTACAATCTTTGTGGGTTTTGAAGAAGGAATCAATAAATATACTTGTTCTGCACCTGAGAACTTTCAACTTCCCTTTTCTTGAAAGAATGAGAGCATGATACAGTGAGTCATCTCAGCGTTGAGAAATTTGTTTTTTCTTCTTCTTTTAGAAAAGTATTTGTAGAAAAAGAACCATTCCAAAATTCCTCTTTTCTAAAGCTCATTTCCAAAATCAGCTTCTCCTAACAATGTCATTGATATTGCTGGCTCAGTTTTATATATCCTTTGAAATCTCTCTGGAAGTAAGCAAAATTGAGCTTCACTTATTAGGTATCATAGCACTCAGAAAAAACATGCAAGAGAGAACAAGAGAGAGCATGATCTTATAAATGCCAATGTCAAGGAAAAGCTTAATCAGAAGTTGCAATTAACAATGAGGCTCAAAGATTTAATCTTCTTTTAATACTAGTACTTACAGAACTGCTTTTAATTTAATGCTGGGTGCCTGTAAAGAACAAAAATAAGTTCAAGTTCTGAGTCAGTTCCACAAACTTTGCATATGCAGCTCCAGCGTTTTTAAGTGCAAGACACAGCTATTCCCCAAATATCAGATATAACAGGGTTTCAGACAATTTCTGGATGCTTTGGATCTGTATGAAGTAACAACAGCTGTTGTTATTCTTAGAAGAAGTTAAACCTACTGCCTATCTTAGGATGCTGAAATTACACACAAATATTTGCCTGTTTCATAATACATCTGGGCAAACAAAACTGAGCAGGTAAAGTATTGGGGGTCATAGCTGGCATCGAGCAGTTCCTAGGACAAGCTTCCATTAGGTAGCTATACAAATCTACAAAGTTCCATTCTTTTTTTCTTTCTTTCATTTTTGAGTTTCTCAGCAAATATTTGAAAGTTATATTCAGTTAAATATTCTGGAAAGCGGTTCACAGTTAACACTGAATTCTGTTAGAAAATTCTAAAGCAGGTGATAACCTCAAGTCCCTTGTCTTTTACAATTGACATGGTCAGTATGTTACATCACAGATACTGATCATCTGCAGCCCACTGAAAGTGCTGTATAATCACAGAAACAATGATTTTTCGGATCATGCACTGAGGCATTTACTTATTAGTATGAACAATACACCTGCAAATCCAAAACCCCTATTCAGCTTTGCAGACTACTGCAACATTTCGGTAGCAGTAGTGACTATTGCACAAGGTGCTGTACAAACATGTCAGCGAGACAGCACCCTTGCATTGAAAGCTTCAGGGTTTAAAATGCACAGGCAAAGGATAGGGGATGTGGACAGAAGAAACATGCAAACAAGCGTCTTAATACAATTCTATTAAATATATTCTAGGAACAGCATGGGAAGCTGTTGGTTTTTGCAATATGAATACTTGGACTGGTGCCACCAGTTTTTACATAGACCAACAAAGAACTGTCAGATAATTACTTTTTGTCAATAACCTCAAAACCATATTCAAGCTACTGACCTAGAGGTGAAATACTATATATTCCATTATGTGTACACTGCTCCATTAATGCCCATGTGAAATTTATTTCTGTATATGTCTATGAATTCATAGGGCATTGTTAGTATGCTAATGGGACTCAAAGCACCAAAAATGTTACAATAAAAATTGTTGGCTGCAATAAAAATAATTCTATACAAGAAAATAAAGTCTTTGCATGCTCCAAGCAATCAAAGCACCTTAATCTCATGAAGACAGACAACACTTGTTTGTATTATAGCTTTATTTAGAGGTCACAATCAAAACTGAAGTCCAAGCTAAGCCCTTCATAAACATATTCTAAGACATGGCCTTCTCTTCATGAAACTGCAGTCAAAAGCTGATCTCTTCAAAAGAAGGACCCAGAGAGATATGGGCACTTAAATCTCACTGAGTTGTACGACTTAACTCCTGAGGCTTTTGAAAATGCATGTATGAAACAGGCCAACAGAGAATAAGAGCGGCACAGAGACCTGAAACAGCAGGCCCATTATCAACAGCAGCAGGTCATAACTGAAAGAACAAAACTCAGGTGCCAGCAATAGCCCAAAGTCCTCTCTGCTGAAATTGGATTATTTATTATTATTTTTTTTTAAGGAAGTGTTAAAGGCATGTAGAGCATAAATCCCATAGACTTTTAGTGTCACTTATGCTCCTAAATCCCTTAAGCACATTTGAAAATCCTATCCTGGACTATTCTGTCTGTTGACTGTTATAAAAAAACACTATATGTGGTTTAACAACTCCAGGCAAGCTAGATTTCAGCTTTTCATCTCAAGATGCCTCCTTGAGAGAACAAAGTGTTTTTGTGCATTGTTGGTTTTGTGCTCTTGAAGAGAATATTTTCAGATTTCCAAGCTGCCAGGGAGCTATACAGTTAAGTAAGGTGATGCTGAACAGACTCGCCTGCTCAGGACTGAAAGTGCTCTAGCAGCAGGGACTTCTTTCTGTGCTGTTTTAGGGACAGAGCTGTGAGGGCTGCAGTGAACTGGGTGTCTCAGCACTTACGCTCACTTTAATTTTCTAGTCGTAATTGTTCACACAGCTTTACATACCTCTCACATTTTTCAGCTAGTGATGGAGTCACGTTCACAGAGGAATAAATTTCCCCCATCAGTCCTGATGCAGAAACTTCAGTAAAAACTTTTAAAGTGCCTATTGCTTTGCAAGACATGCTTTTTATTGAAATGGAGATATCAAATCAATATGTTTTCTCACAGACTGAAACTTTGAGTGGGACTCTCTTACTTCTGCCTCCTAAGTGAATCCAAGAGTAATCAGGCCCACTGTACTTTACTGAAAGTTGACAGTGCAAGTTATTTTACAATCTCAGAGAATGTAAAGAAATAAATTCAGGCACTCATACTTTAAAATTATGGTAAGGATGTATGCTTGAAAACAAAAGGTATAAATTCATAGGTCTCAAAATGTTACTAGTAGCTACAGGTGGTAGCTTCAGGTGTCAAAATGTAGTGCCACTGCCTACAAGATCGTAGTTGCCACCAGACATCTCCTATAAGAACTAAAACAGCAGTTTCATTTAATTGGTTTATATACATTATTCATGTGACATGGTTTTGTGAAAATTCTGGCATTCATTAGAGGGGAAAGGGCAACAGGTTTTCTTACTACAGAACACACAATCTTAAACCTAAGTCACAGCATCCCTCTAAACATGAGCAATTACAGGAGTTGTAATAAGGACAGAACTGACAAATCTTTTAGGGAAGAGTGACAAAAAATAGATGCATGACTTACTGCAGAAAAAAACTTACTAAAATAATGAAAGTGCTATATCAAGTCTGTAGAGCAACTAGCTGTGCCTTTTCAATTCTGATGCTAGCTGCATACCAGCAAAGCTCCCGTACAGTCTAGGACCTTCAGGATTCACCTAATATTTGTGAGATATTGCGCTCCACAACAAATACTCAGTTAGCCACAAGTATGATGATCCCAACAGCTCATCCTCTCTCTCTTCCTGTGGCACTTTCCTCCACAGCAGGCTTTAGAGAGGTTGACATGGAATCTCAACCCCATTGGCTCCAGTGGTTGCCATCTGGGCAGACTTCCCCCTACTATAAGAAATCTGCAGTTTCCCTGTCACTTTAGTTTGCTGCAATAATGCAAAAGTGCCAGAAAAAGGAACAGGTAATGCCCTGCAAAGGATGCTAACTCTGCTTTTTCTTTTTTCTTTTTAAT
This sequence comes from Apteryx rowi, assembly GCF_003343035.1. Lineage (NCBI taxonomy): Eukaryota > Metazoa > Chordata > Aves > Apterygiformes > Apterygidae > Apteryx > Apteryx rowi. The sequence goes on along the minus strand of NW_020447519.1, from coordinate 1,029,101 downwards.
AAACCAATACATTAGCATGGCAAACATCCAGAATTGGAAATTAGAGTAGTATGAATCTCATCTAACCTGGAAGATACATTTGTAAATTGATCAAAGGCAAAGATGAAACAAGGCTGAGACTAGAGACCACTACTTGTTTCTATATACCCCCAAAAATCCAAGAATTCTATCTGACTGAATAAATGACTGCGGGTTCACCAAAGCTTTTAGAAATCACATTCATGAACTGTTAATCCAACTACTGCAAAGTAAATGCTTTTTTCCCTCTTGATTAAAATACAATATTTCACAGTCCCTTACACAAACTTGCCATGAATATTTTAATGTATGATTTTACATCTATCATGGATATGTGATCTATCTAGGAAAATGTAAGATTAATGCACACCTGTATGCCTCATCCAAAGAGGCTTTAAATGAGTCTGCAACTGCACGCAATGATCAAACACAAGCAGGAACTGGAACACACTCTGGTTGTCATAAAATGAACTGATTGCCATCTAAATGAGAGTTGGATTTATAGGACTGCATTAATAATGAAATACTTTCTGCATTCCAATATAAGCATATATTTAGATCACAGATGGTAATCGTCTTAACTGTTACAGTCAATTGAGTAAATAATGAGATCTATAACAGGGTTCACAGATGAAGTGGAATTTGTAGTTGTTAATTTTTACTAAGAAGGCAAAGAAGACTTGCATGTCCAAAAAATATGCAATAAAAATGACTTCTCGTATTTCCTCTCTGTATTAATTCATGTTCATATAATGAAACAGAAAAACATGTGCTTGGTTTAAATAGGGGAGGGTGGATAAGGAGAAGTGATTTGGAGTCAGATTGCATACAAAGAGTTATGAGATACACATTCTCATCAGCGATGTAAAACAGCGTTAGGTCTATTTACCGCCAGTGTCAGCACAATCAATAAATAACATTTTCAGTGTCAAGAAGAGTAGAAGCATGAGCACAATGTGACGAACTGCAGGCAGCAGTATCAACAAAGGCTCTTTTCCTTTGCTGGCTGACAGGCGCAACAGTCATTGCTTGAAGGAAGAAAACACAGAGAAATTCCAAAGGCTGCCAGTGAGTTACATGTGCCCCAGTGGAGTATGGGGAAGGTCACTTGCAGAGTGATACGAAGATGTCAGTTCTCTGCATTGTACTCTACATAGACATAATCAAAAAGTCACCAAACACATTCTCTTGACAAAAAAWAAAAAATAAAATAAAAACCTCAGTGCTGCCAAAATACTTCAGTAAAACTGTTAATGATGCATCTAAGCAAGTTTTCTCTTAAGAAATTTAAAATATTATAAGGTAGATGTTGCTGTCAAAAAGAGGCATTGAAGGAAAGAGCAGAAAGCACCATACTCCTTTTCTTTGTCCTCAACACTCTACTATAGCAAATATGACAACAAAAAAGGAGAAAAATTGCAAAGGAAACAGTTCAAAGTAAAATGAGACATTTAAATGAATAAAAGCAAATAGAGTTATTTAGACACATTACTGCAGAAAATAACCCCTCCCCATATCTAGAATATGTTTTAATAAACTTTTAAGGAGACTTGATGGAATAAGAAAACACCCCCCAAAATTTGACAGTTTCTCAAAGGCACGCAAGCAAACGTGGTAACACAAACGTGGGTTGAAACAATCCAAATTTGATCTTACTGACTTTAGTGAGCTTGAGGGACTTACAAATTGTTCACACTGACACAAGTGCGAGGAAAATCAAGCTGGGACTGCTGCCACAACAATTATATGAACTCCTGGTTTTAAAACTAGTTGCAGACCTGTGGCAACCTAAAAAGCTGTTCTACCAAGGTTTTTCAGGCCAACTTTCAGGCACCCTACTTTGAAGAAGCAGAGGTAGCCTATATAAATAAGTTACCTTAAGGTGAGGAAGCGTGTGTGCACTTACTTAATAGCCATGACTTTGGACATTCAGTTTATCTCCAGTAAATGCAAAGCAGCTCCCCTTGGCCCAGGGCTGTGAGCACATCACATCTGCTGCAGAATGGCAGGCTGAATGCGGGCAGCTGCCACAGAAGAGCTGGGGTTGCAGGAGCACGCTCCCACTTACTTTCTGGCACCCTGTTAGCATGTTCAAAGCCTAAGGTTTAAATAACTGAATGTAGGAAAAAGACTAAACATTGCATGATGTGTCCTGCTGAAAGAAAGACAACAGTGTATTTGTCCTAATGACAAAGGACCTCAAGGAGCAGAGTCTTGTGAAGGTATGAGCTGGACTAAGGTCCTGATTATGTGTGCTAAATTCTACTTAAGCTTTTGCAATTAAATATAGCTTGTGCTGTCCCTTTACATTCAGAAAAGAACACGACTAAGGGAAAATGTCAAGTGTACTAAGAGAATTCAGAAACTTGGGGGGGGGGGGGAAGAGAAGGTCATTTTGAACCAGGATGCAAAAATAAAGCCCTGTATAGTAGCTGTCTTCTACTGCTACACAATAATGCTGCACTCTGACAAAAGACACAGGGAGAGCTAGGTCTGTTCTTTATGGCAGCATAAAATGATTTCCCACTGCAATGTTAATTATGGCAGGTCTGCTAAAGCCACAAACAATAATTTATGGATAAATCATCTCTTAAAAAAAAAAAAAACAAAAAAAACCACCCTGTGTAAACTCTCCTGAGCTAAACAAATGCTTTAAGTGTGCCAGAAATGTTACATTTTCAGTGAAACACTCAGAGGAATAATTGCTTGTATTCKTACTCTCCAGGAGCAACACCTAACTGCCAACAGATTTGTACTTTCCCAATTGCCTTCTACAGAAATGTCTTAGGGAAATTCTTACTTTCTGATACTACTAAATGAAGTGAAATTAATATAGAATAATAATATTAAAATCTAAAGAAATTATTTGGAAGAGCTGAGGCCTCTTTGTGCTGCACAATAGGATGCCCTCACATGAAGTACTGTATGTTTTTGCCTCACCAAAAGTACAATAGAGTGGAACTGAGAAGATCCACAAAAGGGAAATAAATTTTTTAAGAAGCATGACGGCATATACATCTATTGAAAACTGCCAAAATTCAGTTATTCATCCTGGAAGAGCTGGATACAACTGGATACAGGATACTTGATTGCAAACAGCAAAATGAAAACTGATCAGGCTTCACCTTGCAAATATCTGGTACCCTGCTATGAAAAATAAGAGGAAACGTCATAAACGAAACTCAGCACCAATTAAAGTAGATACTTTGTGTGCAACACCCAGCTGGAATGATCTTTATATCTCACAAATTGTGAAATATTACTTAAAACTTTAATTTTGGTATAAAGAACCTTCTAATTCTACCAGAGTGAGAAGTGGAACTTCTGCTTGAAAATGTGAAGGTGCTGGTTTCAGCAAGCAAGCATATCCTCCTGTGGGGAAACCGCAATCCTAGTGTTGGGATCTCACCCGAATAAAATTAGTATAGTGGTTGGTCAGCAACAAGCAGCTGTTCAGTGTAGGAGCAATGATTACAGTTAATGCAAATTCTGACATACCAATTAGTTTTGGAAAACCTCTGCTGCCTTTTCTGCAGCTTTAGGTTGAATGTTCTGGCCATATCAAATTAGATATTAGACATGGCCATCTAAAATGATGACAGAGATTACAATAAGTAGCCCACTGTCCTGCCAGTGTAAACCCATTCATCATTCTATGCTTACAAGTTCTTTGTCCAATCTAGTTTTAATTGTAGAAACTTATCCTCTAACAGTCTGACTGCAGAAATAATCAAATATATCTCACCATAAAAAGAAATTTCTTAGTATCCAGTGGCCCTGGTTCTCACCAGTTTTATAATGACACAAAACCTGGCGCATCATGCAACTCACCAAGCTTTAAAAATGCCGGGGAGAAGGAATAGGCCCCATGTATACTTGAGGTCTTCTAAGCAGTACCATAAGGAAAATATAGAGCAGACCTTTATAACAGTTGATATATGGCAAGTGAGGCACACAATCATGGCAAGTGAATATGGCAAGCGAAGCACACAATCAATACAATAACTGACACATGCTTCAAAAAAAATTAACAAATTGTCAGATTTTTTTTGCACACAAACACATTTTATAACATTCGGGAGGTGATGGGGGGAAAGATTTGCAATTCATGCTCAGTCAAGACAAGTTCACAGTTTGATTGTTGGAAGAATCATCTTTCCCATCTTCCTTGCTCATTCACATGCAAGGCAGCAGCTGGTTTAGTTACAGTTTGTCTTGTTTTTTGTGCGATGTCAAGTTACCTTTTTGTCAGCCTAGCCTTAAAGTACACCCATTGTACCTAATAATATCAAATGCTTCACCAGTGCTTTTTTTATATCATTTTTAACTGTAATAACAACAAGATTGTATGAAGGGGAGAACTACCACAACAGAATAAGCAGCTTAATGGACAATTTTGTCTTGCTGTTCTACCAAGCTCTGCCTCTTCTCAGCAGACCCATCCTAAAGTTTAGGTTGTTAGCTCTTGCAGATAATTTATCAGGTTTGGAGTTCAACAAGATTATCACTTAGCTGGCATGACCTAGTCTTTCCACTCAATCCTAGTTATACAACTACTGGCTTTAAAATTACAGCAGAAATCTAGTCCTGGTGTTTCTAAATACATGCATTCTATTCTAACATAGGACCCAACCCTCTGAGAAGAACCTCAGTAATGAGTCAAGTGAGAATACTTATTTATCATCTGGTTAAACTGGATTTAGATTAAGACAAAGTCCTTTAATAGTGCTAGAGCAGAACCATCAAATTAGTTCTCGGGCCAGCCTGCCATGTAACTCCACTGGATGGTTTAAATGGGAAAGACATCCACGTTTCTCTGCCTCTCTGAATCTCAACTGCTAATGAGGATCATCACCATTTTGCCAAGACTCTGAGAGGGCTGGAGGGGAAAAAAAAGGGAATACAGAAAGAATGATTTACTTGAGCAAAGCAGCGCAAATAAATAAACACTCCTCTTCCAACAGGCAATAGGACACACTTCTGTTACTGTGTCCTCATTGATTGCTTGTCTTCAGTGACTGAGCGACATTTCAGAAATGCGAGCTCTATTTCAGAAATGCGAGCTCTATTTCAGAAATGCAAACTAATCTCAGTTGTGACTGAAGGAGGGATGCTCCAGCTTCTTCTTGGATCACCTTGTTAGTCTCTACAGTTCCCCTGCTTAGAGCTCAAAAAAAGACATATCCTTCTTTGGCACAGTTCTATCACAACCTCTTTTCACAAGATAAATGTTTCCTCTAGCAACAAATGATAGCGTAATAAAATGACTGGAAGCAAACAGTAATCAGCATATGTTAGAGTATGTAGATATGAATCCAAACCGCAAAACAAAATAATTCACATCTCTAATTTTCCAAAGTGGAGGGAATAGCATCTTGACGAGATCTGGAATTCATTAAAGCCTATCAGGAAAAGTTTGAGGTAGGCTTTAAAGATTAAAAAAAAAAAAAAATCTAATGAATAAAGAGGAATCCTTGGAAGGATTAAGTTTATCTAGAAAGGACAAAAGGCCAATATTCTAGGAAAAAGATTGTCACTTAAGAGTTTTCACTTTTGGCACGTAAAAGAGAAGAAATTTATTTGATCAGAGAAGAGTCGCTTAAGATGATATTGAACTTTACACTTTAATAGTAATTCTGAAAAGCATGAATCAAAAGGCTTGATAAATGTCAGCTAAGTCTTATATCTTTATTAAAATGAAACACAAAGACACTGAGTGGTCAAATATCAAGTCAGTGGTAGGGGCAGGCTGCTCTATCTTGACAGATGGAAAAAGCCTCCAAATGTCTTTGCTTTTGAAGTCTCATAAAATTAGTATTCAGGAAAAGCTTCTTCCAGAAAGTAAAATCATGTTCTTTAGCTCTTGAACAAGACCAGGAACATTTTACTAGATGGGCAAGTGAAAAAAAGTTAAGCCTTCATACTCCATGTTAGTTTTAAGGGTCTTATTCAAGAATCTCTTTCAGGAAAAGCTGATTACACTTCTAGTTTCAATGTCATTAGGTACTATTTTGGCTGCATGCAGTATCCCTCTTGGCTAAATCAACACTCTGATGCCATATAGGTATTCTTCAGTTATGCTGAACTATCACTTTGAAATATGTTTCAATTTAAAGTGACACAATAATCCCACATTCACTCACTCTTTAATTTGAATCACTGGTAATACAACATGGGTTCAGCAGACAACACACTGTCTATTAGCAGTTTTACAGTGAATCACTTCTGGAATACATCATTTTAATATTTAATATTTATTTAACCAAACTCCATATGATCTCTTTTCACATAGCATATATTGCCTTTTCCTGTCTGATATCACTTTATAGAAACACATTTTATTTAGCACATGAAACATGTATACTTCTCACACAAATACATTTATAAATGTGTGAGATTAACCCCTAAAAGATTCAAACTATGGAATACTATTACTAATTGTGCTTATTTATGCTTAATTATTTTATGTTGATGACCTAAGACCATATTTTTAGTAAGCAAGTAAGTATGTGGCATAAGAGAAGGGCAGGTTCATTTGGAACAGGGAAGGGGGAAGGCAGAATTCCTGGATTCTGTTTTCCATTTTATTACAACAAGCAGCTGCCTGTATATTGGGCTGAATGTTAAAAAACAAAAACAAAAACCAAAAACAGATTTTTGTCCCAGTCAGATCATTTCTTCTGCTTCATGGAAATAAGCACACTTCTGGACATAATGTAAAAATCAAGAAATGAAGACAGTGCTTCCTAAGAGTCTCAGACCCTGAATAGTTTCAGAGCTTCCTCCCTGCAAGATGTACTTGCTAAGTAATGTTAAACTACTGCTATCCATAAACTTCATTGTCACAATGGAGAACAAGCAAACGAAAGCTCAAAATCAGCAAATCTGAACCTAGCAAATATTTTCCAAGCCAGAACTTACCTCATAAACTTATTTTGGCTCAACTAAAGAGTAGACGCTAAAACAAAATATCTCCTTAATACAAAGAGAATATTTCCCACATTAAGAATGACCCCAGAGGCCACTGAGAAATAGCTATACATATGAGCATAGGAAAACACCATCCAGCTTTCGACAATAACTTCTCAAAAGATTTTGGGCCAATCTATACTTATGATTTTATTTATTCATCTCCATAAAAAAAGGCAAATGCAATCATAATCATCTTTGACTTTAGCACTGCCTTTGAAATAGTTAATCAATGGCAAAACTCTTGGATGTTTGCATTTGTGGCTCCAGAGCACATCAGTGGATAAAACCTTCCTAGCTTGTGTACGGAGGCATACATCTTTCAAAAAGCATGGTTTTTGCAGATCTTTCTCAAAGGAGAAAGCCACTAAGAGCATTCAGAACACTGTACCATGCAATGAAAAGCTCAGAAACTGTATGACAATATCTCACCAAAAAAACCAGAATCAAAGCAGAAATATCAATGACTATAGGGTCAGATGAAAACTCATTGCATGGTGCAGGAAATATTACTCAGTACTTCCTCAGATACTATGAAAGGCATTTCATTATTCATTAAATTAAACAAAAGTCAATAAGACACATCTGTCAATAACCCAAACTATTAACTGATGGCTGGATGATTATATATTGGATTGAATGGAGAGAAACAGTGGGTGTTGCCACACCTAGGCACTGATTTCACCATCTCATCGAGACAGACATCTTAACAGATTCTAGCCTGAGTATCCTTGCAACATGCAAGATGAAGAGTGAAGGATAAAACTGAAACAATTCTTAATTCTCAAGTAAAACCCCCTTTTTCTAAAGTGCCAATTCTATAGCATCATTCTTCTGTTCACAGCTCATGGCCACTGGCTAAGAGCACATTGTCTATCGACATGTTTTCCAACAATATTTCCCAATTACTAAGCCATGTATGAAAGACAAATTTTCAAGTAAAAAACTTTGGGGATTTTCTTTTCTTTTCATCAAAAATCAATGTACAGGAAATTGCTCAAATTTGTCAGAACAACCACTTCTGTTGCCACTTAATCATTAGATCTAGTCTGCAAGAGAGCCTGCTATACTGCTTTTTCCAAGAAATCAGCTCTCATATCTTCCAGACTAGCCTGTCAGAATTATTTGCCTCATATTGGTGGCTCTCTTTTACTCTTTTTTTTGTCTAAATCACTTGTAGGACCATACTTTCTTTCAGCCTGTTCCCAGTGTGGTGATTACTAAGAAACTAATTTCTAGAGATGGTAAAGATCAAACCACCACTCACTTTTAGACCAAATGCAATAAGGAAATGGCTGAGGAAAATATGCTTGTACTAAAAAATGGGGAATTTAAAATTTGAAGTTGAGAAAGATGTCTTCAACTTGCCATTATCTTAAAGCTACAAGGAAATAAGGGAAAAAAAATGTAACATCAGTTAGAGGCTGCTATACTTTAAACATGATCCAGAAAATGTTCCATACATCACCAAATATATATATATATATATGCGCGCACACACATAAATAAATATATATATATACACACACACACTCTTCTTCCTTGATGGACATGCATGTCTCAAATGTGAGGGTTTCTTTCCTCCCCTCTTGTTTTTCTTTTTATCTAATTCAACCACAAACTCCCTGAATTCCTGGTAAGCTGCCTAAGTCAAAGAGCAAAAATGAGAAAACAAACAAACAAAAAACAGTGGCACTTTCTCCCTTCAAATTAAAGAAACTAGCAGAGCCACATCTGATACTCAAACAAGGCAGGACAACACCCTAGGCAACAATGGCCCTTTAATTCCTGTTGGCCAAGCTCTGCAGAACTAGTTGAAAATTTTGTAAGCCTAATTAATGGTCAGCGACTAGTATTATGCAGGTGGACTGTGCTTCACTGAAATATTCAGCATCTCATCTCAGTGTCGCACACCACAGCATTAATGGGATCGAGATGCAACAATAATAGTTTCCATGACAATGCAGTACATGCACTCAGCAGCACCTCCCCGGGTAAACAGTAATCCTTCAGAAAAACAAGAAGGTCATTACAGCAACTTGTCAAATCAATGCAGAGAGTGTCTGAGCCGATTAAGGCATCTTCTCTCAGCTCTGACATGGTGTCAATAGTACTGGGCCACTAGTGCTCAGTCAGATGACTGAAGAGAAATGCCCATCAGTCAGGGAGCTGAGGTGGACTAATGATTCCCTGTGCTGCCTATTAGAACTACATGACAACTCAATCCTGTTTGGTTTAAAAAAAAAAAAAAAAGTGACCTTGCTGCTTTGTTTGAAGCTGAATTAAATTGACAACAGCAGCTAATCTTTACCTAGGGCGATTAACAGAATTAAAGTACAACAACAAAGGCACACGAGGTTTTGTGGTTTATATTCTTAGTTTGACAATGCTCTCAATCTACTAAGATCTGCTCTTTACAATCAGGTACTATGTAAATGTTTATTCCAAGCTGAACTATGATTGAATGGATCCAAATTAGTATCTTTGGAACAGGAGACTGAGTAAATGCGCAGAGACAAAGTATAGACTAAATATAGCAATAACTTAAATATAGCTATATATATATATATATTCAAAACAAACATTACTTTAAAGTTGCTCATTCAGCTTTCAGTGTAAATATACAGTTTTCTTTTCCTGTGGTTTCGTTGCATGTTTGAAATTGGGACACAGAATGTAACTTATTATTTTACAGCTATCATGAAAATGTTTAACAAATACTCAATATAAAGCTAATACATATAAGCATGTAGGTATATGTGCTCTTCACCTGAGGCCATTCTCAGCTGATGAGGCTGATGAAAGTCTTCATGTCCACATCATGCTTCTGTGCAGTTTATCAGTTTACATTCCTGACCTACTCAATCAACAGGAAGACAGAAGTTACAAGGAGGAAAAAGAGAAACCTCGGCAGAATGTTTTATGTATGCTAATGAGAAAGTCTGAGTTGCTAGTAAAACTAAGAGATGATCTTTAGTTATTCCACTCATTCACATATTGCTTTAAAAATGTACTTTCATGCACAAATTTGGCAACAGAGATGAGTTTAATCTAGCCAGTTAGATTTCTGAGAAAAAATGCACTGTACCATTGAGTTTTGGCTGTGAATTGAGAATGAGGAATAAGAAATGTGCAACTGCCCAAAGTCTTTTCACTGAAGAGTCAAAAGCCAGCAAAGCTGGAGTTATCTGACGTTGGTGGACTTTGAAACAAGTCCTCACACCAACAGTACTAGATTTACTTTTTTTTCAGATGATGTGAAAGAGAACACGATAGTGTTCAAATCTACCAAAAATCTACCAGAAAGATATGATACAAAGCCTGTAMAAAACCTGCAGCAGAGTAACAAGCATGATGAGGACAAAGGGGATTTATGTTTACCAAGAAATAAGTCACTGAGAGGACTAAATGGCTCAAGGGACTGGTACCGAGTTTGAAAGCTTTTCACCTCTTAGTATCAAACTCAAATCTAGCCCCAAGCTGTAGCTATTGAAGGTCATTATCATCCAGTGGCTGTTCAACATTACGAAAACAGCCCACTTCTCACTGGACAGGGAGTCACATTTCAAAGACAGCAGCATTTCTGAGGTTCATTAGAACCCATAATTTTGATTTCAGCATAGAGCACTTTATCAGCTGCCGAGCACCGCGCTCTCCAGAGGCTGACAGATCAGACAGGGAAAGTTTGCAGTGCTGCCACAGTGCTGGCATTGCTGCACATAACAGAGGACTTTTATCTCTATGCCTCATATCTAGCAGGCTTTGAACTGTAACTGGACAAATTAGAAAATGTAGAATACATTTAAATAGCTCAGTGCTTGATTCTGGTTCTACTCAAGAGGCAGTGAAGATGATAAACAGTTGCTCACTCACACAATCTCAAATAGAAAAAGACAACATTTTAACAATGAATCCCCAATCACATTTACAGTGAGAGCAAGCCGTAGACAGAAAATATGCAGAATGTCAGACTGCCTTCCCACATTCTCCTTCCATGCTCTAAACAATTCATTAATGGCATATCATATGTAGTCATACGTGCAGAGCATACTCTAATTCTTTTAACACGAGGTTTTGTGATGTGTGCTTCCCTATACCAATTGACARTTGTGCTATTACCTTGGTTAGTTTACATTGCACAAAAGGTTCACATCAGTGCTCAAGATTTTACATAATTGTGTAGAACATACACATGAGTAAGCCTGTGCAATTGGCTTTCAGGCAAACAAAAAAAGTTATATTTTCTGTACGAATTTACCACCATAGCATAAAATTCCCATTAATATGAGTAATCATATGTTATTATTTTGATATATACTACCTAAATCCTTTTCATAAAAGATTATGTAGATAGAGTCATAGACATTTTTAGATAAACTGTCTGTGCTGTTCCAGCATGAAGTTTGACAAAGTACAGCTAACACTAGTCCCTACCTCCCTGTTGGCAGCCTGTGTGATAGGTACTAGATCTGTACAACCCAGTAGCAAGAATTATAAAGTATTAAGGTCTCTCACTGGGAAATGGTTTAATTGTTGGTTGTTAATCAACCTGACCATGTTCAACTAATCTTGAATTACCTTCTAATCTGACAGCACATGCACACATGAGAAAGAACCGGGGAAAGACAGAATTTTATATATTAATTCTGAAACAGAACTAACAGCTCTTATTTCAGATGATCATTGAAACACCACTTGAAGTTAGCCAAAAAAATAATGAGGCAAAATGATATATTTCTAAATGCAAATTAAAGCTGACATGATGGAAGATCATTCTGAAAGAAAAAGAATACAAACACACAAACTAAAATTCCAGTAACTGAAAAAACAAAACTGGAGGTTTTTTTAAAATTAACTGATATTTGACCATTAACCTTTAGCTCCTAGAAGACAGAAAGCTGTACTTGTGAAACTACGTGGATCTTAAAAGACAATAAATATAAGAGGATTTTTTGCTAGGTTTCTAAGAAGCATAGAGAACATCAAAATTGAGTCATTTCCTGATCATTAAGCAGGAATTCTTCTGGTTCATAATCAGGAAACAATATTTTAAGTTGCATTTGAATGGTGCCCTCACCAACTAGGGTACTCACACCAACAAGAAGGATTAGTGAGAAAAGAAACATACATTTCCTGACACTTGTGTATCAGTAAAGTTTATAATTATTATTAAATCATCCCAGATGATTTAACCATCTCAGATCAAACTAAAAAACAAAGGAAGCTTTAAAGAATGCCTACTGGGGAAGAATCTTTTGAACAATGAGTCTCTTGTCATGATGCTTTTTATATGCCTATTTAAAGTTCTTGTTCAAGCAGTGCTGGTACTATAAAAAAAAAAAAAGAGAAAGATTTTTTTTTCCTGTAGTGCATAATTCTTCCAAGCCAGAACCAATGTTACAGGAGTGACATTCTGTCTTACCAGAAACAAAGGCCATGGAGACCAAAACATCAGATCTTTGTTGCCTAAATCTAGAGTTAGATGTTCAACCTAAGGCAAAAGTGCCTGAAATTTGAAGGCAGAATGTGATGATATTAGCATATGCTGTGTTTAAAGGCTTGAATTGACTTCAGTAGTTTAAATACTCTTAACAAAAAAACATTTTGAATATGAATGCTATGTGAATATGAATTTTTGAATGCTTCAGAAATTCAAAATCCGGACCCAAGTTTCAAACATGTCAGTTCATACCTTGGAGCCACAGAACAAGTTCTCTAAACTTATAATTTTATTTATACACACAAAATCTGTGTGTGTGTGTGCGCGCATGTGCAAGCAAACATTTAATTATTCTGTTTAATGGAGAATCTATAATGAAAGCAAATAGATTTTAGCAACAGGTAACATTTTCTTAATAATTCTTTTAAATGGTAGAATATTCATTTAGGAGGCTTGCAAAAATAGAAAACTAACAAGACAAGGAAATAATCTAAAATTAGCAGCATAATAATTCACATAGGTCAAGCTTAAGGTAGGACCAAGCATTTGCTGCCTGCAGCAAAGCCCTATTGAGCCTGAAGCACTATCATAAGTTCATAAATTGCAACTAAAAGCAGCTCAGGACTGCCAAGAGATACAGAGATGGGTAGTCAGAAGACTAAGAGGAAAAGCCTGAAATTATCAAGGTTTCTATGACATAAATCAAAACCACCTGCTTATCTTATACTGCCATTTCAAGCTCTTTGAGATGTTGTAATCATTAAGCACATAACCTGGTTTTCTGTCTTCCTCACAGGTTTCTCTTGTGAAGAAGACCTCAGTCCCTCAGTAGTAACATTTAAGCTTTTTTGCTACCTTTAACCACATTTGATAGAAGTCACATAAACAATTTACGTTCTTGCAGATTCCATGAAAATGGTGACTCAAAGACGACCAAAGGCCAGACTGAGAGAAAGGGTCTTATAAAAACTAGTAGTGTCTGTTGGAGCTATACATTTGCTTAAATCTCTTTGGGCGCCACATCAAGAGCAAGGCATTCTTTACCTCCTTTCCTCAGTTTTCCCTCCATTCAGAGCTCGTTGCTACCACAGCCCTCCATGGCTAACCGTGGGGGTGGAACTGAAGAGCTACAGCTACTGCAGCATCTCAAAGAACCTATTTATGGTAAGGTGAATGAATTTTTTTTCCCTCTTCAAGTATGTGTCCATGTGGCTCTCACATTAGGTGTGTGGCAAACAAAATTCCCTCAAGATGGTAGTGACAGCACCAGACAAACAGAGACTAAAGACTCTCCCGAACTTGATAACCAACCTACAGGACATACCAATAACACAACATCTAATAAAAACTAGTAAGATGCTTCATGCAGCTGCCTCAAACACCTCAAAACTTGGCCTTGAAGAATCATATGGACTAAAACAATGAATATTTCTTTTGCCTTGGCAGAATGCACCTTAAGGTTCAAAAGGAAAGGCTTGCCCAACTTACAGAAGATAGAAAAAACATACATGATCCTGACATTCTCAACGTGAGATAACCTGCCTGTCAACTTCCTGGATGTAGCCACATAGAGGTAACAAACTGAAAAATAAAAACAAAGATGTATCGCAGACAAGTCTCTTATGATGTCCAAAATATAGCTTTGTCTCTCACAGCTTCCAGCTTGCTTAGGGGAGGAACTCAATGAGACAGTGAAATCATTTAAGAGGAACTTTGGTATCAGCTTACAGACAAATTTGGAATCTGTTTTCAGGACCACCATTAGAAGTCCAGCCTGCTGCTCACTGACTCTCCATGCAACAGTAAAGAAAGCCATATCTTAATAATTAGCTCTTATTATGAGCATGTTATGAGCTGCACAGTCTGACCATGATGCAAAGTGGGACTGTTTGTTTTAGAACAGTGTCAAGTTCTACTTGGGGCCAAGTCTCCTACTGAACATATGACTAATGTTCCTGTGAAATTTCAGTGCTATCAAGCATTAAAAAAAAAAGTTTGAAGGGAACAAGAAAACATAATCGTTAATGCTGCATCAGGGAAAAATGCTAGTTCCAGGGAATTTTGTAAAATGAAAGACCTCCARAGGAAGAGGGAATTTACCAGATGGTCTAGTTTCATGACTTCTTTGGAGGACAAATTCAGATACAAGRATAACGTCCTTCTGTGGAAACAGAAGTTAAGCTACATTATACATGGACAGTGAATGAAAAAAATTGTTGGAAATGAAGATTAACCTATGAGCTTATGAAAAGTGATGACAAGAGGAACACTTGCCACTCATAAATGGTCTTCAGGCTGTTATAGGCATTGAAGGAAGAAGAGCTTTTTGAAAAGAGACTCAAATTTCTGTGAATCTTCAACAGTTCTATTAAAAATCAGTGGAATGATTGTGGATTGGTACTGACAAATTTATTTTATCTGTTACGTGTATGTACTAGAAGTACGCTTTTTGTGTTAAAAAGAACTAAAAATGAAGTCATTAAGGTGGTAAGCACTTTCTGAATATGTCAGCTCAAGAGGCTGTTGTACAAATTTTTCTTTCCATAATAAATGCTCATATGCTCCCATAGGATATGATGTAACAGATAATAGCATTCATGTCCATGAAATCTATATTCCCAATGGGAATCATAACAGAGAACTTGTTAGGCATCAGCAAGGTTTTGAATGACTAATTAAGTAACCTACTTCTCCCCTTGTGTTCCACCACAACAACTGAGGTCAGCTGCAACCCTGGAGTCCCTAAATATAAATGTCAGGGGGTGCTGGCAGGAACTTCTCAGCAAAGGCCCTTCGCCCCTGAAATTCACTTCKCTTACTATTGCTCTGAGTGTGCCCAGGTCAAGACCCCTTGAGCAAGGTCCATTCACTAATACTTCCCGGTAGAGCTACAAAGACGCTTTTTAATACACTATTGTGGCTAATTAGTTACTTAAATATACTAAATTGAATAACAAACCAAATTCTGATCTACCTATATTTTTAAACTTAGCATACATAGCTAGAAACATGAAGGACTTTTTTTTTAAATCCATCAAAAATAACCGAGAGAAGCTGTATATTGAAGAGCTGAGTTCAAGGCTGACTGAAAATACAACAGACGCACAAAGTTTATATCTGTAATGAGAAAAGCAAATAAAATGCACAGTAATGAGGGATAATTTGGAGAATAATCAAAGTAATATTGTAATGACTACAACCAGCATATCATGCCTGAAGGGAAATATCCTGAAGAGATATCTTGCCTAAAGGGATATGGTCTATACCACAAAAGCTTGGAGCCATTGAAACCCCTAGAGAAAGATGATAATGGCCGTACAAAAAGTATAATTTATTTACAATTTGAGGAAGGCTTCCATCAAGTCCCTAATGACAGGCTAACTAGCTACATTAAAAGCTGTGTTGATTCTGAACCAGAAGTCAATAGATTAAGCAAAAAGGATCTGTAATATAAAGAGAAAATGGATGCCGCTTACCAGTCAAGAAGAAAAAGAAATCCAGGTAGCAACATAGGCCTTTTAAAAATACATGCATTAAAGAGTTGTCACCAGCTCTGCTACTGACAAGGCACAAAATAGTTATGTAAATAAGGCCACTTAAAAAAAAAATCTAAAATCTAAAAAACAAAAAAACTTGTTTCCTCATATATGATCTCATGACAGTAGAAAGACTGTTCTGACTACTCATCAGAAAGCATGATCTGATGTGAATCTAATAGCTCCATTATCTTGGAGCTATTCAGAGGCCATTACAGAGATCCATCTATATGCTTCTCTTAACATTTTATTCTTAYTCATTCTTTGCTTGTATTTCTAACTGTTATTTGTGGGAAAAGGAAACTGAAAGGTCTCTTAAGAAATGGAGCCTTTTGGCTATTCTCTCACTGTCTCTGAAAAAATTAGACATCTACTAATAAACACATGAGTAAGGAAAAAATAAGAAGAAATTAAAAGATTACTGGAAAAGTCTCAGTATACTACACGTAATAAATGGCAATAACAGGAGACTGAAAAATAGTGTGTGAAATTTATTTTGTGTACAAAAAGACTTCTCTCCGTCAATAAAGTAAATCATGAGCTATTCCACAAAAAGCAACCTGGTTACGCTGGTGTAAAACTGGTGAATGAAAAGAATCATAACCATCAAATCCAGACTTGTAAAAGATTGCTACAATACTGAGGGGAAAAAAAGAAAAAAAAAAGAGAGAAAAACTACCACCTGTTTGAAGAACATTGGTAGAGTTCATATTCACTTGTGTTTGTTTCCTGACACCCTACTGCAACACTTCAGACCTGCAGATCCCATTAATCTTTCTCTTACTACAAACAATTCTGCTTGGTGCTCAAAACTCATTTTGAATAAGCATTTGCATCATTTAAAACCTTGCCCTACTCTCACGGTGATCTTAATTCTATGTTGTTACATATTTTTGATCCGTGTTTAAACATCTATCATAAGATGTAAACAGAAGTCATAAAAAACAGGACAAAGCCTCAAACATTGTGGAATTATATTGTTTTCACTGTATAATGATGTTATGGCTGCACACAGAGTAACTGCAAGCTACCACCACTTCAGCTACGGCCAATTCATTTGACCTCATGGACTATTTAAGATGCAACTATGATAGTTGGATTTCTGCCATCTGCTCTGTAGACCACACCTATGAGGGGTGGTGTACCTGGGCGGGGGGAGAGGGAGGGAGGAGGAATGCAGATAGCATCAGAGTTTCTTTGGTTTGTGGAATTAAATATTTTTCAGAATTAGTTAGAAGAGAACTGCTAAGGCTTCCAGCTATAGTTTGTTTTGTTTTCTCACAACCGAGTACTCTTTGTAACAATTAGCTGAGATAAACTACTTCATCTAGTTACTGTACATGATAGTCCTTGTGCAGAGACTGGGACAGAAATCTCCTACCCTTCTCCCACCTGAGAGCGCCAAGTCACTGGGCTGGGGGATTGCATTCCACCAGTCCACAACTGAATCTGTAATTCTTTTATCTTTAAGTATCTCTAAGGCCAGGAGGGTGCCTACACACTAGAAAACCCCAAGCAGGATTAAGTGCTGGGAGTGCAGCATTAAGGAATAATTKCTGGGGGGTTCTGGTAAGGAACCGGTAAGTTCCTTGGAGGTGGAAAGAGTGGGTTTGAAGCCATGTCTTTCATATTTGGGATGCATATCCTAACTACTAGCATATCATTTTAAAGATGTGCTCTTCCTGTCTAGTCCAGGAAGGATTAAAGGCTGTGCACTCCTTATGGAGATCTGTATCAGTCACTCCCCTCTCCTCAACTTCCCAGAGCCTTGATTTCCCATTCAGTGGAGTATTTGCTATAGATGTGATTATGAGATTCCTGACTCTTCTCATGCATTCAATAAGGAGTTTAGAGACCTCACTTATAGCTGTCGATACCAGTCTAGGAAGCAGGCACCTAAGGAGTAATCAATAACTGTGGCACAGAGCCTAAAACTATCTGTGATTTTAGTCTGTTCACTCAAACACATGTGCAGGACTTGTAAATTAAACTCAAAGTATCCAAATGTCTACATCTTGACAATTTTTTCCTTGGAGGAGTCAGYAAACTCTGGGTAGAGAGAGAAATGTCAAAAGAATAGGATGAACTGACAAAAAGAAAATTGTGGGTACATAGCAGTAACTGGTCTCTATGAGGAAAGTATCATAGTATCATATGATACTTTTTCCAAGAAGGTATTATTAGTTGCAAAACACAGTAACAGAAACATCAATTGTGAGTTATAAGCAGGACTGAAACTTTCAAAGGAAAAAGCAGTAAGATAAGGCAGAAGAGCTGCAGGTAAATAAGCAAGCTGAAAAAAATAACATCCCAATTCTTAAATTCAGAAAAGGGAGAGATGAGCAGGCATGAAAGAGATCGGAGCTTCAGCGGGAAGAGATGTAGATGAAATACTGACTTTTCATGGTAGTAGAAAGGGACATAACACAAACAGATAGTCTAGGAAATCTGTAAGCATTCATAAGGACTTCTTTACTCATGTGAATGTACTGTCTGGGAGCAGTAAGGCAGCAGGAAACAAGGGAGACATTTATCTGAAACTATAAAAAGTGAGAATAAGAAATACTGTAATCTTGAACATCCATCAGAGCATAATTGTTGTTTTCCACTTAGTGGCAAAGTATGACTTTCAAAGGGCTGCTGGAAGGATCACCGTTTCGCAAGGACAGTTCTGATGATGAGGGATGGTCCTGGTGTCCTAGTAAGAAGCTTTAATATCTTTTTTCTCCCCTTGCCTTCCTCCCTTGCCATGCCATGCTGCCAGTTATAAAAGCTTGGTGAAATCCCCAGAGGTTATAGAGAAAGTGCATTAGGCATAAGGAGGGCAAGGCAGTCTTTGGCTTTGGCAGTTTGTGTGAACTGATGAAGAGCAGCCGAAAGCTCCCTTCGGGGACAGAGAGAAATGCATTCCCCTTTCCCAGAGCTATTCAGGCTGTACAAGAGTGACTAAACTGAGCTACAAGTTCGCCATGTTGGTATGTGATTGTAAAATATTCACCTACGTACGGGTAATACAGATTCCCTTCTGTGGTTTACAGTAATTCTGCACATACCCCTACAAACTTCCTCTGAAATCAATTACAGTCTAAAAACCTGAGTCCAATCAAAAGAGAATTGAATCTTCCTTTTACAGTAAAATAAGGAAACAATACACAAAGTTGGAGGCATCGAATTTAGGCATTTGAGATGCTGACTTTGATACATGTCTGGAATTGAAATCGCATTAGGAAAGGGACATGCAATAAGAAGAGCTCTCTTTTGCATTGTACCTCCCCATTAAGTACTGTAATTTGTACAAAGTAAAATACCTGCTCAGCCTAGGTTAGCAATATTGTATTTTCTCAAAAAGCACAAGAAATGTATGTAAAAAGAATACAGGGCACACTGTTAAAACATGGCTTAAATAAACACACTGAATTAGCTCTGAAAAAAAMCTTAATTCTAGACAGTAAGGTATTGCTGCAGATGCACACATATATGCATTCACTTTCAAACTTTTCATTCTTCTAGGAGCACAGACTCCTCTTACAACATTGTTATGAAATCCTCTTATTGCTTTCTCATGAAAATAAGCCATGATGTATCTAATATCTGAGAAGACCTAAAATGGATTTTTTGCCTGATTCATTGTAGTTTGATATCAACAGATGATTTCCACTTAATTATTTTCTGCCAAGGTCCCTGTTTGTATTTTCTCTGCAAAACTACACTCTACACCACAGCTAGTGAATCTGTGGTAAATTCAAAGGTCTTCAGTATGTCATTATAAATACTAGAACCGAAACTTCTTAGAAACAAAGTGAAATGCAGAAATCAAGACCTTTTTTTTTTTTTTTTAAGTCTTTCTGACTAAGCAGTCACAACACTAACCAACAAAAATTAGCCCTCTCTTTGACGATATTAACAAACTAATATTGCCAATGATGCTATTTAGTTGCAAAGTGCTTCACTGAACTATGAAAACAGCCTGGCAACCTATAATTTAAAAAATTATGTATACAAATTACTCCTTCACCATTGCCATTTGCCTCAAGCAAATTTCTTGAATTTGATCCTCAGTAGCTATATTGTCACACCTTTTAGATATCATCCTCTTAGTTAGATCCTCAGCCACAGCATTACAAAACTTGTTTTCCACAGATTTTGTACATGTGTAAATGCAGAATTCTAATATCTTTCATTTGCAAAGCAACAGTGCTGGGAGACACTAATCATGGGCCATGCAAAAAAAAGATAAGGGTCTATGTTAAAGACCTCACACAAATTTAAAGCAAGTCTCAAAAGTGCAGACAGCAATGTACTAGCTCCATCTGTACCAGTTGGGTGCAGTGTTGACACCTGTTAGCTAAATAAATCCATAGGAGAGACAAGACCTCAGAGTTTGCAAACAGTAGCCTGTTAATGTGCCTCAGTGACTCACAAATCCAGCAAAATTGTCTGTCTCCAATCTCTGATCTGTAGTAATAATACTAAATATATATACATATATATATATATATGTATGTGTGTGTGTGTGCAGGTGTGTATTTGGAAACTTATTGCATGTTATAATAATTTGTTTCATTTTGTAACTTGTTACACATAACAAGCCTGTGGTTATCTCCATCCTACAACAGACCTAAACCCCTATAGGTTTAGGTATAATACAGAATATAGGTATATTCTGCCACAGCAAATAACTAGTAAGACAGAACCTCAAAGAAAGATTTTAGTGAGGTTTCTAAGTTCTAGCACTGATGAACGCCACTGCCTCCATGACCAGAGCTGCTTCTGCTTCTTCTCAAAGCAGGACTATTGCCAAGAGCAGACCAGGTCAGCTGGGGTTGTGTCTAGGCAAGTTCTGAAAACCTCTAAGGATGGAGATTCCCCAGGACCTGTGGGTGACCTGCTCCAGTGGCCGACTCTCCCAGTAAAGACGTTTTTCTTAATGACAAAACTGAACGTCCCAAACCACAGCTTTGACAACGTGGGGCTCTATATTTACAGACTCCCAGTGGATTATGTTCTGCATTGCTACAGCTTTACCATGGCTGACACCGATGGGCCAGCTAACAAGTAACTGTGATGACTGAAACGAGAACAAATGCAGGTTTGGGTAGAATTGCCTTGCCTCAGCCTATTTAAATTAGGTCTAACAAGAACTTTAAAAGCCATGAGTCATCTGTTCCTATGCTTACATTTGTATTCTAACCATTGGTCTGTGGGGCTAAGCAACAATTGATTACCTGGAGAAGTAAGGCAACTGCAGACAAGGACTGCAAAGCTTACCTTCCACTGCACACACCCGGTGGTGGGAAGAAATGTGCCAAGGAGATTTTCAGGTGCACTTTTACAGCTGCTAACTGGGATTTTGTTTTCTTGCTGCTCGACTGACTACAGAAAAAAAAAGAAAGAAAGAAAGAAAAAGCAGTATGAGCAGTATGAATGCATATTTRTCTTTAAAATTTACAATAATGGCTTACCACATGGGAAAGTAGGATTTTTTTTATGTATTTATTAATACAAAAATCATATTTAATCTGCACCACATAGCAGACATCAATTGACAGGAAGAAAACATGTTTTAACCTACAGAGAGCATCAAACAGGGGAGGTATGGAGGAGACAGGCCACTCCGTCAGACCTACAGCCTTTTCCTTTTGTACCACCCTGTGTCACGTGATGGGGAGAGACCGCATGATTGCATAATGCCCACAAATATATTCTCCCAGCATCSTGGTATGCAGGATGCCATAACACAGTCGGCTGAGGTGTGGACACAATCTTCCACTTAAGCTATTACACCTGACCATAGAGAAACCTTACTTAGCTGAAAACCAAATGTGTCAAAAGATATTTAGCTACTACACAGATTTATATAAAAAATAAAGTACTTCATGGGTTAAACACAGAACTCTCTCTGAATCTGATGGCAAGGCTAAGTACTGCATCACTTCCTTAATAAAGCACTTAAAACTGTTGCCACCACTATGTCTCTAAGTGTTCCTTCTTCTTACAGCTCCAAGAAGTTTAATGGGCACCATTATCGTTACCTCATTTGCCTCAATTTTATATATCTTAAAAGAATGCAAATAGCAATAATATCTGTAGTACTCTGATGCAGCACAACATTTCTTATACAAATTTTTCTATTCTTGCCAAGGAAATAGCTACAGAGTCTTGGAAAGGGCATCTTGACAGAGGAAGAATACTCAAGTTTTCTGAATATCCCTTGACAAGAAACCATAGCTATTCTAATTACCAAAGTTAAATTTCACTCTACTTATATTTACACTCCCAAGCATATATTCTATAAAATTATTTTAAATACTTTTCAAAACAGTACACTATAATAGCTGATATTTCAGACTTGCAAACAATATTATTTTAATTGAATATCAAAACCACCAAACTCAATCACAGGCAAAACAGAGGAAAAAAGAGGTGCACAAACAATGATTTCACAAACTGTACGCAGAATCAGGGGAACATGATAACATTTAGTGAGTATAGGAGAGAGAGAGCATTTAGCATGGCCGAACTGCATAGGCTGGACCAGGAAACTGAGGAGCACAGAGGTACAAGGGAGCCTGAGCAGGCTCTTGGATGGCAGGAGTGGAGAGTTTGTGTGAAAAGATGGCTACAGTTGGATTTACCAAAGTTACAGAGCTCTCCATAGATAAAAGAGCTGCTGAGACTGTGAAAGCACTTAAATACAATGACTTAAAAATTCTGCAATGTGGCATTTGATATGGGAGTAGGTGGCCAGTACTTACAGCRGAGAGGTGATAAAAAGTAAGAAAGCTGGAGACATGAATGAGTACTATTTACGAGAAGTGTATGATCATATTCACCTCAGGAACCAAATGATTGGTGTCAGCCTGTGACATTCATCTTGAGATGGCTATAGTAAGTGATAATGATGAATATTATCCACAGAGCCAACAGCATTACTAGCTAGGTAAATCACATTTAGTATTCTCCACTTTTGAAGGATGTGCCCTAAATATTAATTTACAGCCTTCCATTGCTCTTATATTATGGGCCAATATTATTCACAGACTAATTTTCAGCCTTTGTATTATCATATCATTCTTCTGGATACTTTTAGGCAGCACTGAGCCTGCTCAAGCTTTTTTAGATGTTGCGAAACAACGCCTGTCCAATGACTTTACCTATACAATAGACTAGACTTGGGACTCAGACAACAAAATATTTCCCAAAGAGCAACCTAACCAGTTAAACTAAAAGATGTAACTATCTCCTAAAAGGGCAAAACAAAACAAAACACAAGAGGACTTCATTATAGGTATTCTTTCCTATGACCTGAGCCTGCTGTTACAGATAGCAGAAGGAGATAGAACTGGACTCATAACCAAGTGACTTCCACCTACTGGCTGTGCGCCAACTCTCCCCCTGCTTTTTTTTTTTCTTTAAATCAGCATCTCTTAAGAAGGTAAGAAAGACATATCAACCCAGACAAAAAGCTACCTAGCCCGTCCTCAGCAGTGGACTAACAAAAAGCAAATAACACAAGCACATAACAAAGCTTTCCATTAATTTTCATCCAACCTCCAGTAAATTCCTGAGCTGGAGATATCATTTTTGGACTCATAGCTCTTGATGGATTTTTCTTACATGCTATCAGGTAGTTTTTAAACATACATAGTTTTAGCAGTCACAACATCCTGTGGCAAAGAAGTTCCACAGCATAAGTATCCTTTGTGTGGAGAAATATTTTTTGTTTATTTATACCCATTACTTTCACTTGATACACTTTTTTTTTTTTTTCCATATTGAAAGGGACAGAGAAAATTGCTCACCTTTTCTGTGCCTGGAATAATCTTGCATGCTTTTGTCATACTTTTCTCTCCACGACCCTTTTCAGTTCTCTCATTTCAGATTGAAAAGTCCTACTCCATTTAGTTTTTCCTTATATGGAAATTGTTGCAACCCTTAGTTCAGAAAAATACAATCAGCGTGGATGATCTTTCTCCAATTCTACTTCATCTTTTTTAAGTTGGAAAGTCAGCACAGTCCACAGTGTTAAAGATGTAGGTGTACCATCGATTTGTAAAGTAGCAGTATAATTTCCTGCTTTGCTTTCTATTCTTCCTCTAGTAAGTCCTAACATTCTATTTGCTTTTGAGCACTACTCAAAACTGAACTGCTATTTTCACACAACTATCATAAACCCAAAGCCTTGATTCTGGATGTTAGCAGTTATCTCACAGTCTATATTATTTGTATTATTCCTTAAGACACATTCTCAGAATTATCAAGCTATTAGTTTCTTAATTTAACAAAAAAGTAACCAAAGCATCTATTTCCTTGCTACAAAATGTATTTTGCTATTTTGTCTCCACTGAGAGTTTGCATTGATATTTAATTTGAATGCATTTTGAACACAGTAACCACTTTGGTTCACAGTTTAAGAATTTTGCTTTGCTTATATAGCCATCTCTRTGTTTATCACAGAAAACTGCATCCACCAAAGCCACCAACTGAATTCACATAAAATTGTTTAAAGTAACCTTACTGAAGGCAAATCCATGCTATATTTTTAAGGTAATACATTTTTTCACAGTCCTCTTAGAAACATAAATAGCACAAATGGCACTATTTGAAGTTGCAGCATTGTGCCGGAGTGCAACTACCACCTCCCCCCCCACCCCCCAACCGCTGCCCCCCCAATCTCAGGCCCAGAGTGTGGTGGAGCACAACTATCTCCCTACCTCCCCCCCCCCTGCATCTCAGGCCCCGGCTGACCACAAATAACTGACTGTGCCCAGGGCTGACCAGGAGGAACTAGGTGATACTGGTTGCAACTGGTGAGGCCAGAAATGGGCACGAGATCAGCAGAAGGTATCTTTTCCCCAACATGGCATGAGGTCAGCAAAAAAAGGTACATCTTTACACCAAATATTGTATGACTGTGAGTCAAACTCCGGGCCCATAAATAGTGCTGCAGCCTAGAGCCCATTGAGGTCTCCTGCATGGCAGTGGGCTGCACGGTGGTGAATCTCCCCTTGAGTTGGGATGCCTCTCAAGGTTGTTCTCCTGGAGTTAAGAGAACCTCTGACAAGAAACCGTTGGAGCGGTAAGAAACGGAGACTCGAGCAATAACAAAAGTGCAGTAAGATTTGCTTGCTATGACTACACTGTATAGCCATCTTCAATAACTCTGTTTGCAATAAACCCAGACATAATAATAATAACCTCCCCCCACACCTCACACCCCTGCAACAAGCATTAGTGCCTCAGTTTTTCAACTGGTTGAGTGGTGTAGTCCTAAACATAAAAATCACATTTTAAGGATAAAAAAAAAGTCCAAAGAGATTATCTTGCCCTAACTCTCCTCTCCTGTACTSCCTCTGTACACTTCTTGGTGTTGCTGTGGACTGTAGTTTCTTGATTAGGATATAAATCAACATCCCTTATGACAGGGATACTCTGTTCTTCAGTTGTTTATTTTGCATAGTCCTCCGAATTTTGTCCCAAACTTGATGAGATACCTTTTGCAATCCTTTTCTACTATCTACTTAAGGACCAGGCACTTATCCTATCTCTTCCTACTGCTTTGAGCAAACACTAATGTGGGACTCTAGCTTGCCTAATTTCCCTGGAAAAAGTATTCCAGCAGTTCTTTTCCCCACAAGTTCTGTCTCCTGAAATATCACAGAAGCACAGAGTATCCATTTTATTTAGGCTACTAAACTTCTAGGAAACAGCAACCCTTTTTGGTCACAATGTATCTAGACAGCATCTGAATAAAATATGTTTCATCACCAGGTCTTCTGGCAGTTCTGCTCAAGCTAGAGGCATAGATCAAAATTGGTGAGATGCATCCATGGCTCAATGTTGCATTTAGAAAGGCTACATTGCAGTAACTATTGCAGAGTGAACGTTTGCAGGACTCTGTGSTTATCCAGCTACTGCAAGTACACATACCTTACACAGAGGGTTTACAACAAGACATTACTGATGATTAAATGAATCCTTAAAGCAATGACTATATATCAGTGTCATAGCAAAAAAACGTTGTATATCTGTGGAAGGGGGCAAAATAAYGTAGTTCTTTAATCTTATGTCCAATAACAGTGTGATTCAGTGTAAGATAATGTATCAAATACTGTGTCCTACTCTTTTTGGATATTAATCCTGACAGAAAAATCTTTAGCTTTGTATGGATTAGTCAATGCAAATTCATTAACTACTTGTCATGCTTCTAATACAATCTGCCCCGACCCTAAAGATTTGGCAGTGTAGTGTTAATCAAATCTACACAAGATCCCATACAGACAAAACCATCTATTCCAGGTTAGACAGATCATTTTTACACCCCTAAAAATAAAATAATTTTAAGTAAAGTGTGTGGAAAGCATATTGAAAAGTATGATTCCAGTTTTACATTTTAAAAATGCTTTAAAAGAATTATTCATGGCTTTCTATATTGTGAGAAAAAAAAAATCAAGGACAATTTTAATTTGATTTATTTTTAAGAGTTTCTTCTAGAAAACTACCACTTCTTTAAAGAAGTAAATCAGAGTTTTACCTTACAAAGAGTAAAATTAAATATATTCTAAGTCCAAAGAACATATTTTTCCCCCCAGAAAACATTTTGGGGAAATATGTGGGGAATTTATAAAATTTCATGTTACTCAACAAAAAAAATTAGCTTGTGAAACCGGTACACAAGGGAATGGTGTGGCAAGATCAGATCACATCTGGCTGCCTTGAACTCCTAAACCCAGAAGATCAGACAACCATTTACGACGAGATTAACTAACAGCATCCTTCAGCTCAACTCCATCCCTCAGACTTGCAATCTGAAGTGGAACACGTTTTCTCTCCTACTCCCATGTCTCATAATAACAAATATAGCATTAATAGTCTTTAATYAGTGCATCCTACAGCCACATATTGTAGATGAATCTCTGTGTTTGTCTTCAGCTTAAACCTTTTAAAAATCTTAAAACAATCATCAACAGTGCTTGTCTAATCAGATTTCTCAGACATACCCCAAAAGAAGTATAAATAATGGACTAATTATTAAAATAATCCCACTCAATACAAAAAGATATTTTTCTACATTTTGGTTTGCAACACGCTTCATTCAGAATAGTCATATACAACGGCTTTTCTTTCAAACTTCCATTTCTAGCCACTGGGTGCCAGGCATTTAGTTTTACCTCTCTGATCATGACTAGACATGCAAAGTCTTCTAGCTTTAATTCACTCCTACCTCGTTTACTTATACCACAGTGATTTATTTAGGAGGCGAATACTTCCAGACTAGGTAACAACAGCTGCATGTACTCAGGTTCATAAAAGCCCTCTACTCCAGATGCAGCTAATTAACAAGGCTATGTTATAAGTTACACTGCTCAAAGTCTAGTGCTAAAGCCAGCTCTTTATTCCATTACAGCCATTATACCGCTTCAGACAATTCAGCTGAATACGAGGACAAAAAAATAAATAAATAAATAAAACCCCAAACACACCACCTGCGCCTGTTTAAATGCATAGCCAACAGAAATCTACATGTGATACATATAAGTACAATAAATAATATTTTTTCATCTTGTTACTATGCTTATAAATGTCCTTTTTAATTTCTGAGGTATCATCAAGAGGAAACCAAAACAAACACCATTTCTTTTTTAGTTCCTCGAAATTATAGGAATATGAAAAATACTACAGTTCTGGATTATAATTTTTATCTATATAATTTTTACAGGCACACATCATGTAAGTTACACTTTTCAGCTATACCAGATGTGAAATCAAGCACTCAAAAGGCATAATGTGAATATCTGAATTTTCACAAAGAGCATTCTGCATCCAGTAACAGTATCAATAACGGCAGTTCTGACATGAAGAATAACATTTAGTACTAACTTATTAGTATTATCAGCCTCAGAAATGATTTGACTAGGATTTGACTAATAATATGATATTTCTTTTGTCAACTATTAAATGAAGCAATAAGTAGGGAGCTAAGCAAATTATTGCTTCCTAAGCTTTGTATAAAGCCTGGGAGATAACACTAAAATGAAGAACCAAAAATATTGGTAGATATTTTAACTGCAACTGGTTATATTTTCTTCATAACCTGACACAAAAGTATGCAGAAACCTGTTAGCAGAAATAGGCATTGTTTAGAAATACATAAATGACAAACTTAGGGATGCCTAGTTCCATATTTTATCAGCCCTCCTTGTTTGTGATGATATTGAAGTGCTGCTTTGTCCATCTTCTTGAGTGTGGAAAGCAACATTATTACAATATATTAAGGCTATTTTTTCCAACATATATTGGGGCTTTGTATCACATAAGGGCAAAGAATCTGTAATAAGAGAATAACAATCCATGGGCACTAAGTCTGTGGTAAATATACCATCATAGCTCTGATGAGATTTAGTTGCTTCAAAATACCACAACTTAGTACAAAGTGTGCCATTTTTACGATGGAACGGGGACACTCCTTACTAGAGGAAAGATATCAAAAGAATGGCAGATAAATTTGATTATTAAAGAAACAGTATGTATAGCAAGTCAGGCTGAGCTAGAAACAATAAATGTTTATCTCAACAATAAATTAGGCCCTATTCCCCTTGAACGAGATTTCATAGCATTCTCTTTCACTACATGTGCAGATCCAATACAGTCGTCTTGTCCAGGCACTAAACTTTGGCCATGGAGTCAGATAAATCATGATGTCAGAAATAAACTCATTATGAATTTTTGTGATTATTTAAAGAAAGCCAAATTCACTAGAAAATCAAAAACCTGCTTTAAACAAATATATGGTAAAAGAATGAATGAACTGCTTACAGACAATATGTCAATAACAAAAAACCAAAAGCAATAAAATATTGGTTTTGTGACTATCAAACCATTTCTTATTTTAATAAATTGTTTTTAGTTTGCCCTTTGATATATTAGGCCACAGATGGGATTTGTCTCCCTCTTTGTATTTCATCTGTTTATTCACTTTCCCTGTTCTTATTTCCCTTTACAAAATCTTTAAGTAGCTCCTTGCTGTCTATAGGGCTGTTTATGGATTTTATCTTCCTAGCTGAAGGCTGTATTTCTAAAGTAATTTCATTAGCTTCTGACTTGTTTAGTTCCCCCCCACACACACCTTTTATGCTAGGTCCTTAATCCCCCATGCATTCTTTTTAATATTCTGCTGGTTGTATTGGCTATCTTAAGACAGGCTCTTCTGACTGAAATTCATCTAGAGCTTGGCCTGGAAGGGATTAAAAATATAAATCTCAACCTTGTTATCATCTTCTTTCATGGTTTGTTTTACCTTCAAAAAGAAGCATCTTTAAGACCATGAAAGTTATTTCTTGGATAGCCATTACATCTGTACTTAACTGCATGCATGGTTTTAAAGCTTCTGTAACAGCTTTTTTTCCACTGCCAAGAGACATCTCTGATGCAGAGGTGAAGACATGGTTAACATGTAGGCATATGGAGATTTCTCTCTTGAACATTTAGAAGAACTATGTAATAAACACCCGGATGAAAAGAACAAGGCTGCAGCTGGGTGTTGAAGGTATAACCCATGCTTCCTGTCTAGATCAGTCAGTCGTTAAAGGAATGAAAGGCCGCACCAGCTAAGACTCAAACGACTGTGCACAACAAAATTTAGCACCTTAATACACTTCAAAAGGGTATTTTATAAGTATGTAAAAGATATAGGATTTTCCTGAACTACCCTTAGTGATCCTGGAGTACTTTGTGTCAATCACTTAGGCCCTTTTGAAAAACCTTCTCTGGATAATTTAGGAAAAGACTGAAATAATCAAAGCTAAAATAAATATGAGAATTACACTGTACTTTACTAAATCAAACTGAAATAAGCAAATACCATTGGCCTAATTATTTCCACAAATGGTTTTAAATTCTTTCCATACTGGGAATTGCCAAAGATTCCCTTTTTCAGTAACCCAGAAACCCACTCTGAACTCTCATACAGAAAATATAAAGGACAAGAAAAATCACTGTTTGCTGACAGCACTTTGCTATACAAGTTCCTGCTGTGCACTCACTCTCCAAAGAACAGAGGTTCAGATTTGTATATTGAGAAAAACTTTTTGGTCTTTGTATACAGAAGACATCAGTAACTTGATACTAACAAAACAGCACCTGGCACATGGAAGGTGCATTAAAAAAAAAAAAAAGGAAGGTTTGCTCCTCTAGAAAATTATTTTATATATCTGGCGTTTCCTTTTCTTTTTTTGTTAACTCAGCCTTGTATTAGGTCTGAGTCTTATTTTTTCGATTCTTTTTCTGCTATAGTATTATTGACTGAAACAATATATTCTTGATTATAGTACTCTGAAAAAGAATGAATTCATGTCCATATCATGATTTAGAAAGTAATGTAAGCTTGAATCCAGGAATGAAATCACATCTTCGCAAAGTTAGCCATTTAGAAGCCTAAAAGCTTATTATACTGTAAAATCATTCAAAGGGTAAGACCTTGAGAACATATTCTGCATGTGAACATCCATCATGCTCCTCTACTTCCCCAAAGAGGCAAGAAAGTTGTGGTCAAAATTACATGTTTTAATTTTACAGCAGTTGCTTTCGATATCAAAAGGCCTATAAACTGTATGGGCACATTTCTGTTTTCAGTTGTATGAGGGAGAGGAAAATGTATCTGTCTTTCTTGCTCTTTCTCTACAGATATACATTTATACATATATAAAAATTAAATTGTCAGCAAATGACAGAAAGTTTGATGTATTTCTACAAAAATTCAGCATACCTAATAAGAAAAATACTGATAAAAATTTGAAAGTGTTAATGGGAAATAAAATAAATTTACAAGCCACATGTGCTTAATATACAACATTCTTCAATTTACACTCTGTTGTGTTCTGTCTTCTCATATCTGCCATTAGACCAGCAGCTCTGAAAAGTGTCTTAGTCATCTTCTTATTTTAGGGAATAAGTTTACCTTATTTAAAGTATATTTTAGCATAAAAAATTATAAAAAATAATCTTAATATAAATTATAAAAAATAATCTTAATACAAATGCCAATGTTTTGAAACTTCAGTGA
Organism: Apteryx rowi; assembly: GCF_003343035.1. Taxonomy (NCBI): domain Eukaryota; kingdom Metazoa; phylum Chordata; class Aves; order Apterygiformes; family Apterygidae; genus Apteryx; species Apteryx rowi. Next base: position 998,077 of record NW_020447519.1, on the reverse strand, counting down.
CTGCAGCCTCAGTTTCTTAACTTTTCTTTTACGCCCACTTCTCCAAAAGAATAGTCAAAATCCATGCATTTCGTCACGTATACAGATTATGCAACCCAAACTTGGTATTGGAAAAATCTCAGACTTGTTCTCTGTTTGCTTTTTCTCAGCTAAACCTCTATTTACACCCCACAGAGTAACTTCACAATTTTCAAAAGCCTGATTTCTGAGGGCAGCAGCAAATGTTCTCACRTTTTCCTTTGCAATTTTACACTGGCTTTACAGTAATGGCCACTGTAGTGAACCCCCTATTGCACAATAGGGTACAGTGCAGGCTATATTGCCTCAGGGAAAAAAGCTTGAAAGGACAGCTGAAYGAAAGCTCATGCAAAGCCAGTCCAGAGACACCTTCCTGTTGGACAAATCTCGCTGTTCATGTTCAGTTCTTTGCTTTCAAAGAAAAATGCTCATGAAGTCACTACCATTGGGAATTTTGACTAAGAAAGAACATGAAAATTTGAGTAAAATTCTGCAAAACAACAGACCCTTTTTAAAAGTTTAAAACAAGAAGCATTTAAATTAAATTCCAAGCAACAGTCTGAATCTGTGTGTGGAGCTAGATGAAAAGCAAATTATCCCTCCACAGAGAATATAATTACAACATTCTTTCCACAACAAATTAGGAGAAAACAGTGAAAATGTTTGTGGGGTGGAAAATTCTAAAAGAAAAAATCCAGTCAGTTAAAATAGGAAAGCATGTTATCGCACACTAGTTCAACTGTTTGCTTCACAAGATTAACCTCACAGCTACCTAGCATCTTTCTCTCTATGGGAGAGAAGATCATCTGCTGGCTATGGCCTATATCTTCCACAATGWACTAGCAACAATTTATAGCTACTTTCTTACAGAAAATTCTGTATTCTTCAAGAAATGCTTTCATAGAAAAACCCTAACCAGTTSTAGTTATACATGTCTCTAGGTGAAACCTCAGTGCTTCTGCACTATGCAGATGAAGAAATCAGCATTAGTATGCCTAGTGCAGGATTAGGTCACCATCCATGCAATTATGCCATTTGTTAAATAAATAAATAAAAGTGATTTTATAAACCTAGATTTATTCCCCAAATATATAAAAGGGATTTTGCATTTTGAATTTTTAAAGGTATTGCAGTGAACTTTTGGTCTTAAAGAGAAATTCAACTGTAAATAAGAGATGGCATAAAGCAAGTAGATATTTGGTARGTGAAATCATCCATATTTTCAAGGGAACTTATGCCTGTTATTAGTTCTCTTATCTTACATAATGTTTCTGGTAGTGCCAGGCTCACATTGTGACTTTCCAAATAACCTGATCTGTGGCAGTTTGCTTATCTTAGGGGGCTCCTTCTTTCTTCCCCTCCACAAACGGGTTCTCTAACTTTGCCATGGCTTTCATGGGGGTTTAGTAAAAAGTGGATTCCATTTGCTTCACTTTTTCCTTTCTAACTAAAAACTCAGCCACATTCGTTAAAATGTTTGTGGGGAGGTATCCAACATCAAAGAAAGCCTGTATGTATTTGCACCAGTAAAGACTCCAGAGCAAGGGTGAGGAGAGCCAAGCTCACGTGCCCGTTCTCTGAGCCACTGCAATACTAAGCACTATTTTATCCTTCACCTTACRTCTTTTTATTTATATTCTTTATTTATATTTTAACTGGATAAACCGGATGCTCTGACAACAGGCCTTAAGGTGGCTTTACAGACTTTACATTCACTGGCCTGGTCTCTGGAAGGGGAAGATCCTCTCTGAAGACACAGAAGAAAACAAGCAGTTTCTCGTGCTCTTATATGTTAAGTATTTCTTTTTTTTCTCTTGCCTTTCTGGACTCTTCACCAGGAGAATACGGTATATAAAAGTGTGCATTTAACCAATATTGAGAAAAACTAAAAGTACATATGCACATAAACAGACTTTCTTTTATAGTTCATAGAATAACTGACTTATACTGGAGGCAATGGTGATGGATAGCTCTTCTGTAGTCTGCATGAAATGGATTGGTAGCTTCCATCCATTTTAATTTAGGAAGATATGCTAGCCACATTGCATGTCCTCTGGGCAAACATAGAAATCTTGATTATRTAGCATTCCCTCTATGTAAAGTAAAGGTGAAATCTGAGAACAGATCAGTATTCAGAGTTCTCACCCTTTCTCTAAAAGCAGTAGCTAAGACATCCTTGTATGTGGATGCATGCCTCCTTAATGACATTTCTTAGCAGTCCCACACATTCGTCCTATGAGGGTTACCTGTCTCTGTTACTTTGGAAAAAAATTGCAGGAGGATTGTTCTCATAAAACTCCTTTCCCTTGGAGATCTCACAATGCTCCTCCTACTCAGCTATCTTTCCTCACTTTATCAAGCAACTTCCCTGCAACTGAAGAAATTTCCTTCTTTTAGACATTAGATCTCATAGCCACAAGGCTGAAATCTCCTTTGACACTGCGACTATAGCAAAGCTGGGGAAATGAGAACTTCCAAGTCAGGCTCACTCAGACACCTTAGAAAGAGGCAAGAGAAATTACTGTGCCCACATTTTGTCTGAAAACAGGATACCATTCACTCCAAAGACATGCTTTTATTCTGACAGCAGGATAGTCATTAGTTAAGGAGATCTAATTTAGTCCAGCTCAGATGTTGGCTTATCTTTAACAAAGGTGGCAGATACAGGGGTAGGTCATTGCTGCATGTCAGCTAGGCTAGACATGTAAACAGACACATGTAAACTGAGGGTTGGAACAGATATGCTAATGATGGGGTAATTTACTGATTAATAAGGGACRTCTAGTTAAAAATTAACTGGGGAAAGGGTTTGTTCAATTATTAATTGGAGACTAGATAATGATTGCAAGGTAGAAAATAATCAACTAGGAGACAGCTAGTGAATAATTACCAAGAAAATTTCATAATGATCAACCAGGAGAAGAAATGAATTTATGTAGCTTACCTTAAAAGTAGTTAATGTGTAAATCTGATTATGAATGGTTAATATGGGACAAATGAGCAATTAAACCGAGTGGTCAATGAATGAAAAAATTAATTCACAATTAATGTGGGAATACTAATTAACACAGGTTGCTAATTAGTGAATGATTAACTAGTGAAACTAGTTAGCGAGTTCTTCCAAAGAACTGCAGTTTCTTTACTGCCCAAGTATAGTATTTTTTAATGTTATCATAGCTTGAATGACTCTCAGATTTATAGTACTTCTGCCAATTTTAAGTAAACATTATAAGTTTTGGAGTGCCAAGACCCATGAAGACTTTATTTATTTATACACATCACAGCTCATTGTTCACTCTTGGGAATGTGCATCTGATAAACCAAAGCAAAATTATTTTGAAATACATGTTGTTATTTTCCTGAACCAAATTAGAAACTTCCTGTCTTTATGTTCAGCAGCACAGTGGGATGTTCATATTTAAAGATTTCTTCTTGCATATGTGCAATTTTCCAGCTATTTTATGAATATTTACATATTAATGGGCAGACATCTGTCATAATTGCATGTTAATTATTTTGTTTTTAACCAAATAGTTGATCTATTACACTGTCCCCAAATACTGAGGGAATATTCCTGACAGAAAATGTACACACGAATTTGGTTTTCTTCATACAGCTCTCCCCTGCTGAGGATAAGTTTTGCATTTTTTTCAATAGAAAGAGTTGTGTTTTAGAATTTGATCCAGYGCTTGTTAAGAGTCAATTGAAAGACTTCCATTGACTCCTGAGCGTCAGCTCAGGCCTTTAGTCAATGTAACAAACCATTTCTGAAACAGTGGAATGACAAAATCAATGGGCTATTACAATTCCAGTATATAAATTATACAGGAAGAGGAGATTAGGTTACAGAGCTGGGAGAGTAGCACTCACTGCATCTGAAAGATGTACYGATTCCTCAGTACGGATTCTGAATAGAGACGACAAATTGCGAATGAACAAAAATGGTGAACACATTAAAAAGGCTTAGGATCTYAATTTCACCTAAAAAAACAACACTTAGAAGAAAGAATTCACTAAATATTTGAACTTCAGAAGACTGGGTACCATCTCTGAGGGGATGAGAAACCACAGAGTGAACATGTTCTCTGCAGTGTCAAAAACCCAGTTCAAGCAAATATACTACAATAGTGTAGCAATATGCATATACCCAGAAAAACTGTCAGAGTAAGCTGAAGCGAGGAGAATGTTAGAGCCTACTTAAATACAAATATCCCAAAGACAAATCTGAGAGCATTGGTTCTTGCTACAGCAGATGTGTAACAGGGCAGCCTTGTGACTCTTCAGGTGGAGGAATGCCACAAGAGCAACGCAACATGCTGACCACTCAATACACACATAAACATTTTTAAAAGAGGTTTCCCTTCCCACCCACTGCAAAACTGAATATATTCTACACAGACCAAATCAAACAGAAAGGTCTGAATGGTAAGCACCCATCTCACACCCTTATCCTCCCTCCCTCCTCCAAAGAAGTGGGGGGAGTAGATATTGGGATTGTTGGCACACAAAAAACAGTCCTCTATCACTTACAAGAATAAAAAAAGGGGGTGGGAGGAAGCCTGAACATGACACTCACATGACATAAGGCAGGATGAGGAGCCCCTTTCAGAGTATCCCCTTTCTGCCTGCAGGGCAAGCAGGAGAGGATGGGAACAGGGTCACAGGAGTCCCCCAAGTGCAGCTGCAAGCAATCCAGACAGACCAGAGCCTGGAGTGGGAAATGCAATTGCTTAGGAAGAGCCAGCTGTAGGTTCAAAGCAATGAAGTGTTGCTCAGGGTCACACACTTTGCCTAATACAGCCTGCCTGATGCCTAATCTCCCTCACCATTTCCCACCCACTCCGCACCCCCGAAATTTCATTTTTTGGGACATGGTTCCTATAAACGTAAAGCTAATTATTAAGGCTTGAATATTTCAAAATCCAGATGCACAGGTAACTACTTATCTGCATTTCCACAACAAGGCARGATGAGATAAGCTTCAGATGATGTTCTGTCACTACCACATAGCAGTAAGACTACGCTATATTTCACTTTACATTTCATTGACATAGTCAGTTCCAGTAACTTTTATTATATCTTTGAACTGGCCTACCCTGACAGAGTCTAACATGRATTTGGTTTGGCACCAATATTACTTCAAACCTTGCCAGATCTACTAGCCATACCATTTGTAACTCTCACATCATTTCTCATTCACAGTTTAGACCTTGAGTAGAAAAGGAACCGCACGGCAGTCTGCCAAAAGAAGTGTTTATTGTTTATAAATTATGAACAATGTGTGTATTTCTGCAATTGATAACTTCTATTTTAAAGAAAGCAAGCTTTATTTATAAAAAATTAGAACATCTTGTTTTGTCTTGTGTTATGGTGAATGGTCTTAAATGATATAAAACACACAAGCATGAGCCACGYAGAAAAGTTAAGGCATGGTTAGTCCAAACCCAAAGGTTATGTTCCATCTCTTACTTTATTAAAAGTGACTACTGTTAATAGGGATACAGAAGTCAAGCAAACAGGTTCAGGAAGAAGGTTCATCATGTTTTACACATACCCAGTGGGAACATCACTACTTTTCATGGCATTTATTGTTTTCCTTAATGAGCCCTGGTGTTCGCAGTATAACCTGACTTTAGAACTGCTCCACAAATGGAACATGGCAAATAACATACCAATTTTAATACCTGCAAATATCATTTTAAAATGTTTTAGGTGTGACTGCTGCATTATATGGAAYACTACCGCATTTATTTTGTCTAATACTAACATCAGAAATGTCTGGACACAAAATAAGTCATTAATTTCCTGGCATCATTTTTTAAATCTTTCTTAGTGCAGATCTATTGTTCTGTTTCTCATGAAGAGACTGTAAAGAATCAGAATAGAAAGTTGTTTGGAAAATTCCTACAACAGTGACACAAATATTGGGTAGCTCTGAAGCATCCATTTCCAAAAAAAAAAAAAAAAAAAAAAGTTTGCAACAGTGATTCCAGTCCCTGTGAGTGGAATTTAGCAACATTTGAAAGTTGTGAGAAGAAATGACTTGCTGCATTGATAAACAGCTTAGGAATATTTCCACAAAACATTGTGCCTTTTAAGAACTGGTACGGTTTATTTTAAAAGCTGCTTCATATCTAAAGGGTACCTTGACCACATTATTCAAGTTTATAACAATAATCTATATACAAAGAAAGAGCTAGGGAAGGAGCGGGAAACAAATGAGATAGAAAGAAAAGGAGACGAGAATATGGAGAATAGAAAGGGGGGAAGGAGAGAGAGAACAGAAGAATATTTTCAGCCACTCTTGTCYGGTCTGTCTTCAAGTTGTAGAATACAGATGTTCAGGATGGAAATGGAAGAAAGAGGGGCTAGTTTGGAAACTAATATTACGCAATGGAAAACAGCAAAGAATACAAGTCCCTGACTAGTTTTGTAAGGAGATTGGGGGACRGCGATAGGCAGGCAGAAGCATCCCCCTTCGCACTGGCGGAGCACGGCCACATGCTGCCGCRCTCCTGGACTGTGCCCACACCCTCCCTCACTGCTCTGCCACTGCCCAAAGCTGCCCACGTGGATAAAGGCCTCACCGTGTCTCATCGTCTGGCATCAAGGAGGAGACGTGTGAAGGTGATGGCGAGGGCAGGAAGCACAGAGGGACAGAGAGGAGCCCGTGACGGCAAAAGGAATTTCTCCCACAGCTTTGGAGCCAAAAGTTATGCCACCCAGGAGCCAAGTGCGTTGGCAGTGCGGCCGCAGCCCCGATGCATGGCGAGCTGGCCTCGTGCTTTCTTCCCTCCTTCCCCACCTGGGCAGCTAGGAGGCTCAGGGGGACCGAAATACTCACCTCCCTGGGGAGGGCAAAAGAGCCCAGGCAATCCGGGGAAAGAAGATGGGATCAGCTGTATGCTCTTTCTTTGCTGTTTCCTTTATTCCAGCTGCACCTCGCCCAACTCATTGCCAGGCACAGCAGGGACTGTCCCTCCCCTCTAATAAGACACAAACAACAAAATATCAATCAGAAGTATTTGACGCTCAAAAACATCTCTCCTACCCCCTTTCACTTGCTGTCCACCACTGGTTCCTGGTGCGAGAACCACTTGTCAGTCGGTCACGCAGTGCACGAGTCCCTTCTCCTCTCTCAGTAATGGGCAGTAACGAGATCCAAAAATGATTTTGGTTAATTAATGGTAGCATGCTGGATATGGTCCTTGGGCCATGTGTTGAAGTGGCCAGACCTAAAACTCACCACCTTACTCTAATGAGGAAATACATTAAAGCTAGCACTGCCACTTTCAAGATGATCTGAAAAGCTAAAGGAAGGAATTTGAGCCAGAAGAAAGGAGGCGGGGACGGGAGGGCAAGTTTGGCAGAACAGAATCCCATACCCCTTTTGATATCTGCATTGCTTCTCTTTTCCAAATGAGAGCAAAATATGTCCCAGCCTGTCCCTATTAAATAAATCCAGGTATAACATCTTTTCTCCATTGTCTACAGCCCTGGCAACTGCCATTTTAACAGTATTCTCACCTCCACCTCTCTGGAAGGTGAACTGTGCAAAAGTAGCTGCTCCAGCACCTTCTTCCACAGATCAGTCTGGGAAACCTTGAACTACCAGGACTTCAAGGAAAAGTAACTGCCCTCTCTGAAAGGTCAGACAGCTCCAGTGATGAGAAAAACAATATCACATTATTCTTAATTAAACAAAAAGAACAAGGAGAACACTCTGCAATTCTGTATAAAAAATTTGAAGATATATATATATATACACACACACACACATTTAAATCACTTTTTTTTTTATAAAGGATGTCACTTTTCAAAAGATATAGTTATGCTTTAGAGTGAGATTTTCAGATATACATGCACATATATACAGTTTTCTCCTCCTAGTCTTTGACAAAGACCATTTTTAGCAACTTGAAGACCAACAGGTTTAGTACCTATCAATTTCTATATACACCAGCCATTTTTCATATCTTTTGCTAGGCCAGTGCAAATAGCTGTGCACACCTAAGCTTGAAAATTTTGTCTATTACTGAGTGCACATGGAGCTCAAGAAAGTACACTGCGCTGAGGCAGTGACAGCGTGTTCTGCCTGTTAGTCTGACATAGCATGACTAAGACAAGAACATAATTAAAGTTAAAAAATACTGTGCAATGGTCTTCCAAGATGCCTCAAAACATTTTAATATTCCTATTAGAGGTTTCTAAATGACAGCCATTTTAATTCATACAGCATATTTATAGCCCTTATATCTCCATCTTCCCACATATCTCATTCTCCAGCCACGGTAGTTTCTGAACATATGTAGACTTTGGTCCTATTTTGGCCCTATTTGATTCATTCAGTTCTCAGTAGCCAGTAATTATAGCTATATGTGTAACCTTTAACTTTCCAGTGATATGTATAGTTACATCTCTCCTCTCTCCTGTAAAATCCTTTAGCTGAGTGTTCTGAATTCATTCCTCTTTCGGGGATAATGCATGTTTCAGTGCTTCTGTAATGGTACAGATCAGAGGCTATGCTGCTAATTTAGCATCAGCATCACTACCAGGGAAACAGTTATACTCTGTATTGACTAATTTTTCTCCTGTGACTGTATTGAACCTGCTCCTCAACCTTTTCTTCATGGAATGCCATCACCATCTAAGTAATACATCATCAGTGCAGTTCACTCTGATGATGTATTATACTAACATATCATTAGTGCAACAGCAGAGCAAGGCGCTTTGATGATGTATTAATGCAATACATCATCGGAATGAGTCACTCTGATGATGTATAACTCAAAAGATGGTACTATCCAGGGAAACGTGGACATTCAATAAATCAGGAACAACATTAAAGAATAAAATCTAGGACATCTTCTAAGGAAAAACAAAGCTTCAGAAAGCTTTAAATGAATATAGAGTGAGATTTTTTTTTAAAAAAAAGGTAAAATGCAATTTGTAATTTTATCGAGAACATAGATTTCTGTTGAGTACAATTACCATAATTGTAAAATTTGAATTCTTCTCTTCTACAGTGACAGCAGGTATGTACAGACATTTTAAGATAGTGTAAGATGGTGTGAAGCAATGGGTAATATAATCAACTCAAATCTATCTTATCCTATCTGAAAGCAGAGAAAAAGTCAAGCAAAAGCAAAAATAAGCCTCCCCCCACAACCTGAAGCTTTTTTCAAACTGCTGAAAAGGGACAGTTCAAGTTTAGTATGAAGATATATTACACACACACACAACACAAATATCTAACAAATCAGTGTATTGACAGAAGTGCAAGCCAAAATGGCAAATTTTAAATAAATATAGGACTGAGGATTAAAAGGCACTCAGACATAAATATTAATATGCTAGTTCTAGAAGTTCAATTTACTTTGAGGAGAAAAAAGAAAAGAAAAAAATCCTCCTTTGAGTTACATGCCCAGCCTCAATCCACCAACAAAGCTCAAATCCTAAATACCATAACTGCTCATAAGTAACCTACTAAATGCAATTCTGAATTACTTGCCACGTTCTAAAGAAATTTCACTAGCCAATTAGAGAAAAATCTTGATTTCAATATCCTGAACAAGCTTCTTATAAAACAGAGGGTTTTCAGCTAAGTTACATATCTCAGGAAAAGTGCACATATTCTTTTTCTTATCCCTCAGGTTTTATAGTTTTATAGCAGGGCCAGAAAATAACCCCTGTAAGAGAGATCAGAAGGCACCCTGATTAGACAATGAAAAGCTCCTCTAATGTTACATATTTATTTCTGGGCTTCTCACCCAACCAAACAGCCTGCTTTTACCCACACATATTTGTGCACACAAACATCCTCCTTGCCACATACCTGAACACCATTAAAAAGAGGCAACATGCAGGCAAGGCGAGCCTGCCTTTTATACCATTACAGCTATTGTTCTGAGGCTGGCTCAGCAAATCCCCATTTCCCCCTGCCATGAGAACAGGCAGATTTTTTKTTGTTGTTGTTTTGTTTTAAATTGGCCTCAGCTGCATTTGATTGCTCCAAGCTGGTAGAGATGCTCCAGCTGAGGCCCTGTAATCCCCGCCAGGATTTAACTCCTCCGTCACACTTTCCCGGGCTCCCCAAATCCCAGCTCTGCTCACACGAGTAACGAGCGTGCTCCTGTGTGTGTGCGCCATGGAGAGACAATCTCAGCGCTCGGGGGGGAGTCGGAGGCTCCCTGCCCACGGCGCGCCGCGAGCATGACTGCAGACGGGGCTGCATGCCCATGCTCGGAGTTAAACTCCAACACTTCAAGAAACCCCAGTCACTTTGCATAAATAAATCACTTTGCTTGAAGCATTTCAATTAATTGCGGTCTGTAGAAAGAAAATACGTTGAGCACACATTGCAAACACGCCTGAGGAGCGAACAGGGGCTGGTGAAAAGCAGGCGCTCATGGTCAGGGGGGAAGCAGTACCGCCGCACAGAGGCTGGATGTCCCCACAGGATGCCTGCGTGCTTGGCTCACGTCAGCCCGCGACTGCCCRTCTGGGACCAGAGACCCAAACGTACTGATCCTGTGTGTGCAAAGCAGGCGGGCGGTGCTGCTGCGGGGCAGCGCCAGGCAGCCAGCCCCATCTGCTGCAGGGCACTGCCTCCCTCCGTGGTCACAGTCACAGGAAAGAGCAGCTCCTCCTCCCATGACCCTCCCCGGCTAGGGACGATCCCGCAAGTAAATGTATATACCTTATAAGCATTTAAAAGCCTTCCTAAAATTCACCAGTTTTCTAAGTGCTTTTGCTGGCTAACAACCATAGTTTTTCCTTTCCTTGTATCTCCTTATGCTTTCATCCCACCACATGAAATAAAAATATGGACCTTTGAGTAAAAACCAAACAAACATGGAAGAAAGCAGCTATCGTCACCATCTTTTAGCCAATGGTGTCAGGCCGTGAATAACCATATAGCAAAGCATGCTGAGGTGATCACATCAAAAGAGAACAGGATGYGTAGAAAGGGCTCCCTATACTTACATACCTCACACTAATACCTAAAACTTTATTGTATACATGGAAGACCAACAGACAAAAATATGCAAATGCTGACTTAAAAAGACAGTATCAGCTGTGAAGTAATGAGTAATTTCTACTAAGGAATAAGCCTCCTCAACTCCTCCTTCTTTTGCAGAAATTGCTGATTAATTATTTTAGAGCATGATGCTGTATAATTATGAGCGAGAAAAGAGGCTCTCTCATTTGGTGTCATTGTTACTCTGGAGCATCCTACCAGAAGGGAAGGAAACACAGATAACACAAATAGCAGTCGAGAAACATAGAGCAAGAGCTTAGTACCAAAGTCCAATCAAATTCAAAAGTAAGTAAATGGGAAGCATTATTTACCTCACATGTGAGCCAAGACATACTGATTCCACACGGAGGTGAGAGGACTCTGTTAACAGCACCGTGCTGCCCTCGGAAGTATCTAGACACCAGAAGCATCTCTACTGCTTCAATCTACAGAGCAGGAGCACTCAAAATTAGCGTACGATGAACAATTGCTCACTCTTGTTCCCTTAGTCCTCATTATACAGGGCTGAAAATTGTGCAGCCCTTGCCTTTTACTCAAAAGGAAGGAAAGGATAATGTTTCAACTTTTATCCCCTGTATTTTGGGCAATCAATGGTCCTGAAATCAAACAAAAGGACAGCATCAAATAAAGAGTGATGAAACAGTGAGTAAGCTCTGTCCTAATCATGTGATTTCTACACCATGCTAACTAGTTTCTTGAACACTGTACTCTTCCTTTAGCTCTTCAGTTGGAGGCCTTTCTTTTTGTTCTGCTATTAAAATGATTGAATTTCATGTTAGCAAGTTGCCATTTTATTGAGACTTTTTGTCCTAATATCGCTTTTAGATAAGGAGAAGAATATCTAGAAAGCAAATGTTAACACTCTTGCTCTCACTGAGCAATGTTGTATTTCTAACAGAGCACACTATAAAACAGTAGACTCTGTAGGTGGAGCAAAGTTTTTTGGCTTTAAGGAAGAGAATCCTGAATAATCATCAAATTTCAAACCATTCTGGAGATAAATTCTCTCCATTGTGAAATAAAATAACAAATTATTTAAATGGATGAGTATATACCCAATTCAACTGTGGTTATACTGACCAGTGAGTTACACTGAAATGGTTCTGTGGGAAAGTCAGCTTATTTAAGAAGTTTACCACTCTTGTAGCAATAGGTAGACAATAATTTTTTGAGAGTGGATATTCATAAGCAGGCAACAGCAATATGCACATCTAACCCTGTTAAACTTTTCTAATGACATCTTAAATTTAATTGCAATAAATAAGAGCCTCACTATATTATTTTTTCCTAGCAGTGTGTATACTTTTACAAGATGGAAGTGCAAGTACTAATAAAATATATGATTTAATTAACTAAACTTATGCTGTAGTGTACATTAGAAGTGGATGATTTACAGAGTGTTATCCTCTTCAGGACAGAATAATGCAAACAGCATAATTAAAAGTTGATGAGAAGTGTATTTATTGAGCACACAGGAAGAATAGACACTAAGATTTATGATACACAAAGTGTACCTTTCATTTACAATATTAACATTTTAAAGTCCAAAGCATCAGCATAATGCACCCAAACTGTTCTATGAAGCATCCAGATAATTTAGTCATGTTAATCCTAGAACTGCCAACAGCAAATTATGTCACCTGAACATACACTAGTGTAACATGATCTATTGTGATATCATGATTATGTTCACTGAGATGTCTCTGGATGCCATAGATCACATCTGCCCGTCTGTAAGAACATGTGAAATAGTTGAAGGGCCAATCATTTATTTGTGACATGAATTTCAGGGCTATCAGTCATAGACCTATCTATGCAAAACACAAAGCCACTGCTTAATTTTAATGAAAGAAGTTTTAGAAAATCCCAGCTAACATTCATGTAGATCAGGGCCTCTTTAGGCTTGTGTATGGATATATTTGACATATTATACTGACAGTTCAGTGAGGACCCAGAAGAAGTTCTCAAAGACAAAACACATTAATACCCTGGGAATTTTCAAATGAGTAATCCAGATAGACACATCACCACAAGACACTTATTTTCTCTTGAGTACTAATATAAAACCCAAACTATGATTCTCATATTTGGAAAAAAATCCATCTTTTTTTGGAGGCAGATAACATGCACAACAATTACTATCCAAACCACACTGCTACTGAATTCTACAGAGAGGGAGATGGACAAACACCATGTACAAAATAATGCTTTCTGTCAATATCTAAGTCATGAGGTAGATGTAGCCTGAGCCAGTTGTAACATGGCTCAGTTGTGCATTTATGAAACAAGTATTTGCCTTCCTCCTAAGTGTACTGTATTTTGAACAGTTTGATGCACAAAGAAACTATTATAATGGGGGTTAGAAAATACATGTTAGAAAAAATTAGTGGCTTTTGTTATAAAACCAAACTTGGGGAGGGGGGGATTTCCAAAAAATAAAAAGCTCCTTTTATGCAGCACCTTCTTCCACATACGTTCTTTCAGAAAATAATTTTTTTGAAAATGTGACATGAGAGAAAAAAAAAAAGCTCAAAAAAGTGTGAAGATTAGGAGTTCAGTTCTTTCTAAAATGTTCCCATTTTTTTCACTCTTCTCCCAACTCAAAACATATTTCCAGCAAAATCTACAGGCTCATTTTATGAACTCATCTTCAGTAAGAACTAGCAAGCAGGTCTGTTTATACAGAAGAAAACAGATGGTTAGCTACTAGAAGGGTTTCCATATGTAATTTGACTTTCATAAGAGGCCCTGAGATGCAATGCCCTACTCTACTCAGAAATTTCTTTTTCATTACATCCATATACAAATACCTTGGCAAATTTACTGGGAATAAGGCTGGATAGAGGTCTTTAAAGGACCATTTTTTTGTCTCTCCCATTAGCATTGCTCAGTGCAAAGCAGGCCCCCAACTATGTGATGAGTTGCACCTAACTGTGGATAGCTCACTACCAAATCACAGTTGTCTCCACCCCTCTCACACTTTCGCATGCATGCTCATCCATGCTCCAGCCTCTAACCCTAGGCYGGCTATGCACGTGCTTACACTTAAATGCTATTTTACAGCTTTATATTAAGACAGGAAAGGCTGAGAGAGCTGGGACTCTTCAGCCTGGAGAAGAGAAGACTGAGGGGGGATCTTATCAATGTCTTATCAATATCTGAAGGGAGGGTGTAAAGAGGATGGGGCCAGACTCTTTTCAGTGGTGCCCAGCAATAGGACAAGAGGCAACGGGCACAAACTGAAACACAGGAAGGTCCATTTGAACATGAGAAAAAACTTCTTTACTGTGAGGGTGACTGAGCACTGGAACAGGTTGCCCAGAGAGGTTGTGGAGTCTCCATCTTGGAGATGTTCAAAAGCCATCTGGACATGATCCTGGGCAACGTGCTCTAGGTGAACCTGCTTCAGCAGGGGATGTTGGTCTAGATGGTCTCCAGAGGTCCCTTCCAACCTCAACCATTCTGTGATTCTATGACTTTGATTAAGGGAGATGTGTCATTGCTGCACGTGTCTTCAAAAACTCAGCACACCATCCTTCCTCTTAACAGAAATCTAAATGGCTAAAGATACACACCAGATCTTCACTACAGACTGTCATTTTTAAATTGGTAGTGGCCCATTACACAGTGGCTTGTCAGTCTTAATAAATAAGGATTTTTTTCCCCCTTCTCTACCTACAGCTGGTAGGGGGCAATTTCCTGAAAGAAAAAAAAAAGGTCGGAGTACTCATTTGCTCATGATTATTCAACTTGAACTCATGGGTTTTTAGTTTTGTTTTGTTTTTGTCTAAATAACAGGACTGGCAATAGTCAGGGTCAGAAAGAAAATTTTACCACAGATCCAGGGTAAGTACCTCCTGGCTGAGCAAACCGGGACACACCTTTTACAGTATCTTCATTATAGTTTGCAGCTAATAGAAAGTATAATTTTTGGCTTTGGTATGGATTTGCTGTGAAACACTGGGAAACTCACTTGAACTCTTTGTATTTCAGTTTCTTAAACTGTAAAATGCAGGTGATTTTTCTTTTTTTTAAACTATTTGAAATGAACTGAAAGGCAAAAAATCTCTGTGGATTTCAGGTATTAGTATTAAGACTAATATAACTATTATTGATGATATATTAATCAAATTATTATTTTCAGACATGGTTTATTTCAGGCACAAAAGACAAGAAAGGAAAATCCTAAAAATTGTGGACATCTTCAGGAAAGTGGCAAAAATAGACTAAAAAGTGGCAAAAATAAATTAAATATGAAGCAGATAAAGAAAATAATATGAACTCCTATTCACTCCCTGGTTCATTACACTTTTTCAGAGTTTTTTCAGTCTTGGTTAAATTATTTCTTTTCTGTTTGGAAAAAAAAAAAGAGGATTGAGATACTAAGCTTTTCATTACCAATCCAGTTATATGGAATGGTAAAATTTTAAAATGAATTTGTTGGCCTTTTGCTGGGAATGGTCAACATCAGATACCTAACATTAACAGCTAGGCTTACTTTTGCTTAATGGAAAGCGCCTCCTCAAGGTTAAGTCAGGATGGAGCAAAGGACAAAATAAATTGTGTTTAGTGATGATCCCTTTGGGATAAAGCTAATTTTTTGTAAAGAGATTTGCAAAATGCAGGTATATTAACAAAGCAGCTAATTATAACCTAATTTCTCTAGGGTTTTTTCTTTGGAAGTAGTGTCCACACATCCATTTTAATGGAAGAATCTGTTGATGTCTTTTTCTGAGGTTGTGCCATTATTCATAAAACATATCGCTAATAAAACCAAGGCTTTGGCCAAAGTTTAGATATTGACTATTACTCATTATATCTTCATGGAGTTTGGCATGAGGAGGCTGATTTATTATATTCTTTTCCACCTAATTTTCTTACATCGAGACCCCTTTCCAAATTGGTTTCCAACACCCCATACTTTGGCAGCCAAAATGCTGGACTTTCCATACTTTCCATTGTAGTCCAATAGCATCTGAGGCATAAGAATCAAGTAAGGATTTAGGTGGGCTTATGGAGATAAACTGACTAATCTACTCTGTTATAAATAGCCAATATAACCACTATGACATTTGCTACAAAACCAGTTTTACTTTAGTCACACAAAGGCTGTTTTTTAAAGTTGTACCTTCGCACAGCCAGCAGGGTCAGGGCCTGAAGCAGATTTCCTTCTCGGTGTGTGTAAATGGAGCCGTACAGAGCACGTTCTGACCTATTAAGTGTTTTGCCCTTTCCATCGCACGAGGTGTCTTCTGCTAGTCACTGCTGCTGCTGCCCAGCCTGGCTTGCAAGTACGGCATCAGCTTGGGTGTGAGTACTCTCCTTTGCTTTGCTGCCTTCTTTTCCGGCTCCTGTCCGTAAGCTAAAACTGTAGTGACGCCAGTTACCATGTGGCCAGACTAAAATGTAAAATTTCCAGTTCTACATGACCAGCAGAAATGGATCTACAAAAAATATGTGGTCTATAAAATGTTGTGAAAACAAGATAGTGAGACTCAAAAGCAAACAAAGCAAATTGACATAACCACATGCATTGTTTTCTGCCTGCATTGCCACATAGGCAAGTGAAAGACAATTAAAACAAGACATCTAAAGATACTTCTAGCAAACAAATCTGGCAATGACTGAATGGTTTTCTCATTCATRTGTGAAATTAGGCTACATTATTATCTCATTTGGGTAGGTAAATACAGTTTCTCTCAAGAACAAACAGATGATGTGACAAATATCATAAACTGCAACTTTTGCCATACACTCAGCAGTAGCTCAGGTAAGAATTATAAAACAAAAATAGTAAAGATAAAAGATTTTAAATGCTGATAGCAAGCGTTACCTTTGGCAACCGATACCTCTATGTTTAGTAACATAAGACTGGACGGTAGATTTCCAGAAAGAGGTATTAAGTAGAGCTACTTAATGCATTTTCGCCAAAGCAGATTAACTCCCATCACAGTATATGTATCATTTTAGGCTTTAGACTGAAAAGTAATATGCTGTAATGCAGGTCGCCATCATAGGTAGCATGATCAACAAAGTACAAGGGAAGTTATAGGAAAATATATTTAGAGGCTCGGGAAAAAAAAGACAGTGCTGGAACAGATCTCTTCTGCCAATGCAGACCAAGAGCAGCCACTCCAAAATGAAACCTGGTGGACAGAAATGAGGAAGACAGTCAAGAGTCCACAGTATCCCCAGGCAGGAGGATACAATCGTTCACCAGGTACCCAGATTAGACTTAGGTAGTTTGGAATTTCCTCTGATACAGATACAGTATTTAGCAGATCATATACATATTTGGGGGCCTGGTACTGCAGTCCACCACTCAGCATGAAGAATATTAGCAAGAGGGCAAACACAGACTTGCACCATGCCTAAACCACACCAGCAAAGACAGATGAGCAGTTCTACTAACTCAGTTGGAAAGATTTCTGCTTGCAATCATCTAAAATGGTAAAAATGCTGGATTCCCCTTGGTGGTCTGATATCCCAAGAACCTTCGGTCTTTCTAATTAAATCATTACAATATCTTGTACCTTCTATGGATTTTTGGCTTCAATATTTAGTCCTAGATATTGGTAGAACAGTTCACTCATCCTTCYCTCATTCACTGGTTAACAACTCCAATACGCAAGTCCAGAGTTCACACATTTCCTTACATTTCAGAGCTCAAATGGGAATTAGGTAACTATATAGAGAGAAGAGACTTAAAAGTCCACAAAGAACTCAACCTTAAACTCTCTACTTGTCAGGAAGCATTTAGATGTGTGTGTATTTGTATATACATTTACTTTACTTGGAGAGGCCTAAATCAGGAATGGCTAAGTACATTTAAGGCTGAAGAATACAGTACGTACAACAGAAGTGAACAGGACTTAAGTGATTTCCTGAATCAGAATTATAACACACATTATTAATTTATTATTTATTTTTTGAGTAGTGAGCCTTCTGGAGGTCAGATGTAGGGATCAGATTCATAYAATTACATCTAGAGGAAAAGGGTCCCAAACTAAATATACTAAATATTTTTAGACCAGAGTAGACTTCCTAATTTTTGTCTTCTAATGGTAGATGGTGACTATAGTCTAAATGATGTTAGCATGTAAGTGTAATACAATTAGGAATACACTTTTATCTCCATCTTTGGAAGTAATGTGAGTTCAGCTGGTGTTCAATACATTTATTTGTATTTTGGTGAATTTCACATGTGAACTGAAGCCCCTTACTCTGCTGATCTTCTTTTCTCCCATCAGGAGATAGACCTTACTTTTTCTCTAGTATCTGTGGTTAGGCTTGGTTTGGTTTTTATGATCCCACCGCAGACTAATTAGAAGCATATTAACAAACTGTGCCTAGCCACAACTGTTTGTTACGCTCTTCCTATCAACCCATAGCAGATCCTGCCTCCTGCTTTCTGCTGCTGTAAGGGGTGAGAGAGTCCAGCAGGGCTCGGCAGCAGGCAGCAGCAGCCCGGTATGATGCATGCTGCTCTCCTTTCTTCTAGCAGGGGCACMAAGTGTTATGCTCAGGGTCTCTAACCTGACAATCCATTATAAAAGCATTGCCAGTTGAACTCTTACCCAACAAATGGCTTGAACCACTGATTCATCAAAACTTCTTATTTTCTATCCAAAAATAGTTCAGAAAGAAAAAAAACCCAATGGATTCTGAGCAAATTTGGGAAGTGGAAATGATGATTCAAACTTGATGGCTGGGAAACTCCCTCTTTGTAAAAACCTCTCTAACAAATTCGTGTTCAGATTTGTCCTGTCTAAAATTTGATTGGTTAAAATGCAAAGAAAACAAGAAACAGAGCACTATATATATATATGCACACACACACACATATATATATAGTGACCTGAACCAATAGCAAAACAGTTAAAAGGATTACGCAAAGGAAGTGAAAGAAGAGTACAAGAGAAGAAAAACAAGCAGATCCTCAACCCTGGTAAATTGCTGTAGATTTATTATCTTCCATTTATCACCAGACAGCAGCTGACGATCAGATGGTGGGAGAAGAGGGAAAGAAGAGAGTTCATCCACTTCAAGGCTTTCCAAACAATCCTACCACCTTGTGTAACTGAGCACTTCATACTCTGACTCCCTGTAGTTTGTATACACTCAGCTTTTCACTTTCAAGTGTTTTCTTCACCAGTCTCTCCAAAGTTCCCCCTGTCCCCCTGACTTTCAAGCCCAGAGAGCTGTTGCAGGAGGGAGAGCGTGAGAGCACATTTCTCTTTGTTGTGGGTTTCTCCCCACAGGCTCATCTGGCTTAGCAGATGGTAGTATACCAGACCTTTTTTTATTTTTTTTTGCCTCTGATGTTAAGCATGATTTACAGGCCTGAGTTATTATTTATCATTATTCATTTTCTGTCACCAGTGCATTGAAGGTTAATAGAAATGCCAGCATGCTCACTGATTTACTTAGTAAAATATTTGTTCCAAGGTTTAGGTCAGATGATTGGTGTCTGAGTGAGCTTCAGGTTTATGCATTATGAAAAGCAAGCTAACTTGACCTTGAGCCACTAGTACTAGCACTATATATTACTTTAGTGGAGTGACCTTCAGAGACCCAAGACACACCAGATGTATTCAACACATGTTTTCTTCTTCCATACTGCTGACATTGTATACATTCCAGCTGGACTTATGTAATGTAAGATGATATTCACTTTTCATCTAATGAATTTGAGTAGGATGACACGTTGAGCTAAAATCCCCCACCTCGGAGGTAACAAACTACCTTTAAATCCCAGGATCCCAGATGGACGGAGGCTCAGCAAGTACTTCAGACTAATTGACACACTTTGTCATGCAGAGCATCCTGTTCATCAACCTACTTTGCAGACAGAGGGCCTAATTCTGACCTTCATCAGCCTGGTGCAAGACAGCAGTAACCCCTGAGTAACGATGTCTGCTGAATTAAGTGAGAGAAGTATAGGGCCCATGGTGTRGGTTTTGGAAAGAACAAGTCACTGTACCTTCAGGGCAGGAAAGACAGGATTTATGTCTGGAATATGATACCACTTAATACTTGAGTTAAAGTGGCATAATCTAGCCCTGCTTGCCTCCTCTCTCTTTCCTGTCTAAATGGACAGTTAAGTGTGGTGTGATGTGCCAGATGAGAATACACATACACAAACAATGGTTACGGAAATTATTTTCTTACCCTTAGAATTTCATATTGGCCAGGTATTCTTTCTATTCTCATTTGTGCAGCAGTATATAAGCATCTTCAGATGGTTTCTTTTAGTTCCGTTTGTTCAAAAAAACAATGGTCACTATACCAAAATGAAAAATTTTAGCAATGCTGAGATTTAACCATTATTTAACTTGAAAGGCTCTTGGTTTGCTGTCAGCTACACTGGGACAAAGCCAGACTAATTCCAGAGTCTTTAGTGGATCTACTCCAGATTTACATCAGTGCAAATAAGACCAGAATTTGGCACAAAGGATGTATTTTTTCCAGCTCCACTTTAATTCTTCCCAGGCATCTATCAGAGAAATAGCATCTCTAAAAAGAATTAAAAGCAGAACCTTTTGCCTCCATACCCTATTAGGATAGAAACACCTTCTTAATTTTTCACTTCCCTCATGCAAAACATTTTGAGATAGCTGAGATTGATATAGGCAGATTTGGCAGCCTTTTCATATTTACTTACATTCAGAGATAAATCAAATCCAGGGCACTCTCTCCAAGAATAAGTTATTTGTTATCTGACTAAGTATGTGTTAGTGGATCAGACATAGGAAAGGTATTTCTATTATAACTGTGTTGTTTGGCTATGATTTACTGTGGTAGATGGTGTTATTTTTCATTCTTGATTATACAGTGTATTCTCTTATTGTCTTACGTATTTCAACACAGTTAGTTACTGGGGAGGCAAGAGGAGGGGGAGGTGGATTGGTGGCTGACACATTAACCAAAGCAAAGAAACTGAACCCCATCTATGGAAGGAGAGGCTGAGAAAACTTAATACAGATAATGCTCAATCAGGAGCAATTAACCTCACCTGGAGTCTGCCAAGAAAAAAAGACACCTCAGGAGAAAACACGGGTGAAATTCAAATTTATTACTGGATACCTGCATTAATCCTGCAAAAGTCACTGGAAGGAAAAAGCTTAAATAATCTGGATAGTAACTTAGCACCCTTCTACCTCCACCCTAAAGAGGAACCAGAGGACATAATATCATTACATTCTCATGGTGCCCTAATTCTTTCAGTGACTTTACTATTCATCCATTTAAAGGAACAGTATGCAAACATTACATCTCCTGACAGAAAGGTAGCTAGCACTATATTATCATCTGCTTCTACTTTTTGTGAGAAAAGACAATCTTAGCATTGCTCTCTTGCACTTCTTTGTATATCACTTGACTGTGCTACTTGTCTTCATTCAGTTCTGGAAGGTATGAGCTCTCTGAGTCCCAGCATAGCTTTGCACTTGGGTTTTACCTCAGGGTAGCAGATTCCTYAGCCACACAGTCTAAGACCTGTCTAAGACCTCACCTTTTAACTTCATGTGATATTCAGCCAAGCTGACATTATTGTTCATCCACAGAAATGCAGGACTGCTGATTCCAAGAATTGAAATTATGGTGAGTTATTCTTCCTCAAAAATCAAAACATTAAAAATACATAATTTCTGTATGAACATAAGAAGGACTGTGGTAGAGTGGCACAGGATTGGTTATTTTTTAAGCTTTTCCTCAACAACAAAGAAAATCAAAACCAATACAAACTTAAAATTAACTCTGAGAGCACAGTTTTTTGAGGCTGGGTAATATTGTAGGAGGACCAGCCTGGATGTCCATCCTCTTAACAGTTCTTACAAAATAAAACAAATTGCAGCACTGCATAATATGAATCCTTCATCTTTCCACTGAACTTACACCCTCAGCATCAACAGAAGTGCTAGCATTGTCACCAATAACTTAGTTGATAGAAAGTCTTGTACTTTAATAAACAGCAGTCCCTATATGTAAATAAGCCAGTCCAACTATGGTAGAAAGTAAACTGCACATCTGCCTCACTTCTTTTTTCTTCAGCAAGACTTATTTTCCTCCTCTTTTTAGCCACAGATAGATCCATAGACCTGTTCACATCATGGCATATGCTAGGCTTTGCTATAATTAGTAACTAGTATTCTCTCTATTAACCTGTTCTGTGTTCCCTTTACTCCTTGATGTTTCCTGCAATTTCAAGAACTGTTCTAAAAGGATTCAAAAAAGAAAAAATATGCCAAGAACTAAAACATTTTTAAGCAGGGCTATCTACCAAAGCCATAATCTATGATAGATGCTTTAAAACTACATGTATGTTAGTCTGGTTGCTGGAGACACTGTAGAAGATAAAACACTTCTCTCAATAACAGAAGTGCTAGGGAGAAACTCATATCCTGTGCACTCACACTATTATTATTTACTGTTTCTATTAAAGCCACTCAGAAAATCCCTTCAGAAACAGTGCTGCACAAACTCACGTGAAGAGTCACTGCCCTCAGAGCTCAAGCTCCAAAGACAGTAATATTGCAGGTCCTCAGTTCCCATTTAGGCACCTAATGAATGCCAGGTTTTCAAACCCCCAGCATCAATGTCTGCAATACGTACAACCAGATTTCAAAGAATTAGATCTGCTGAACTTGTATGATTTTTTTTGTTTGTTTTTTCCTCTTCCTTTCCACTCCATCCTTCTGCCCACCAGCAGCCCGGCTTCTTAATTAGTTGCATGATAGGGAGCTGAGATCTGCGGAAAAGCTATCTTTGGCTGGGCACGCTCGGCCCTTTTGACAATTCAGATCTAAGTAAACAATGCCAAAGTTGATGCAACAAAAGAGGGTTTAAGGTAAAAGCTAGAGGAAGTCCAACTCTGATGTGAGTGGCAGCTAATTAGACCTAAAGGAAAAAGAGGGAGTATGTTTAAAAATTTACATGTTTAGGTAACTCAGTCAGCCATTAAAAAAAAAGGAGCTGAAAATCATTTCAGTTTATTAATATCTGCGAATCTCTTTCTTACCTTTTTTGTCTACCGAATGAAATTGAACCCTTGCCCCTTCCCCAGCATTTGTTGCATTTCTCTATGCTGTGTAATTCCACTAACGCTGCTGCTGCTGCTGCTGCATTTGTGTTTCAGACACAGGACATTGTATTCTTTGAATGCTCTAAGGTTAATCCAAAAGAGAGCTCATACTAGTTTGTGATGAAAAGCCTGGTCATTATTGTATTATCAGCCCAAATTCAGTAAGTTATAATTAGTATGTGCAATTTCAGTGGTCTCAGTAGTAAATAGCTATAAGACCTTGGGAACATTAGTGTGAAACTTCAGGTAACAGATAAAACACATAACACCCTGACACACACAGAATAAAACCAGATAATATCTCCCATCTTGAGCTAAACCAAGGTGTTAAAGTCATTGGATTTTGCACTTCACCTCTACAAAGATCTATTTTCAAGCATTTAGAGGATAGAGGAGAAGCAATATCTAAGTAAGTGGTGTCATTAGTTTATCCTGTATTTGCCTTTCAGGACCACAAAACACCTCATGAGATGTTTACTTCTCTCTTTAGGAACCATTAAAATATACCTAAAAATAATTATTATTTAAAACTATTTAACAATATAATAAAACTCATTCCATATATTTGTTAGAAGTGCAAGTGACAACACTGGAAGTCTTAGCCAATATTCACTGCTCTTTGTTAATTCACCTTCCCAACCAATTAGAAATCTGTTACTTGTTTTAAGCATAATAGGTGCTCACTTAGCCATAAGTTTCCTGCAGTAGCATCAATGATATTGGCAGTTAGAATAGGAAAGTTGAACTATCAGGGGAAAAAGGTAGTATCACAGGTGATGGTGGGTAAATTAAGGTCTCTTAATACCAACCATTTCATGCTAAATCACTTGGCTTGTTTAAAATTTATAAAGCCCACTTGACCACAGAACAGGACTTACCCAAAATGGAGGTCAATAGGAGATCTGCATACAAAACTGTGATGCTGCCTGCCATGCCACTCTTCATCCCTCTTCAGGCAAGATCCATCTGATGTTACCCTTCTGCTCGGGCTTCTTTTTATGAATGCAAGGAGAGCATAAAAATCTCATTTTAATTGAAAAGAAAGGGCATAAATAAGGCATGATCTTGGCCCTGAGGATAGTAAGGCACTATTGCGAGAAGTGCAGAAACAGTGAAGAAAGTGCCAACAGCGAGGCCACCAAAATGGTGCAGAACTACCCGGCCCACAAAGATTCTGCCAAAGTCTTGCCCCTGCCCTTTGTAACTATTTCTGCGAGCTGCAAAAGGTGAGTCACTTGGGCCAAAACTGAGCTTAATTTACATAACCTGTAGTTTCACTGAGGTTATATTATTTAAACACAGCTCCTTGCTTTCAGGCTTTGTTGGGCTGCAGAGTAGGAAAAGGATATAGTTCTTAATGAGATGTGAAACAGATGGTCTTTCTCCTCAACAATACTGAATTTCCATTGCTCTTTCCTTCAGAGGATCTCCGAGTGCTTAGAAACTGAAATGCATTCATACACATGCTGTCGTTGTGAGGTGAGTGTTTGCTGTGCTTCTCGCGTGGGGAAACTGAGACAATGGACACACTGATTTCCTGCCATCCCACCACCTCCCTGGAGAACGGCTTGGAATGGCACCAGTCTCCGGGCTCCAAACCATTGTGCTCCTGTGCTCTACGCACCGCGGATTGCTCCCGCTTTCTCTCCTTCTTCCTAGCAGAGCAGTGAGCTGTATATCCAAAATCTGAAAGCCCTTTGTTCCTTGAAAGCTTGATTAAACCAGTTATGCCTCTATTGTCATGGTCTCAAAAAATGTACAGACACAGCAGACATGTTTCTGGTTTTAAGTATGGTAAATGTCAGTATTTATGCTTTTGTTAGCTGGCCTAATTATCGTATGTCCTCTAAAGCTCTCTGCTGTAATTACCACTCACCATACTGACACCTACTGCTAAGGAGAGAGCTGATCAGCTGCAGGATTTTTTTTACTCCTGGACCCAGCCAACAAACTGCATGTGACACCAACAGATGTTTCTGGTTTTAAAACAGTGGGAACTTCATGAACTGTTTTCCCCAACCTCCCAGGAGTAAATGCCACCATAGTTGAAAAGTTGGAAACGTTTGTCAGGCTCTGAACAAAGCTGTGAACAAATRCTACAGTAATTTGCTTCTTCCACAGTCCATTTTTTTTAAAACAGCAGATGAGGCTACAGAAAAGACCATTAGCAAAAGCAGTGCTGTGTGGGGTTTTGCCAGTACAGGCTGTGTGTTATCTACATGTGTATTGCAGAACATGGAGAAACAGCTGAGGAGAATATCGCTTGGGAGAAGGTTTGTAACCCACGATCTCCCGCAAGGGTTACGGCATGCCCATTAACTCACATGGCTGTTCTCAATTGTGTTTGCAGCATAAAGGGAATAGCTTGGCTCCAATTCCATGGCTGTAACAGTACAGGAAGAGGGGAGGAAAAAATCAATAAGTTCAGTGTAAGCAAAGTCAGAGCAACCTTTAAAATAATAAGACAAATCAATTTATTTCACAAATGTCTTTATTTCCAAATGCCATTGTTTGGTGCTTTCTGCTGTCATTGCCTATGACATTTGAGAAAACTTGGCTCTTAATCATTTAGGTGCAGCAGGAATTATCATGTAACTGCTATGTGAAAAGATTATACATTCACCTCAGCGACAATCTACTGTAACAACCTTGTCCTATGGGGTAAAGAGGGTTTAGGGGGAGGGGGAAGGCGAGAGAGACAAGTTTTAAATATGGACAGAAAAGCCCTACTTTATTGCTATATACAATGAAAAGTAATTACAGAGAAAAATGAAAGCTGCTTCTTGCTGTTAGCAGGAAGAATAAGGGAATTCTGTTCCTTTTTAAAGCTTGGAGTCCATTTTGATATAATTGGTTCCAGAATTATTTATGACATTAATTGCTGCATTATCGACTGCCTGTCAGCTATTCTGGCAGTTAGTCCATCTTTCTTACCACAGAAAGCCAGCTCAGCCCAAACTAGACTGACAAGCTAATTATACCCATCTTCCCCTTCAATGACAAATGCTGCTCATCGGAAACCTTTCTAGAAATAAGCTTTCATTCTTTCCCCTTTTTCCTGAGCCAGACACAACCGATATCTCAAGGTACAGATCACAGCTGAAACTCTGCTCACAGGGCTATTAGCTCTGAACATCTCACTTGAGCCAAAAAACCTAAGCATCTTATGTTATCAAACTGTATGTCATTCCCTGATGCTAGTTTTCAGTGGATGTGCACTGGCCATACCTGTCACTCAAAGCCGTGGCAGATAGAGTAAACCTGACTGCATTAGCTGGGCCCTTCTTAACAGCTGAGGCAGGCCACTGACAGCAATTCCACGGCTCAAAAGAAAGACTTTGTATTTTCCTCATGTAAACTTCCTGAATCAATACTTTACAGCTTTTATTTTCCTCTATGCCACAAATGGAGGGTGACATTGCTCACAGAAAATGTTCTTTTGGAGCAGTGGAAGGGAGTAGCACAAGTGCTGCGGTGAGGGAAATGGACGCCCTGGAGAGGAGGGAAAACGCCAGAGAAAAAGAAAGGACATGGTCAAAGCACCATTCTCACCTCCAGCAGAGCACGGGACCACTCGAAAGCAGTCAGTCCTGTGCCCTGGGTGCCCACCTATCCAGGGCCCCTGGGCTGCCGGGCTGTAACGTGAGCTAGGGTAAACTCTCGTGCACTGCCTACTCCCTAGTCACTGTATCAGTTACTCTGCTCCCTTTTTCATTATTTTGTTTGCAACCATAAAGACATTAAAAAATTGTGAGATTTTTCCTTCTTTCTTTAAAAATTAGATCAGGGAGCACCTAAACTGTGACAGAACCTGTCAATTCTTATCAGATTGTGGTCCCATTTGCATAGAGGCAGGAGTAATAAATATAATGACGATCATAACATCAACCCAGCAATGCACTCCTCAGTATCATTATTTTACCCTCCAGTTCAGTTTCTTGTCTGTCTAAGAATTCCAGATGGATATGGTGGCTGGTGGTGGGGCAAAGAAGCAATGGCTCTTACAGCTGGAAACAACCATGTCCATACACCGCATACAGCTGACATAGAACCTATTTCAGTCCAGTTTTTACAGAACAGGATTCAGCATTACAATTGGTACTAGCAGGCACCCCCTCACACATAGTTCCAAATAAAAAATAAATACTGAATTATACTCCTGGCTGGATGAAACTCTTTCAGATGCAAGGCAAAGAATGTTGGTGGCAGTACAGYGCAAGATAGCTAACCTTGCCACTACTGAAACCTCCTCCTATCCAAGGCACTCAATCTGACAGCTATCAGCGGCACTAAATTTACTTAAATTGTACTGTGAATTTCAAGTAAATAAAATTGAGGTCAATATTGCAGCAGGCCTACAGTCAAAAGTGACCATGGACATTGCAGTTGCTGTGGTAACTTCTCATTTTATTCAACAGCACAGTAAATAGTTGCGTGGACCCGCATAAATGGCAAGAATGCCAGTTTACATCCTGTCCTTTCTAGAGCATATTTGTAGTTCTTATTTCAGAAAACACTTGCGGTTCCTTGCTTGGACTGAACGGGCTCCTCCGTGTTTTTGTAAGCACCAGGTTGCCAAGGAAAGAGCGGGTGGTAGTTGAATAGGCGTCTTGTGCATTTTATACTTTTTCTAGACAAACTCCAAGGGAAAAACAGAACATAAATTGAGTCTGAAGCTTTACAAATTGGCTACTTAAACCACTCCATACCTATAAATTGTGCAGTGCTGGAGGCCATCTTTCTTTAGACACTATTCTTTCATGACAACAAGACCTAGAGGAGAAAATAGAGATCCCGATAAACGGATTAACTACATGCTAAAATCTTGTGGAGAAAGTAAGAAGAAACAAGTCACGTAAACCATCTGCTCAGAAGATGATGCAGCAAAGTTCGTGGCACTGCTTTGTGTTTTTCTATTATACATTACGTACTGTTATGGGCAGAAAGCTACTGCATTTATAGGATTCCCGACATTTTGAATGGATATGCAGTGTGGCCCATGTATTTTTATAGCATTTTCAGTATTTTCAGTATCAAACCAGGATCTCTTCTAAAATGACAAAATGCAAACATGACAACTTCATTTTGATTCACAGCAGCATGTGCAATATATTATACTTCTGTATGTTTTGTAATGTAATTTTAGTTTTAGATCATGCTCATATTAAACACAAATATAACTCCAGTGGAAACAAATGACTACTCATGTGATTGAGGTAAACTCTGTGAAATGTAAATTGTTTATAATTTTTTTTTTTTTTGGTGCTTGGCATTCTGAAAGCATGTAAACCACCAGAAAGTGATTATTAATATGATACAGCATAACTCTACAGGTTTTGCTTATTGCTGTCTGACCCTGGACTTTTTTTTTCCTTCTTTTTGTCTATTTTTACTGGTCATAATTCAGGTAGATGATTCAAATATATCTACTTCTTTATGTTTCATTGTCACAATGGTCTTTTTAAAGTTTATTTACAGTGAGCATTAAGCACCTCTACAGAATACTAAATACTCCAAAAGAGAAAATTATTTTTTCCTGCATAACTGTCAGTAAATATGTAAAGAAAGTAATTCTTAAATAGCATTTACAGCATTTCTGCCCAACAGTATAATGAAGAGATAAGTTACTTCAAGAACAGTAAGTAGAGTAGCCTATTGGATTTTCATTTGTTGACATTCAATGAATAGTGTTATGCTTTAAAAGAGTACCCTTCCACCACCAAAATGCAAGTATGCTTTAAGGACTCATTGACAGCTGAAATAAAGTCACTAGCGCTTGTATACTGCTGACCTTGATAGCTTTTCAGTTTAAAACATTTTAAAGGTACATGTACAACAACATTGGTGAGGGAGAAAAAAAAGAAAGCAAATGCCAGAAGATCTAATAGAAGCAAGATGCATTTGGTTTTGACTTCTAATTAATCAAGATAACATCTCTTTCAGCCATTAGACAGTAAAATCAATAACCTGGGCAGTCTGACTGCCAGTTAGACTTATATACCAACACCTATTATTGGCAAAACTGTGATGTATTTAACCATTTCATTCTTTATTATATTAAAAAAGGTAACCAATCTCTGTGAGAGAGTATAGGAAAAAGTCCAACACCACAGCGAATTGTTTACCCATCCTCAAGCAAATTTTCCACCAATGCCCCTCCACTCAGCTTCCCACTGAAACCCTYTTCTATGTGCTCCTTAGTTTACTGTAGTGACCATAATAGAAATAAATCAAAACAAAGCACCCCAAACCTCAGCTGCATCACTGCCAGAGCTAAAGGTAAACTGGAAGTTTGTCCGTTATGGGAATTAGCAGCACTCTGAGTTAAGCAGAAAATACTAGGAACAATGCTGCTACACTGTTGCTGCAGAAAATGAGATGGTACCTGACCAGAGCAAGAGGCAGATCTCAGAAAGGCTAATCGTTTCAGTGGTTTCATTTCAGAGGCAAGTTAAATGGATTCTTTTACATAAACTGCTTATGGTGAGGTCCTGCAACCTCTTCCCCTGGTCAATAATCCCATTAAGTCCATGACATTCCTACAAAAGTGCCAAATCCTGAAACCTTTTCTCATTAATTAGCTCATTTCCCAAGCAATCTCATTGAATTTAGAGTCTTTAATCAATGCAGAGGAAAATACCCAATGCTAATAAGAGGCCCGGATCCAGGCCATTTGATCTAGTTCTAGGAAAGGTTTCAGGCTTGGGCCCATCTTAATTTTTAAGGCTTTAAGGAGAAAGGTTATTTTAGGACTGACAATTTTAAGGCCATAAAATCTATTCAGACAGCAGCTTTGGAACTCCACTTCTTTTCACTAGCCAGACAATCAGCGCTAGTATCAAGGGCCCTCAACAGACCAGCAAAACTAGCAACTCCACTCTGGACCTGCAGTTAAGGCTGCTCCCTTAAACTACAGAATCTATCCCACAATGTTGCAGTTTTTAACTGCACAGCACAGTATTTTTTTTCTTTCCTCTTTCTTAGCGAAAACTGTTTTCCAACTGAATCTCCGTAGAAGTAGGTTTACCACTACTACTCTTGACTCTAAAGATTAAATACCTAAATTCTTATGCAGATCTAGGAAATGACATTATGGACTGGCCCCAGAAAACTTTACAGTGTTGTTTGTTTTCATTCCTTCCTGCAGCTTGCCATTAAAAAAATGACTGTAGCCAAAAATGCACCTAGAAAAGATTGGATCTTCTTTGTAATAACCATAGGATAAGCAAAGTGCAACATAGCCCAACACACTCAGTCAAATTACTTTGTGTTTGCTTATTTAACAAGAATGATACAAATGGACCGGTAATTATGATATTAAAGTGTTTTTATGCTGTATTTGTCTTTTTCTGTTATGCAAAATGATCAGATGTACAGTTAATTATACTTAATAATGATAATTATGGCTTTATTTTACAATGCAGCAAATTAACTCAATCAGGCATTTCATAATGCATAGGACGCTGTGGAAGTTATTACAACAGAAGAGAAATATTTAAAATCAACATTGCTCTCTAGGGGTCTTTTGACTTATCTTCCTTTCCTGTGCCAGCAATTTATTGTACAGCGTGGGGTAACTCCCATTAAGGCAAATGGGAAATCCCTGGCATGCATAAATCCTCTGGAATTATCTGGCAGAAAGGAAAACAGAATTTCTGTTACAGAGAGAAATAATGAACTTCTATTGCTGTTGATTATGCAAACAGGTTCTGCAATGAAACAAAAAACAAGTGGCTAGAATCCAAAAGAATATTTTCAATGAAGAGGTTCTCTCCTTAACTTTAATCTAGTTTCTTTGAAATGCTAGTTCCACCAAAAGAATAACCACACCCTATCTTCAATAGTAAGGTCACACACAGTGAAGAAACACCCATAGGAATGCGCTTTCTGCCGCAACCTTAACTCTGCCCCATGGAACATAGTCACTACTGAAGATCATTAAAAATTTATACATGATAAATGAAGATTGCCATCTATAGCCACCAACCTTAGATAAACTTAAAAAAWATATATTTTTTTCACCCACCATGTCCTTTTATACTCATCACTGTCATTACTGCAAAATAAAGCACTGCCCATATCTTTTCCCCTCTACATCCTTCTTCTTACTCATTTATTTTTCTTCCTTTACTCTGCGCTTTCACTGCATGTAGGAACACACCACATACAGCAGGATTTTGTTGGAGGAGGTAGACCTGCAGCCACAACATCTCCACAACCCAAACAGCTTAACATGAGGACATTACAGAGCCACGCAGAAGAGCAGAGAGCTTCCCACCTCGGCTTACCCCATGCTCGCCTGTTCCTGCTCTCCTGTGCACCAGTCCCCGTGGCACAGAAATGGTGCACGGCCTCTGCATTTCAAACGCTGTTCTCGACCAACAATGAAACCGTGTTGCACCACTGTGAATGTGAGCAAAGGGATGTGGTTGGCCTCTCAGGATGCAGCGTGACTTGTTGCAGAACAGCACAGCTTGACATTTACGCTGGTCGTCAAGCACCACTGAAACACCACCAAGGCTCCTCTCCCCTGCGATGTGCTGTTAAGAAAGATATATTACTGTGATTTTGCCCTGGCATCCCTGCGCACCTTCCTGGTGGTGAACGTCAGAGGAGAGATGACCCTTGACAGGCGCTCTGGTCGGCCTGCCGCGCGTGGACCACACAGACCAAGAGGGGACCCGCTTTCACCTGTGCCGGCCCGGAGCAGGGCTGTTGGCCCGATCTGGGCAGCCTCCCTCTAACTTGGGCACCAGAAGAGGTTCACCAGGCCACAGCCCTGCCCAGACCTGGGTCCAATGTGCCACGCGAATATACACTCCAAGGCATAAGAAATCGTGTGAGGTGGAGGAGTCCGGCTCCGAGCATCCTTTTCTTCCAGAGGGCAACTGAGCCAACCAAGTTTGAATGTCAGTGTAGCTGGTATTAAGGCCATCAAAGGGAGAACCTCAAAATAATCAGAGTTTATGCCTAAGTTAGCATGCTCACTTAAGTTCTCCCGAAGCTGTATTTTATGAGGAAAAAAAAATATTTTGTGAAATACTTCTTTCATATGTCTGACCTAGGATAGAAATATAACAATGTATTACATTTTTCCACCATGTTTTCACACTTTTAGCTCTGCTCTTGGGTGCAAAGAGAAAAAGATTACTTAAAAATTATTTTTGAACCTTAAACAAAAAAACAAAGCAACATTCCTCCCTGCAAATTGGATGGATAAATGGGAAGTAACATAAATGTATTTGTCAATCCTCTATTAAAACTGCACAAAAATGTGTATTTTAAACACATTCCTTTACTGAACCTTCCCCTCCACCGCCATAATGTTTGTAACATTGTAGATGTCTTTAACATACAAACAGTTTGTTTTAACATACAGAAGGAAATACTGTTAAATCCATGCTTGATTTATCACTATGCCGAGGTAGCCAAAAGATTTAAGTAGAAACCAGTCCCATAGCCTGTAGGTACCACTGACTTTTTAATACAAAGGATTTTTTTTTAACTTCAGCTTGCCAGGGGATTCGCATTATCAGGGGCTGATTGTATTTGGAAAATGCTAAAATTGAATCCTCTGCATTCACCTCCCAGGCTGTTAAAGAGAAAAGTATCCCCAATATTAAACTGGAAGTTAGGTGAGGAACAGATGCTCATCCAGTGCAAGCAATGACAAACTAATGGGCCGCTAACTACAAACTCTCTAGAAACCTATATGCGAAGCACTTGAATCAAGTGATCTGTGCTGCAGTCCATGAGCCACTCCAAACAATCAGTTTTATTTATGCAAACTTTTGGGGATAGTATTAAAAGATGCACTACTTCAAAAAAGTGCCACCGTGATATCTGAAAAAAGAATGTTATTTTATGCTGACTGCACCTCAACTTTACAAGGTTATAATCAGAAATGCAGGTTGTAAAATATCCAGAGGCAGTAGGATCAAAAAATTATCAACTCTTTGGCACAATAATCATCACTATTGGCTGGTCCTCAGCTAGTGAAAATAAATAAGATGGGGACACACATGACAAGTTGCTTTATCAGCAGATGAAGCCTTGTTTTCTTTATATGTTTTGATTATTAAGGAGTATCTTTGGCAAGTCAATGACATTTCTGAGTGCACAGTTCATGTATTTGGGTCACCCTTAGAAAAAGCTYGAAAGACTTATACTTCTGACTCGGGGGAAAACTGTAGGAAAAAAAGGGTGCTGACCTCCTGTCTGACTACTTGGTGGCTGGTAAATGTTAGCACAGCTTGATAATATCAATTAGAGTGGGAAGCATTATTTTAAGTTTTCTGAACTATCACTACTGCCGGTGCCCATTTGTCTTTTTTATTCTCTAGATGTGCCATGACAAGGATTAAATGCGACAAACACCAAACTTTGAATGTCCTGCAGCCAGTTCCAATGGCTCGGATGCTGTCATCTCGAGCTACATCAGGAACAGTGGCTCAATGGCTGCATCTGTGACACATGTCAGAAACTTTTAAATGTCTGCTCTTTTTTTCATCAGGATGCTTCTGTATCCTAGCTAGGGAAGAGATGACATTTTGTGTTTGGGTGGAACTTCTTGTGGTTCCCTCTTCCTGCCTCCTCTAACTGTCAGCCTGAGTTTCCCCTCAACATATCAAAATGCAGATAAATAAACCTTGTCACTTAGAAATATATTCAGTAGTAACCATGCTTGAAAACAATGTTTTAGGAGGAACTTGGGCACATTTTCTCATAGAATGATGCACTACACAAAACACAGCGCTAGGCTATTTCTGACCTTTGTTATGTGCCGCCTTAGAAGATTGATGTGCACAACTCAGATACACATGAATTCCTTAACATTTCTGTTCTTTTTCCATTACAGTGGAATAATTTGGCATATAAAATACACAATGTATCAGGGTATTTTTTTCAAGGCTTGGAAGAATTAACATTTTGATAAGAATGTATAGTTTAAGGGTAGAAAATGGATCTGCTAATGGACACTCTGGGGTCTCAGGGTGGGACTCCAGGGGCTGAAAACACAAATCAGAAGAAGAGATAGCAGTTGTGCATCATTCATTTAAAAATATATATATATGCTATTTTTAAGATTAAACTCAAGTTTCTTTGTCTTCTAAAATGAAAAAAACCCTCTAAAACTCTGCCCTCCTTGATTATGACATTTTCCCTTTGGGTTTTACTGATATACTAAATAGTCATTTTTTTTCCCTTTTCCCTAGGCAGCTTGAGTTCTTTAGATTCTCCTGGAATTATTTGCGACTGTGTATGGGCAGCCAGACATGTTTCACACAGTTAAACACTGTGTAATTTTACTCTGGGGCTCTCTTTGCCCATTTCAACTGCCTGGGTTTCAGCTGGATTTGACTAGCAGTTGGATTTATAAAAATTTTAGCTTTTTAAAATAATTATTTGGACTCCTGGTTAAACTTCCTACTTTTAAAGAAGAGGAATTCTTCAAGAATTCCTCTTCAAGAAGAGGAATGTGACAGTAGCATGTAAGTTTGCACACAGATGCAAACATAGAGTTCCTAAGTGATTTTAATACTTTCAAAATATGTTATACATGCCCATTTCCCTGCTAGCGATCCTAGAGGGACTGATTGCTTCTTAGGGAAAACATGCCAGGACCATTCCGCCTATTTACATCCAACTGTGGAGAAAGCTGGGCTCAGATGGAAGATGCCTGTTTAGCAGAGGGTACCCTGAAATGCTGCAAAGGGCATTGCCAAACTTTGAAGTAAAATGCATCCACTCCCCCTCTGGATGGTGGCAGCAATCCAGTCCACAGTGTRGATTCTGCTGGGTACTCAACACACTGTACACTCAGTCCTGACATTCTTGGGTTTTTTTTCCTCTGAGGTACTGTCTCACTATTTATTTCATTGCTAGAGGAAAGACCATAATTTCACATATACAGAATATACAGATTTCACTCACTTCTTGAACTACAGACAAGTTACTTTAAAAGTGAATTCTTCTGCAGTCACCTTCTCTCTGGTGGGTTTAAGGCTAAATGAAAGAGTTAATAACAAACAAATAACCAGAATTATTACTGCATACAGTCAAGAATTTGTTTTAGCATTCAGAGTAATTAGGGAATCAGTGAGTGGGTGAACAGAGAGAAAGGTGGTTCATTAATAAAAGGGACAGAATATATTTGTTGTTCTCAGTCACACTTAACAGCAGTGGTTAGGTAAGGATAAGCAAGATTCCCAAATATCTCATGATGCCACCTTTCTTCTCTGTGGGGATAAGGAAAGGTGGCCTAGCAGCAGGATATGAGACTTATGATAAATGATAGCATGCTGCAGTCTAGCCAAGAGCTACTGCAATTTATACATGCATGACACAACCCTGATTAAACAAGAAAACATAGCAACAGCTATGTTGTACTTACAGGTGTGTTTTTGAACACATGAACAGGAGGCGTGCATGAAAATAAAGTTGAGGAAATATGACATATTCTGGCCTCAAATTCAAACAGCTTCAAGAAGGTATAACTGTTATCATTGATATTTATGTTTGAATGCCCTTAAGTATGAAGTTTAACAAAACAAGCCACCTCTGCACAGCATTTATTTAGGATTTAGGTTTGTCAAAAATAGAAAATATCATTAGTTTCATAGCATCCTCTCAGGTAAAGCCATATTATCATCTATATTTTTCCAGTGGGGAAACTGAGGGATACACATTTTTATTTTAGAAACTTTTAAAAGTAAACCACTGAAATAGGTATAAATTGGAATCACATCTCCTGTCTCACAGTCCTCAAATCTGCCCTTCTGCCTTCTTGTAAAACATTCATTAGCACAGTCTGCAAGTCTAGAAGGTTTGTTCAGATTTCAAAAATTTCAGAGTAGCTGACCTTCCGGTTATGTAAAATGTGAACTGCTAAGTCTCAAAATCCAAATGGCAAATGTAGCAGAATTTCTAATACACTAAATCCTTGCTTTGATTCGAGAAAAAACACAAACCATACACAGCAGACCTAACTACACGTCTAAACAAAACTACTTTTGGAATGGATTGCAAATGTGTAAAATAATGTCACTTTCCACATGCTAGATATCAGTTGGTTTGTATTGTCTACACCTCCAGAGCTTTATCAGTCAGCTGCTGCTTCAGAACGAACAAATCTGAGCTTCTCTCTTAGCACAGGCAATAGAGACACGTTTTTACATTATATATTTTGATGTCAAAGATCCTGCTCTAGTACCTATACTGATGCCTTACAAGAAAATCCAAACCATTCCAGCATTAGGGCTGAAACTTCTCCTTGCCTCCATATTGCCACTGAGTTCTCCTTGGTTGGACAGTGAATGTGCACATGGAGCAAAACATCCTAGGATACAGCAGCCTATTCCTGGCTTTGGTTGTTAGTTCAAGGCAGACCCCTATCTTCTCCTTTTAAACCGTGTGTGTTTTCCTATGTTTGGTGCTATTTGCTCCTACTGCCATTGATGTTGAAAGCTTTGCCATTGACACAAATGGGAAAAGGATAAGACTCAGAATGTGCTTATGCTATAAACTTGTGATTAACATTAACAGCTGGTAGGTTTTTACTCTTAAGCCTCATAAATATAGCTGAAAAAGCATTTATCTGAAAGTGGAAAATGAGGGTTTAGCTAGAGCTGTGCAAACCTTTCATAATGAAATCCAACACTAGCCTGATTTGGGAGAGCTGCTAGAGGTTTGACATTCAGGCCAGGTTTGCTAACCCCTCAGTGAACTTTAGCTGATTTACAGTTTCAGATGAAAACCACATAAAGCTCAGTAGTGGTTTTGGCTGAACAGCACTTTCAGCTTTTGCTCAGATGTGAAACTTATGGGGTGTGAACCCACAATAACCAAAACTTAAAAAAAAGAAAAAGAAAAAAGACTGGCATGAACACCATATGGACAGAAACCACCCAASACTCTCTGAAACCCAATCACAGAAAGCAGGAGCTGGGGAGAAGATGGGTAGGCACTACAGACGTAGAGATTTTACAGCTCCACCATCATTTGAGGTAATGGCCGAAGAGGTGTGTAATTAGTGGAGCTCAAGCTAACTGTATCAGGCACCAGTTGATAGCTGCAGTTTATCCATATAATTTCCCCATGCAGTGACATTTCCATTGCCTTTTATAATATGTGTATTGTATAGTAGGTGGTGATTTGGTGGTTTGGGAAGCAGCCAAGGAAGGAGACACCAAGTATAGTGAACTTTCTTCCAAAATTGATGTTGAAATTTGGCTACCTGAAACACATTACAAGTTGTGGTTAAATCAGTAGGGTATTAAAAAGGAAATGACTCTTGAGCAGAGAAGTTTTTCTTTTCTCCTCTCTTGTATTGTAATCCTCAGATCAGCCCTAAATGGACTACTAAGCTAAAGGAAATTAAAGAAAAGATGAATAAAAAAATCTCAAGCTGGGCCAAATTCATCCCCAGTGTAGCTTAGCTCAAGTAGAGTTAAATCAATGGAGTTCCACCAGGGATGAATTTGGCTTATTGTCAAAAGGAAATGAAGCAACTGTGCCCTCATTTACAGCTATCAACTTAAACAGAAATTTCATTATATGGGAATTTCTGAAAACAATTCCTAGGTAAAAAGAAAATTGCTAAGGTTGAACAGCACATGTATTGGAAAATTCCCTTAAGTCCACAACTGTCTGCTTACTCAGTAGATACCCTGAATGCTAGATAATTGAGTGCACATATTGTTTCAAAGGTCTTATAAAATCAGAGAGGCCTATAAAAGCAGACTGTCTTCAGAATTCTCCTTGCTTTGTTTTTTTCCTATATTTAATCATAAATACTCAATTGCAAAAATAGTGCTAATATAAAAGTAAGAGGGCAAGTACAGATAAAAGTTTTGCCAGCAATAACAATTCCAGTTACCTTGGTATTCCTTATTTGATTTTCACCACTCAAATGTAAATTTAATGTAGAATTTCTTAAGCTGCACTCTGAGGACTTTGGTTTTCTCTGGAGTATTTGGTCATGATCTGAAGGGAGCTCTGAAGCTCCTCTTTATTTCCAAATATAATACTGAATTAAGAGATAAATTTAACAAAGACGTTCCCAAACAGAGTCTTTATTATAAAACTATATCACTATAAGTATGCATTTCTATTCAAAAAGGATCTATGGAATCGTGAATAAGAGGTGAGATGGCCTGTTAACAATTTTCTGGACTGAGACATAACCAGGTTCAAAAACACTTGACTTCACACAGTTTTGTTTTTAAATCAGCAGCAAAACATGCAATCAGAATGCAAAAATATTTGCAAGGAATTTTAAGCTTGTGCTGGGGGGGATGTTTTGAACAYATTTAGAAGCTTGCTCTCACAACCTAAACATTGCACGTAATGTGATAACATAGAAAATATTTTTACATTAAAACCTAGGAATGCAACTCACCTAGAACTAAACTCATTTTCTGAGATCCTGTTCCCTTAAAAAGCTGAGGATGCTGAGATGATGATGATATTTTGTGAATGTGCCATGACCACAACTCAGTTTGTCCTTAAAAATATCTGCTCCTTGAAGGCTTGTGAAAATCTTGATCTAAAACCTTAATCTCATTGTCAGCAACTCTAAGAAAGGGTCAGCTTCAGGTTGACAACACCACCAGAGGCAAGTCCATCAGAGTCACCTAACCTAAAAGGTAACTTTTAAAAAGATTCAGCTCTTTTAGTACCAGGTATGGAAAATATATTAATTCAACTAGGTTTGCTGAAATAGGAGTGCCAGGTGTATCCTGCACATTCTCACATAACAAAGGCCAGAGAAAATGCTCTTTAGGCTTCTAAGTTACAAACGACTGGAAGAAGTAATTTTTCTTGGGCCTGACTCATTTAATCTAAGATCATGGTGTGCCATTCTAGTAATATCAGAAGTAAAATGAGCATTAATTGCAGGTATTGCACTTAACACTCCAGAGTAGCATAAGCAAATCAAAGGGTATATCAGTTGTTTACAGCCACATGCTAACTCCAAGCAGGCTCCAAACCAGGGGGCATAAGCCAGCCCTGTCCTTCACGCCATTTAGA
The DNA here is from genome assembly GCF_003343035.1 of Apteryx rowi. Classification (NCBI taxonomy): domain Eukaryota; kingdom Metazoa; phylum Chordata; class Aves; order Apterygiformes; family Apterygidae; genus Apteryx; species Apteryx rowi. Next base: position 958,904 of record NW_020447519.1, on the reverse strand, counting down.
TGTGGTTGTGTATAACAACACCTGCCTGTCACCTGGAGCAGTCAGCATAGGCACACTCCCACACTAGCATCATTAGGCGGCTGTTTTCTCCCAATCATATCTTGTTTGCTTTGTTTCATTCCCATTAGCAGGAGTGGAAAGGAATGCCAAAAACAGATTTTAACCAAACAGCAGAAGTAGACTAGACAGTGAGACATAACGAATATCATGTGTATATATACAAGCACTGAAAAAGCAAACCATGCATTTCAATTGTTATACCACAATCGGTGAAGCAGAAATTTCACTTTAGAAACAAAAGGGAAACACTTAACTCTGTTGTGCCATCACATGTTTGCAGAGCAATGACATGGCAATTGAAGTAGACAAGGACACTGCCAGACACCTTCAGGAGTAGAGGACAACAGCTGGCAAGACATGCAAGACCCCGACTTCCTCACCTGCTTCACCATCTGATTCCCCAGACTGATCCTGCAAGCAGCTACCTAGCACCAAACATCCAGCCACAAGCTTGCCTATACGGCTACACCCCTGGAAAGCTGAAATTCATCTCTCTGTCATGTGCCCCCTCTTTAACAAAGCAAATAGATGGACAGATGTACACAAAATAAAGAAAATAAACTTTACCAAGCTGGACAGAGACAAGCACTTCACACTTTGTACTCACATGCCAACTATCACACCACACAAAGTAGAAATATGTGGTAAGACTGAGACCAGATCAGTACAAAATGGGCTGATTCAGAACCTCACTGCAAAATCTGCCACTAGCACAGTCCTGCTGGGGGTAAAACTTTCCCTATATGACTGYATAATTGGCAGGAATAAAAATATAAATACACACACTGGCAGCAAGTGAACCCTGTAATTTACAGAAAGAATTTGCAAGAGCACAGGCAGGTTTGTTCTTTTCTTCTAACTTCAATGGGAGCAACACAAGGCTAATATTCAGTGATTTTGAAAATCCTCTGTATTAGTTTCCCTTAGTCTGACCCATCAGCGCCGATTATGCACTTCTTACTCAGGTAAAAACAAATACTGGGATTTTGGCAGGAGTCTTGCCTGAACTAAGGCTGCACAGCTGGGCCTACACTATTTGTTCAGTTCTGGTACTCAAGCACAAGGTAACATTTATGTTTCAGGACGATAAGATCACTTAGTATTATAGGACCCACTAGCCATGAAGGCAACAGCTGTCTCCACAGCAATATCAAGAGGTGTCAACTGAGGGGCTTCAGGGTCGGTTTAGTGCAGCACATTTCATTCCTCTGAAGACTTAGAAACATGGCAGTAGCTGCTGCCTCAGCCTGCAAACGCATCCTGGAGGAAAGGATCTTAATTTCGGTTCTGAGCTTGCTGAGATGTAATAGATTTAAAAGCTGCATACTATAACAGGCCATCTTTTGTAAATGGTCATAAATGCAGAGGCAGGCTGGAGGACTTCTCAGCACAGTAGGTGCCTTTATGGTGGCCCCTTTCTTGGCAAATTCTTTAACCTAAAAAAGTATGTCGGGCCAAGTGGGTGATACTCTGCAAAACAGAGACATCCAGTTCCTTCATACATGAATCACAATATATAAGGTCAAAGACACTTCTTCCTACTTCAAAAGGATGAACACCCTCCCACACCCCAAATAATAATACTAAATAAAGCCAGCGTGCAAATATATGTGCATTTCTGTATATTTAAATTATCTTCAGAAACAGGGATATTAGAAATCAATTCTTATTCTACTGGACAAGTGGCCCAAAAATCAGAGTCTATAAAAAGACAGTTAATTCATGCTTAGTTTCTAGCAGGAATATGGGAGACCAAAACTCCAAAAACTCCTAWTTACCAGAAACACAAAGGTAATCATTCATCCAAAGAACCTACATAAATTGCACATATGATCTTGTGCTGGGGCCATTCAGTTCTACAAACTGTTCAACTTCTGCATGCCTTGGTTTTACACCTTTGCAATGCAGATATGCATCTTTGTCAAAAACTTTTTTTCTTTATTTATTCACCATCAGATTTGGAGGTGCAAAAAAACACTTAGAGTAATGGAGCTGTGACCTAATCTAGAAAATCTACACTGTACTGTAGTAAAGAACCATAATAAAGGCTGTCTTTTCCTGCAAAACGCAGCAGAAGAGTTCATCCTGTTTAAACCTACACAGTGATCCATACTATTTATCCAACATTTTTTCCATTTTAAGGCTCCATCCTCCAGTTCCCTCTCTAATTTATCCCTTGCACTGTGGTTGCCCCTATCCACTGAGCAGGACCCCGTTGTGCAAAACCAAACACACATGCACCCAGAGCTGCAGCAAGGCAAAAGGGCTGTACAGGTCAGGCACTGCCTTGGYGCGCACTGGTGGGGGATATCGGAGTACGACAGACGCAACAGGCTATGTGCTGAACTTGTTCCCAGGCAAAACCAGGAGAACGATCACTCCGGCCCTGCTAGCAGTTGTTACCGGTGGGAACACTGTGAACTCATCACCCAAAGGAATGGAAAGCTGTGCCCCGGGCACCGCGGAGGTGGCGACTCGCTCTGTCCTCGCGCACACATGCTTACCAGAGACAACTGCAGTCTCGGTCAAGAAACATCAGATGGGCACGGGCCGACAGCAAGAGCGCACAGGAAGGAAGTGACAACAGTGTCCCAGCGGGAAGAGYTGTGGCCACAGCACACTGGCCACTGGCTTGCTGTGAGCTTATTTGTAGGTATTACGGTCAAAGGCAGTTTTAAGAATGATTTGGGAGAGGATAACAAGGGCAGAGGGTGTTTGTTTCTGAGAAACTCTTCTACTACAGAAGAGCCCGCAGAGCGAACAGCTGGAGGTGGCAGTGCCTCTCCCGCATGTGCATCCTGCCTCAAGGCAGAGCGCTCCTCCTGGGCCAGGCAGCACTCCGAAACGGGACCAGGTAAGGGAAAGCCTCCCTGCCCAGGTTAGGGCAGTTTTCATCCAGGGCACACTGGGATAAATGGCAGAGACCGCTACAGTAACTCTGGAAGGTTCATCAAATTCAACGCATTTTACTGACGTTCAGTGAGTTTCCTAAATAAGTGATTGTGTTAAATGCGTGAGCACTGGTATAACTTCATAAACACAATCTGCATTGTAAATATTTGGTAATATGCTAACAAATGAACCCAAGTTTTGCCTGAACTATTACCTTAACACTAATTAATATAAGAAAAAAAAATGTTCACACAAAAAGTCAGCAAATTTGAAAGTTCAGGTTAACTCACCTCCATCACACAGATTAGTAAAGCTAAAATTCCTTCCAGAGCAATACACATTTTTTTCCTTTTTTTTTTGTGATTTGCTGATTGTGCAGCTTTTAAGAGCTGACAGACTTTTGCTCAAACTTTCCCTATAGCTTCTTTTAAAGCCCATACAGCATACCTGTATCTTTTTAGCACTGTGAACAAGAAGAACACAGAGGGGAAAAAGGGTAAAGAGCTTTACAATTGTTAAGTGTATAGATGGCAAGGCATGCAATTCTATTTATTTATTTATTTACCTGTTGTGAACTTCCACTGCAGCATTCAACAGTATAAGCAGCAGCAGGTGTGTAAAGAGGTTCTGAACTCTTGTTTGTGCCTGCTTCTCTTCTACGCTGGCTAAACCAACAGATTAGAGACACTGCAGAAATATACACCAGTTAGAAACTGTTGGCATCACACTAGTCACTCTGAACATTACGGACGTTTACACAAGTTTACAGTTACTTTTTTCCCTTGCTCATATCATAAAATCTTTAACTTTTTGATTGCAAAGAAGATGTGAGTATTGAACATTCAGCAATTATCTAATGTTCTGCTTAAAGAACCAAACATATTAAAAAGGGAGATGCATGTTAACTTTCCAGTCCTAGTAACCCCAGCTCTCATGGAAAATAACATTAATTTCAGAGGGACTTATGGCTTGAGTAAAAAAAGTACTTGAGTAAGTATTGTAGGACTCAGCCTCAACCAAAGAAAGAAAAGTGGTTTCAGTAGTAACACACTTACAGCAATCCCATAAATCATTTAGGCATGCAATACATGCAATTAGAGCCAGTATGCTCTAACTAAAGTTAGGTTTGTGTATCCATATTTGTAAGCTTTTCACTTAAGGCATTTTATCTTTAAAATTTTAATTTAAAATTGCAATTTGGCTTTTTTTTCATTGTCATTAAAAACATGAGGAATTAACAGTTGGAACACATAATGTTAGGACTGCACTAACAAAACAGCTTTTACAAGCAGCTCCCAGTAAAATCATCCACCTTCTAGTCTTCATCTGTGTATGATATCTGTCAAACCCAAAGTACTGGTCATCACAAGACTAAACATAAGACTGAAGTTTGGATTTTTAAAATTCATAGTATTTGAAGATTACTTATTCAAGTACAGCTCGGATCTTAAACCTTATTAGTCATAATGAAAAATGGCTGACTGAATTCTTTCTTGTGCCGATGCAAAACAAAATAAGAATGCAGTGGCTTTTTTGAAAGAGATGCGTTTTAAATCCTTTTGGCCTAGTAGGCAAAAAATCTTTTTTTAAATAGTTTGGTTAATCTTGAGAGGGACAGATATGCCATACATGTGAGGGGAAGTAAAGGAGACAGACAGGAATCTCTCCTTTAGATTATATTCCTGCAACTTTAATCTTAACTGAAACTCAGATCAGTTAAGAAATTCAGGAAAAGTTTCCACTGAAGAAAGAACCAAGTGCGGACAGCAGTGCTAGACCCCAAAAGTTTATCCTTTCTTAAACAGAACTTCAGCAGAAGACATCTGAAAATAAAATGCTCTGCATATTAGAAAAATTATGTTAGCAGAAACAGTAATAAACATGCATGCTAGCTTTTAACTAAAATGTTCTAACATAGTCTAATAGTACAAAAATAATTATTCTTAGATTATCCTTTTGATTATCTAGAATCAGTGACTTTTAGTGAGAATTCTCTTCAAGCAAACTTTAATTAGGGTTTTTACCATATTTTACTATAGGTATACGTATCCCCAAGTGAAAACAAAAAACAAAATGGAAGAGACTTTGATCACATCTCCTTCCAAAAAAATTTTTGCCTCCAAAGCTTTGCATGGAGGAAAACACTCCTGAAAATGACACAAATGGTTTTGACATTAGGAAAAGTAAACAAGCAAAATAAACATGGAAAAATCATGTGGTCAGTTTGCAAGTGCTGTTTATTGTTTGAGGCAGGGTTAAAGCCTTTTATAAAGACAAGAACATATATGCAACCAGACTGAATATGACATTAGATTATTCTAAACACCCCTATTCAGAACCCTGCTGCCTGTAAGATGCCCTGGCCAATACATGCATTGAGACTTCAAAACAGACAACGTGATATGATTGAACTAGGATGGCAACTTGCTGTTATTTTGGTAACCCAGAAAGAAAAGTACCCTAATATTTCTAATAAGTATTTCTGAAAGAAGAGAGGTATGTAGTTGTCCTTTCCCACCTTTATCTAATATCTCCTAGAACTTCTAATGTGAATTTACTCACTGGTCTATTAGCATTTCATTAGTAGTCATCTACGACATTGGCAGAGGTATTACAAGTGGCCAGAACTCACTTTTCAGGCACCAATTTGTTCAATGAGCAGCTCAGAGCTCAATCTGAATTTAATATAGAAGGCCTGCTCTACAGGTGGTGTAAAGTAGATTGTTCTATGTTCCTCATCAATTTTAAATATTTATTAAAGATTTACTATAGACTTTCAGAGTAAGCGAAGTCTAAAATGGACAGCAGCAGCAAGTTTTTCTTTGTCACTCTGCCAGTATGTCTCATCTTTTCCTACAGAACAAACCTGATTTCAAGATGGGCTTCTACATCCAGTTTCTTTCCACCTGCAACACCAGCTGATAATAGCCAAAAGAGCAGACAACCTCTAAAAATTGACATTCTTCTGCTAGGAAAGTGAATTAAAAGCACCAAGTAATTTTGGACAAGCCAAGAACAGCCAGAGAGTGACCACTCTTAACTGGAACCAATATGGACAGGTTTGGAATAGCCTAGAGGTCAGAATTTCTGCACATTCCTTGGCCAATTCCTCTGGATCCAGTAGCACTGAACACGATATATTTATTAAGTTTTGGGAATTTGTTTCACAGTAACAAGTTTATGATTCTTAATATGTCCAACTTGTTTATCAGAAAAGCAGGAAATATGCTATGCATTTTCATTTTGGTCACTGAAAAGTTGACAGAAGCATTGCTTACATATACATCAAAAGGGATTAATGACAGTTCTTTTCTAGAACATATTAGTAAAGGTGCTAATTATGTTAATTCCACCAGTTACTTTTATTTACCACTTTTTCCTTCTAAATAATCATACTCACCTGGTGGAAATTTTATTTTATAGCCCCCCTTTTGAAGCATTTTTTCTTTCTAAATTTAAGCATTTATTTCTAAATGCAATCTCTGTGCAAGTTAAAAGTATCTTGTCCAATAAACCAGGAATAACACACCCTGTCAGGATTGTAATTGAGGCTTTTTCAAAATATATACAGTTAAGCATGAGGTCCTCTGTGCTACTATTCTGCAGTATTAAAAATGATCCCTTTTCTGAAGGTAAGAGTTAGTAAACCTTGAGATTTAATTTAAAAATCAGCAAAATTTGGTTTGCCTGTAAAATTGCTTAAACACCTTTTTTTTTTTTTTTACATATAAACAAAAATACAAATTGATAGTACTGTGCATGGCTGAAATATTTTCAGGATATATTTTTCCTCTTGAAAGAAATAAACAATCCATATAGACTCATTTGTTGGGGGGATGAGGGGTGAAGCTCTATAAACAGGATTTCCGTATGCATGTGTGAGATAGAAACATAAGTCCTTAATTCAGCGGGGAAAAGTAAGAGCAGATAAGGGGCTTCTTCATCTGAAATTACAGCCTCTCTCTTTTCTAAACACTTTGATACTGTCAGCCACTCTCACTCAACAGGCAAGCTGTAGAGAAACACGCTGCTTTTGCTAAAGAGCCGACCGCGCGTGCTCAGAGAAGACCCAGGTGTGACCTCTGCTCTTCTGCGAGCAGCAATAGGACCAGGCAATCCATCACGGTGTTCATCCTGTCAGGCTGGGTGCTTGGCTGCAGCTGTCTGTCACACTGGTGGATGGGACCTGCTTAAAGGCAATCATGTCAATCTCTATGTGACTACTCAGACTAAGATAGAAGGATGATCTTGACAGGCTTGGCAAAGTCAGCAGAAGGCACTGGAGGACTTTAGTTACATGCTTAAAATCTAGATGCAATTTGTGCTTCTTATCTAGATGGACTGAAGAGGCATGAAGCAACGCTGTGTTTTATAGCTGGTCATCTCGGATGAATCTGTTGCCCTCGGAATGTTTTCCATAGTAAACGTAGTGGCATTTTCCCAAAACACCTACGGTAAAAGGAAATGAATTACAATTAGGACAGTGGTAGCATAATATGCAAAGAAGGCACATAGCCAGAGAAACTTGAGGGGGGCAGTGGAGGGAAGGGAACAGTTCTCTCTTGTGCTGCAAAAGAAAGTTCGTGCATTTGAAATATTCACTATAACCATTTGAAGCAGCAGTTTTTAATCCACTGGGTCAACTTACACTCAAATACCTGCATGAGCTAGCCTGTTAAGCATACATCCATAAGTGTCTTAAAAGTGGGATGACATCACACTGGCACATCACATACTCTATTATAAATCACAGTACCTCTCTACCACTTTTGGAAAACCGAGAATCTGGACTGGATTTATATTTTGTACTCTTTGTAATCTCTCTACTACAAGGTTAGAGAGTTTTCTTATAACTAAAAGAAAAAAGAAAAAAAGCAGCAACTAGTTACAGCTTGATGTGGATCCAGCAAAAATCTTACAAACATTCACAAAGTCATCCTGCAAGCATCTCACACTGTCCGTGCTTTGCAGTGGCAGAGAACTGAAGTGACTGGCTGAAACCCACAAGGGAAGTTATCGACAGACACGGGCTAGAGCTTGGGACCTCCTAACACTTGGCCCTCCACAACCCAGTGTTTTCCCCAGACATACAAATAAACATTTAGCAAAAACATTTCCAAAGCAACTCTCCAAACAATGCACGTGAGCAAGAGCAGATGCCATTATAAATTACACTAAATACCAGTACATAGAGGATGCTAGCCAGAACACTGCTTTCTGGAGAAAAGGCACATTATTCTTAGTACAAACAGGAGGCAAGAAGCTTGAGGAAGTCTTAACTGCTGTGGGTGAGACATACATACCTGCAGATCTTACTACCTTATTCAAAAGCATCCCCGCTAGTGGTACCAAGTGGTATGTGTAAGTTCACAGTCACATCCCACCTGCAAACACCCTCAAAGATGCTAAATTTTAGTAGCAGAGTCATTCTTTGTGCCCCCAGGCACATACAGTCAAATTAAAGTCATCTCCCATGCACAGAGGGAAGGTGAGAGAGTTTCCTCTATCTTGGGATTATCTAACACAGTGATCATAGAAGTATCTAGCTCACCTCCACAAGGGCAAACATAACCTAGCCCAAAGGAGACACACACTGCCTCACACAAAGGGTAAAGATGGGGGAGAGCAGATCCTCAGTTTATTGCAATTTTAGCTTTCCAGAACTCATGTAGCAAATACTGTAACCCACCCACAGTATGAATTAAATATGCATGCTTCTATAATCTGCATTTACATTTGCAGTATAAGGTGTGTCAAATAAGCAACTAAAGCCTTGGAAGGCATGGGCTTTGCAAGATTAATGTTAACCCACGCTCTTCTTTCTTCCTAAGACATCAGATAGTAACACATTCCTATAGAAAAATAAATTGATAGGCCTGTCATTTGTTGTGAAAAACACATTCCTCTTCAAGATAACACAAATGGGGACTATATGGTGCAGTGCTTGATCCCTTTCCCCTCCTCCATGGAGCTATCTTCAATAATTTCAATGACTGGTGGAGCGACTTCCACATTCAAGGGATGAAATTACCATTCCTAAACAAGCACCTAATGAAAAGCAAGTTTTTGTCTCCCAAACCGATGGTATTCCAAGGCAAAAGGGAGAAGGCATTAGACTGGTAACAAGGCCATTTAGAGCTCTAAATGCAAAGGATATGAACAGTTTATTAATGGCATTCTTCAGACTCCTTTTTCCCTGGCATTGATAAAAGTCTTGTTTGAGGTCGGCCGCATTTCTTAAGGACTGGAAGCAAGCCTGTTTATAGAGATGCTGGTGAGAGAGTGCTGTTTGATGAATGCTGGAGACTGCAGCTAGGTGTCAGCGCTTAGAAAATGAGGCAAGGACACGAGGTATTAATATTGTCAATGATCTCTTGACAGGAAAACAGATACTGCATTCACCGTCAGATTTAAATAGACATCAAGTGCATTAATGACAAAAGGGCAGACTTCAAACAAAGGGGGCTGTATGGTGCTGCGCTGAGCGAGTCTCCGAGTTGGCAATAACCTGATCTGAAAAGACACTGTCAGGACTACAGACAGGCCCCGAATTGTGTGCGGTGACAGAAAACAGAGATGCTGACAGAGATACCGGTGCCATATTATGCCAAGGATATTCTAACACTGTCTCCAGCCCTAACTAAATCTGACATCATTTCCTATCGCTTATAGTATTCTCCACCGTTCCTGCAGAATATTTCTCCCCAGACATCATTACAAACTCCACTGTAGTTTTAAAGTTACTGGCAGGCCTGTTCTGTCATGGAGGTTGGGTCTAGAGGCCTAAGGATAACCTCAGTCAATCTAAATTTGGAGTTTGCTGCAGAAGTGCTCTCATTTTCACTGATATCTCAGCTACTTGAGGTGATCTGAACGCTAAAGTGTGAGGAGCTGTCACCTTGAATAAAATCCTTAAAGTAAAGATGCTCGGTTCCTGGGATGTTCAGCAAAGATGTCGGACAGTCTGGCAGCAGGAAATGAAATCCAGCTGCTGCTGCTCGCCTGGGGATAAAGGTGCTTGGGCTAGTGACAGTTAAAGTCAGCTGAAATTTTTGAACTCCTGCAGCCTACAATTGTTTAAATTAAGGAAGTGTTGTCTCCGCAGAGATTCCCTACCAAGGCACACAGCTGTGATTCGATTGCCAGGCATATTACACACACTGCTCAGAGAGGCTTGATAAAAGCACAGTTGAAAATGTTGCCGAGAGACTTTATTTATCATGAAGGTTATTTGTAAAACAATGGTCTTGCTCATAAATTAAATGCAGTGACTGGTTGTTTTCTGTTTTCTTTTGCCTCTCCGTTTCCCACCTCCCTTTGGCAACTGCAGAAAACTCTGAGAATTACAAAAGGCATCTGTGCTGCTAAAAGAGTTTTGATGCTGATATGTCACATATGAATTTAGGAAACCTACAGCTTCTCTCCTGCCCATCTGCAATTGTATTCATTTCTCACAGTTCAGGAGCATGAGTACACTTGTGTTTTTGCGCACAGACGGGGGAGGAATACGGGGGGAATAATACATTTTTGACATTTGTGGTGTTTTTTAATTAAAATATCCAGTGTTGGTCATAATAAGCTAAGTATACTCCCTATACATCAAAACAACACGCAGCCATTCTGAATGAGGTTTCTGCTTGCGGCTCTTGAGAAATGACAACACAAGGTCTCTTGAGGGATCATCTGCCCTGAATGAGGCTTCTAATTTTTCTTAAGTAGCTGCTCCTACCATCACCATAAGCTGTTAAAACTATAATTATGAAAAAATTGCACTGGGAAGAATCATTTTTAAATACACCCTTTATCTTTTAAATGTTTTCCCCCTTTGGAATGGATGTTCTAATTATGCTGGGTAAGTAATGACCTTGCAGTTGCTTGCATGTGTTTGTGGTATCAGTCTTTCTTCACAAACACATTGTAATGTCAGCAACACTGGCTTTTCCTTAGCTGAGGGAAAACCCAATTATCCAAATAAATAAATAAATACATACATGCATAGTAAAGCACATGAAAAATTGCTCAAGTCATGTCTGCTCCTTTTAAATTGGGCATGTGTTGCAGAGAGCCATTATGCAGCTGGACTTCCATACCCTTTCCTAGAGTGAAAAAGCTTTGTAGGTCCTTGTATGTTATATGGAAAATGGTACAAAGGAGTTGCAATGGGATATGCAAGAGCTGTAGATCATATGGTGTAGTTTCTGTCAATACAGTCTCAGGCCCAAACTCAGCTCAAGGCAACAGTGACCTAAAGGTATTGTTATCAGGTAGCATCTTGTTACATTTGCTGGTTCACATTTTTTCCTAACAAATAATGCTCTACATCTATAAAAAAACCACTCCTCAGCCAACACAGCTGGTGCAGCTGTTGGCAATAYAGTCTTCAGTAGCATTCAGTTTTCTTTAAAAAGTAATTTAAAAAATTAAGTAGTCAAGCCAACTTTTGCCACCTCCATCAAAACCTATTGCCACATCTGCCCCCTAAGGCACCCATTTTAACATCAAATGTTTTTAATAAACTGCCCCTCTACATCTGCAAACAGCAAACTATTCACAATTAAAACTGTTTGTCAAACACATTGGTTTACAGTATACAGCAGGGATTACATTTCAGCATACAGTCCTCTGTCTGTCTTTCACATGAGCTAACCACAGGTCTTGTATTAGGAGCTGTGGCCAGAGAGAGTGTAGCTCTTAGACACAGACTCAATATTCTAGCCTAATTTGAGTACAGTACCTAAATCCTCCACCACCAATTTGTATTTGATCCATATTCATCTCTCTTTCCACAACCTGCTGTTGTGTAGTTTTGCTATGGGCTATTAAACAGCTGCCATGTTCCACCAAGAAGCTGGGTGCATTTCAGTGATGGTTATACTACCAATCTGTAAATTGTTTTGAGACCCTTCAGGATGAAATATCAATATCATTATCATTTTTTTCACAGGCACTTGGGATTTTCTACAATTAATGAACAGAAGCTGCAAAATTCCCTTAAATATTAATATGAACCTCCTTTACAGGTTATAATCCCCTACCTACAACATTCAGAGGAGAATAAATACCTGTCTACAAACAGCGTCAAGCCTACAATACTTCTGATTCAGGAAAAACACCTCCATTAGTCAAATTAATTTAAAACTCTTAAAAACCTTTTCATCTAAGGGCATAAACAAAGCTGGTTTGAAGCAAAAATTCCTCTTGCAAAGGAGTTTAAAATTTTTTCACTTTATACTTCTCTTACAGAAATTCTTACAATTTTATGTATAGTTGACAATTTTTATTTTCACTATCACTTTGACTTCCTGTAATAAATCAAGTACTTTTTCAAGTATTTTTTCAAGAAATTAGGAGCCTAATCTTCTCAGACTTTCAGTAGCACACGTTATCTTTTTTTTTGCTAAACTGGGAGTATTAGATTATATATTCTCTCACACTCATTCTGAATTAAAAAAAAATCCATTTAATCATATCTGAACTATTTATTCTATAATCATCATTAAGAATATTAAACCAACTGAATACTGTAAGAAGTATAAAAATATTTCCAAATGTGCTGCTTCAAAATTTTTGGCTTTTAATGCTCAACAAATCATTTCTGGCATAAGTTAATTGAAATGGGCCATCTAGCTTTTTAAAAACACATAAATAAAACAAAACAAAACAAAACAAAAAAACCCTCCAAAAATTACCCTGACATTCAGCCCATTCCCTGACCCTTTTGGGGAGCACAGATGCATGCAAAGCTTGACCACACGTGAGGTTGGAGGGGTCAGAGGAGAGGTGCTAAATATGTAACAAGAGACAGGAAAAAAAAGAATAAACAGAAGGTTGACTCGGACTCAAGCAGAGAACTTTTAGTTCTACTGAGTCTGTGGCTGTAAAACCAGGGAGATACTTTCCAAAGGCAGAAAGGGACAATTTTTTTCCAAAATGTTGGGTGCTTGTCCAAATCTAGTGCCACTCAGCCTTCTAAGGCTCATCCACCTGCTTTACATTGCAAAGATTTATTTATTTATACTTGGACCTTCATAATTGTTTTCCCTCTCTCTAAGATCCAGATGAGTCACAGAACAAAACAGCGGAGTCRCATATCTCATTATTTGTCATGTTCCGCTGACTGTAACATAAACTTCCATCAACCTCGCCTTTCAGGGAAGGAGTGGCTGCCCTTCCATGAATTTTTACTGTTTATTAGAAGGATTATCAGTCTGTCTGGAGGACAGAATGAGTGCATAACCCTAATCATAACTCCCTAAACTGAGTATACAACAGAACTTACAGCTAAAGCACCTAGTCGTCCTATTTTCTGTGGCTATTATAATGATTAGCATGGATGAGATTGCACCAAGAGAAACAATCATGTCAAAGCAGTTTTTAACTGTCTTGGAATACTGATAACTGGCAAAATAATCAGAGCTATGAAGACTGCCTAGATGGTTCTTCTCTTAGGCAATCAGAGGGGAGCTTTAGCTTGAACAAGCCACCTCATGTGACAAGCAAAGAGCAACTTATAGTGCACCTTTCCATCATTACTTCTCCTTAAAGTGTCAAAAGAGCTATTTCAAAAAAGCAAAAAGATTTTTTCCACTACAAATACTGAGTTTGGTTTACATTTTTTTAAAGTATGAACAAGAAGAACACTACTCTAAATATTACRGGAATTAAAAACACATTTTGAGAAACAAGGACAATAGTTTGAGCCATTAGGTGCAAGAAATCCTTTACTTTTGAAGGTTTGTTAGAGCCAAAAGCAGAAAAGAATACTGATTGAGTTGATCTGTAACGTGGTAAACTTATCACAGATTTAGAACTATAATCTTATTATAAGACATTATAAGACAAAAGGGAGGGAATTTTAGCCACATTTGTTCTTCTTCATGCTGACTTTTGGTGGAACAGAACAATCATTTCTCTTGAATGTTCTCCAGCTTATGATCTCTTTGACACGGAAATCTGTGATGATCACTTGGAAGATGAGAAAAAGCAGAAGGGAACATCTGAGTCACTAAGTCCTCACAAAAACAGGCAGGTATGCAACCCAAAGAGATCCACTTGAACTTCCACTCTGACCCCCCAACACACAACCCAGCGCCATGCAGTGAACAAACCACTGGTAGTACAAAGGAGCTCAAGCTCTAAGACTGCAAAATGAGACAGGAAAAGAACAGCAGAGATTAAGAAGCTGTCAATGCTAATATAAAGGAATCTCAGATGATTAAATCCATCTGTTGTGCCTGCAGTTTCCAAAATGCTAGACTACAGGTTGGATTCAAGGCAGAGTCATTTTATTTAGCCTCCTCAGATCAGACAACAGGAGCAATAGAAAGAGGAGGATACAGCAGATAAGGAAACAAATGTCTTTGGTTCTGAAACAGCTGCCAGGGGACTGAGACAAGCCCAGTCCTTACACAGCTTCAGACTTCTTTCAGCAGGTCCTAGCTACAGGTGTACAACAACTGGTCACATCACTTGTCACACAATATGAAATCCTAGTCTCATAGAAATAACTCTCATTCCCTCAGACTGCTGATTTCCCTGTGCCCCCAACTTCCCAGGCTGTGAAACCTGTCTTCTTCTTCCTCTTCTATGGCCATTCCTACCATTTTTTCTCCCCATTACATGGATTTTGAAGGAGGGAAGTGTAAATCAGGCATCTGTTACAATCACTCCTTGCTGCCTTACTTTCCTGTATCCATTTCTCATGTCTCGCCTGTTTTGACCTATGAGTTTGTGAGCACCTAATGGGAAGACTCAGCATCTTTCAATATGCCTGCAGAGCCCTTTTGACAGCAGAAGCAACTGCTAGTGATCACCATATTAATAATATGAACTACTGCTAACCCATTTGAACTTCAGCAGCTTCCAGGGTTTTAGTATTCAGATATGTTGTTCCTCATTTTGCCTTCCCTACCCAAATTTACCTGCATGTGATATTAAATACACTAGAGGAGATGCTGTAGAAGGGTTATCTTAAATGACTTGCAATATCATAGCAAAAAAAAAAAAGGAAAAGAAAAGTAATTACAAACTAAAATAGTATCAGAAAACACTTTCATAAGTGCTCAAGGAACAGATGCACAAATACTAAATCTCCCTATGTTATAAAGTAATAATATTTTAATTTAACTGTTAAGATGACAGAAACACTAAATGTAAGCAGAAATAATGTGCAATTCCTCCAAAGCTATGTGTGTGTAAAGGGATCAGAACGTGCTCAAGAAGGCTGAGGACATTGTGGCTAAAGGGGAATTCCTGCACCATGGCCACAGCACTCACACAGAGGCCCCAAATACTTGAAGTGAGGTCACCATGGA
Source organism: Apteryx rowi (assembly GCF_003343035.1). Classification (NCBI taxonomy): domain Eukaryota; kingdom Metazoa; phylum Chordata; class Aves; order Apterygiformes; family Apterygidae; genus Apteryx; species Apteryx rowi. Next base: position 943,638 of record NW_020447519.1, on the reverse strand, counting down.
TGAGGGAACGTGGTCCACTTCAGTCTTCCTCAAGAAGGAGCATAAGCCTTCAGCAGCATCCATCTGATCCGAACCCTCCCCTCCCTCTGCGGGAAGCAACGCTGAGGGAATGCAGCCTTTGCATTCAGGGGAGAGGAATTGCCTCTTTGCTCCACTCCCTGCACAGGGATGCCAAAAAATGGTAATATTGTCCTCCGGACACCCTACAGCATGGGGCACAAAGTGGTCTTTCAGACTGAAGCAAATTATTGAAAGGCACAAAAGCAAATGTATATCTAGTCTATGGCAATGGTGCTGGAATTAAGCACCTGAGTTAGAGCTGAGAGGAATCAGAACAAGCAAACAAAGACACTGAATTATTGCAAGTATCCTGCACAGACAAGTACTGCGACATGTCAAGTCTCACTGGCCTGTTTGTAGGAAGGGGAAAAAAAAGGACGGGTATGTGGGGAAGTGAGAGTAGGGGAGGGGAAGGGGAAGGGAAGCAGTCAACAGGGAGAGGATGTTGGAAAAATTTGCAATGAAGGTGATAGGAATACAAAGATGTGAAGTTTGCATCCCAGGCCAAGGGAGCTGCATAAATGTTCARTGTAAACTAGCAGTCAAGCTGATGTGTGATAAAGTGCAGCCTGCTGTAAATACACTTCAGGGCTCCCAGTGCAGCTGGGGATGAAACTTGTAATTTGGAAGGAAAAAAAAAAAAAAGAAAAAGAAAAAAGAGGAAAGGGGAAAAAAATGCACTGCAAGCTTTTTCTCACATAATCTGTTACTGGAAAATTGAGAAGCTTGTCCAAGTCCGTGGGAATAAGCTGATGAGCTGATACTTAATAATAAACCATATTGTGTCATGGTGCGGAGTCATCTAGATCCATTCAGGCCACAAACTATATTACTTTATACAGCCCTGGCTGACATACATTTAAAGCCCTCTACACATTAAGGAGCCATTAGGCTGACAGATTAAAAGTTATCTTGGAGCTAATGTTTCCATTATGCGTATCCTGGCAGTGGAACAATCAACACACTGTTCCTCAGATGTCATACTTTGTTTAAAAAAAGGGTAGGGGGGAGAGAAGGGGGAAAGGAGGGTATCTCTCCCTCCTTGAATGACATTGACATGATCAGCTTTGATCTGGGCATGTGCTGTCTACAGATTCTCTACTGTTGGCTAAAATAGGAGCATTTAGGGCATAATACTTTAAATCATTAACCAGTTCTGTACTCCTCTGGGTATCATTGTTACAATTTAAGGTCCCACACTTGGGATTTCTTTGGAATCTTTCCATGCTTATTGCAATCATCATCAGARAAATATGTTGGGCGAGGGGGAGGTGGTTCTCTCTAATGAAAATAAAGCAAAAAGTACCAAACAAAAAATCCAAATGCTTTTGTCTCTTCAGTATGTCTTTAACATTTTGTACTTTCAAATAATGTCATGGGTGGAATTTAACACAGACTTTACTACAGAATATTTCATGTTGAATACACTGAAATTTTTAAGCAAATGTTTTCAAATACTCAGGCATATAAACTGGATATTCAGCTAGAAATTGGAGTCAGAGAAATCCAAGTATACAGAAAATACCTTATCAACATGCCAGATATTATGGGTGAACTGATACTTAAATTCATATATATTGAATACCCTTGAGAGGGATGAAGGGAAAAAAGTGTGGGTTCACAGTTCTTTCCAGTCTTTTAAACATCTCTTCATATAACCATTCACTCATATATGTTCTAACTAAAATCTAGTAGATTAAAGATGAAACAAATTACTGTAAGGATCCAAAGCAAATCAGGTTACATCTGTAAAATATCTTTCATTCTCCATCTCTAGATTAATGTCACAAAAGTTTAATTGCTTTCTATTAATGACCAAATACCCCAAATTGGACAAGCGGTTTTAGTAACCAGGTGTACAGCCACTCCCTGCCAAAACAGACCCATCTCACCCTCTTCCCTTCCTTCAGTTGGTTTAAAGCCGAGAGCATCAGCACTAGAGGGCAGCATGCATTTGTCTAAAAAATGGACCACACCAGCAAACTAAATATTCCGATATAACAATTAAAGCAATACTGCTTGTTAGTTTTGCAGCCAATTTCTTGTTCTGTCATGATCAAAGCCTGTATTTATACAATCTCTGCTTTCAGCTATTCGCCCAGGAGCCTGACTTCTGATGGACTAACCTCAGTGAGCACCAGTTTGTGTATACAGATGGCTACAAAAGGATGTCACCATGCAGCGGTCTGAACAAAAGGCTCAAAATGTTGCATGGGGGGCAGTGATTGCCCGTGTACACTATGGGGCTCCCTGTGCAGCTGGAGGTGGCACTTGCTATTCTCTCACACTTGCAACATAAATTCCAGTGCTGTTTTGAATTGTATTTCTATTACTTTTAATAATGCAACAGTACGATCACTGCAGTGACATAAGAGACACTTTTTATAAATTCAGAATGGTGGGCAAGGAGGTTGCAAAATCCCATCCTTACCGCAAATTGAAGTTCAGCTGTTCAGCATACACTAACCAGATTATTAACCATATTAGCCATATTAGAAGACTCTCAGAAGATTTGGCTAACGTATCCAAAAATGGCATTTCTCTAGGCTGCTCTATACTTTGGCCTACATTCTACTAATAATACACTTACATTAATTGGCAATGGAATTAAACCATAAAGAATGACAGGGTCATTAAGAAAACAGAAAGTGAATATAATTATATTGTACTTCACAAACTTTAACCATGCACAGATTGCATAAGCAGTTAAATGAGAGRGGGGAAAAAGAGGGAAGTAAGCTCTTTTAGGAACTGTGATAGGATTAAACAAATGTACCATGATTTATGGGGCAGAAAGCAAACTTTTGGAATAATTGCTCGGAAAGTCTGAAAGCATTCCAATAAAATTACAAATTCTTATATGAAAAAAATTTGAGCAGCAGGGCCCTGCTGGAGAGTTTAGACACAAATTTGGCTCATCTCATGAGTAAAACTTGCTTTTGGATCTCAAATGTGTTCCTGTTGGAGGAGTTCACATTAGGGAAAAAAAAAAAAACATGCAAAATTCAGTCTGGCTCAACTGGTCTGAAATTTCTCAAGGGAGTCATCTGAAAAACAGACAAGTTGCTATTTTATTTTTAAAGCTGGGAAAGAAAGTCTCTCAAACAAAATTAAAGAGTATAATGAAATAGTGTTGCTGTCGCATTATGATACAGTTAGGGGAACCTTCTTTGCATGCTATTACTTGCTCCTTTCCACAAGCCCTTCAACAGAAAAAAAGGAAACATTTAACTAATTGCTAATGATAGGTTGCTATGATTCTTCATAAATACAAAAACAAACCTCTTTAAGAAACTGATATTACAAGGCCCTGGATTCCCTTGATTTCCAGTGGAAGCTGAAGGCATTTGGCACTTTGTGAGACATATCCAGACCCCACACAACTGGTGAGCTCCTTTTTCTCTTCCCCTCAGTTGCTGTACAGCACAAAATGAAATCAGAGACGTGTCTAGCTCCAAACATCCTAAAAATTCAGCAAATGCCTACTTCTCCAGTCTAAGTCTGGGCTTCTCTGTAACAGAAAGAATTAAGTTTGATGCTATATTGCATATACACCACCATTTGCTATTACCAAATACTTACCAGCCATAGTCTAATTCCCAAACACTGACTGCCTGCAGTACCAAATGCCAAAACATTGTCATTGTTTCCTATCTTCAACTCTCCCCCCCCCTTCCTCAGCTCCCTTTTAAAAACATGCTAATGAGGGAGAGGCTGAAGGTTAAATCACAGTGGACAGCAGAATTTAGTTTACAAGCGCTCTTTTAGCCTCTATGGAAGCTTTTGCTAAAGATAAAGGATAGGAGGCGAAGAAATAGCTCAAGAGAGGCACATTAAAACCCCTCTATTAGGGTCAGAGTCATTAAAGTTTAGTCAAAGCACCAAAGACTTTCTAACAAGTATTATGCTTAGTAAACGTTTTCCACTGGAGCACGGATATTGGTGAGAGCTTTTGCAGTGTGTCAGTTAATCAGTATTCACCCGCTTTGACAGCTTGAAATATTACTCACTTATTTGGCTGGTTCAAATTTGTCAGACTTTACTATGTCGTAAGTTAACATGTCCCCATATTAAAAAGAAGCCAACTGGCAAATGTGCACATTGGACCTAATAAAACACATCTGGCCAAACAATCAAACAACACTGATCACTGTATCACTCACAAACACAAATTGTTAACAGAGACTGTCTATGAGATTACCAAGCTAAGCAGGAAGCAATAACCCGCTACCTATTACTTTACCCAATACCTTTCACTGGTTAACGGAAGGATAGTGCCTCCACAGCATTATTTTTCCAAGACATGCAATTGCTTAGTTAAAGCTGCATAAATGTTTTACAGGTCCTGGGTCATTTGCTGATACAAAGGGAGGAAATGCTTAAGACAGAAGCCATCCCTCAATGCACAGTAWGTTTTTCTGCCAATAAAGCCCTTTCTGACACTGGAAGGCCTTATAGACAATAGGTCTTACAGGTAATAAACACTCTTCATCTTCTCCCTCATAACGGATGCCACTGAAACAGTGTGCCAGAGGTAACAGGTAGTCCAGGATTAGCCCATCGTATGTATTCATGGCTGGAGAGCTGGTTAAACACTCTCTCTATTTGGCTAAACATACCCAAGCACAGCGCACATGCCTGCCCCTGTTAAAYCTGGGGCGGCGCTAAACAGTCTCTCTGCTGAAGGAGTCAGTACCAGGAGCAGTGTCATTAGCCCACTGGCTTCCCCCCTAGCACCCTTCGCGCTCTCTTGCAGGAGCAACACGCAACTGCCCTACTGAAGACCTCAAAGATCTCCAAAGCAATAACAAAAAAAAATTAATTAAGAAAGATCTTTTTCAGGGATGAGGAAAGCTTGACCACTTACGTCTGTGCAGTGAACCCTCTGGTCTTTTCAGAGAGGCCACCAGGAAGCAGCTAGATACTACCGAAGTATTTCAGTTATTGGGCAAAAATGGCAAAACTAGCTTGACATCCCTGTTGGCATCTCTGTGGAGAACAAACACTGCTTTGCTCAGAAAACATCAAACGTGACTTTTTGCTGGCTGTGGCTGCTGCGAAGCTGAATACTGAAGACAGGGGGAGGGGGGTCATAGAGGAAGCAGATAGTTAACGGGGTAAAGTGAGTGTTATAATCCTCAAATTGCAGTTGGACTGAATGTTTTCAGACAATTTGCCTGTATAAACCAAGACAGTATCATTTTTCTTTCTTCTAGGAGAGGGTTAAGAATAATCTGAAGCTTGGAAAATGGCTGCTGTTGATACTAGTGAGGCCTTCTCTTTAACTAGATCCTTCAGGAAAAAACAAATTAATCAACAGCCAGCTGAAGTGGGTTTAATGATTGCATTCTGCATACAATCAGCTTTTCCCTTTTCAAGGGCCATCAATATGTCAAGGGAAGACATATCTGAAGGATATAGCTCTTAACATCAAGGTTATCTATTCTCCACAAGGCTCCCACTCCTTACTGGGCTGATACTTTACACTGCCTGTGTCTAACATTTTCATCAACTCTGCAATCAATCAAGGTAATAATGTTGTGCAAAAAATCAATTAACAACGCAATTAAACTTTCCTTATTATCTCAAAGGGCTGAAATAATACCTAAAGGGAAGATAGACTCACTGAATGCAGACATCCATAACCCAATGTGAAAGTGAATTATGAGGTTAGACAGATGCAGGCATGTACCGGCGCTGTTATTTTCAAAGGGATATATCTCATCCAGGCAGTGTATCAGTCACCACCAATCCCATACCCTAAAATTCCAAATTACTTTTAAGAAATATACGATGTGCAATATCCATTTCATATTCTCTTTTAGAGATAAACCCCCCAAAATCTGAACAGGAGTATTATTCAAAGACAAAATGATCTTTCAGAGAGAACATAAAATATAAAAGCTATAATAACATTTACATCTGTATACCACCCATGTCTGTAAATGCAGGTCATCAATTATACATAATCTGTAGTGTATAAGGAACAGAAGAAGTGGCACAACATTTAAAGCCCAAAGGCTCAAATTTGCAAATACCTTGCATCTGTGGTGCTATCAAGTACACTGAAGGAAAAGCCCCAATATACGCACATGCAGTAACATCAACAAGGATTTAAGTATCACTCATCAAAAATAAGACAGAGTGCCTATATTATTTTGTAATTACATTCAAGCCTCATGGAAACATCATTCCCCAGAGCTAAGAATTTTCAAGTGCATTGAAAGAAGACAATTAACCCCTTGTTGTTGGAAGAATTTAGGTTTTAGCATAAAGAAGCCAAGGATCGGGGCACTCAGCACACTAACACAATTGAGTTAATGTAGTTAGGAACCCAGGTGCAACAGTCTTGTTTCAGAGATACATGGATGAGGATTTGGGGGAGGAAGAAGAAAAGAGAAGATAAAGAACGAACACATCTAAAAATAACTACCATGTAAGTGATCTCACAAGTCCTAGGGGACTAGAGAAAAATGTTATACAAAGAAAATGACCATAACCAAGCTAGCTGGTTTTTCTTTTCTTTTTTTTTTTTTTTGACACTTATCAGCTTCTATCATACAACCTGAACATTTCCCCAATGCCCCCCTTACTCTCCCCCCACACACACAATGCCTTCAGTATCCATTGTTTTGATTTAACATAGGCATAAAGATAATGAAAATAGAAAAATATTTACGGAAAGGGAAAACTATGTCAGAATGACAAGCTACGATCACATCCTGCAATAACCTCAGGAAAATTCAGAAAAGCAAAAGATTTCCCTTAAACACTGCACTTTGAATTCCTTTGTCAGAGGGCTCTCCGTGTGCCTGTGTTAGCAGAGGTGTTCTACAAAGCAGTTCTCCCAGCAGGGTTTGCTTAAGTACATAACAGCTGCAGTTTAGAAATGGCCTATTCTTACAATTAGCTCATGTAGTGCAAGTGGCTTGTTTGGACCAAGAACATCTTTTTTTGTTGATAATTCACCCTGGTTTTGTCTTTGTCTTGCACTTTCTGCTCTTCTCCCTGCTACCCCCCCATGCTGTGGAGTCAGTCATGAGGGAGACACAAATGCAGGAGTAAAGTGAAACTAAATTTTACACAATTTTTGAAACATTATGCACTTTTCCTGCATGGATTCTGAGCATTAATATTGTGCCAGGATTATAGAATTCAGCCATTGCTATCTTAACCTTAAGGAACATAATTAATATGTTTTCATTTTCAATGACTTCATTGTGTGTCTATCAACTGGAACCATTCCTGCTGTGTATTTGATTCCACTGACGATGGGGTGTGTTGGATTTTAAATGATGTGCTAGCACTTCTGTTCCTTATATACTCTAGTTTATGTGTTATTCATGACTTGCATTTGGAGACATGGATGATACACAGATGTAAATGTTATTAAAGCTTTTGTGTTTTAGATTCATTGTGAAAGACTTCTTTGTTTTCAGATAATTCTTTTAACCATCACAAATAACCAGCAATACATGACATTGTCTTGAGACTTTTTTCTTTCCTGTTAAGCTTTTTGATGAAGAGGGGTTTTTTTGTTTTTTTGTTTTTTTTTTTCTCTCTAATGCTTTCTCTTCATCAAAATGAAATACAGGAAAAACTGACAGACAGCAGATTTACATCTGCGGGATTACGTACAAAAAACCCCCTTTTTTGTCATATTCTCATTACACAGAATCAGAACCAAAAGTTACTTCATTTTTGAATAGCTGTCAGAGCTGCGGGTCCCAGTCCAAGAAGGCCGAGACTGACATAATTCTCAAACTGCTTTCACCCTTTAACATCATATTTGTATTCCTCAGGAATTCAACATGAACATGGCAAAGCAAAAAGGTATTTTGCAAAATTGTAGTGAATCAGTTCTTTTTTATTTAGATTCAAAATATTTTAGATCAATAGTTTTGTATTTTTATTTAAAAATTTTGACTATATTACAGATATACCTCGTACCTTTGTTACATTGGTGCTATGTAGGAAAGAACTAAAACACAAATATGTACATAAATGCATAGTACATATCAGCCCTGCAAAACATTAYTGAGCCACTAGTCTGAGATAATTTTTTTGATGGACAGATAAAATGCCATTAAGTTTTTTCATCGTCACTTATTAAGGCAAAGGGTAAACAGGTAGATTTCTGTGTCTGGGCTAGTAAATCTTCATGACAGTTGTGTGAGGTGGCTATACTTAAGCACATATATACACCCATGGAACTTTGAACTGAAAGAAATGTGCTTCCAAAAAGCCATGTTTAATCACTAATAATTTTGTCATTTGACAATATTTTTTCATACATCCATAGCTACTTTCTTTCAATGAAGATGAACCACACTTCAGATGTGAAGTCTTAGAGTTCTCGCATTTTTTGCTTTTTGTATTAGAAAAAAACTTTTTACAGCAGTAAATCATTTTTTATTTCTGCATTTTATCCATGAAGCCTATAATACACATGAGCAGCCTCTTTATATCATTCAAATATACAGTATGCAGAAGAAGGGATCTCCTTGTCTGAAATTCAAACTTGGTTTTGCAAAAATCTAACTTGGAGTAATTTAGTCAAATGGTAGAATGGGCTGACCAAGAAAATAAGTTATGATGTCTTTTAACATGGGAGTAGTGTGCTGGATACTGCCAGCTCACACTCCCCAACATACCATTTTACAGAGGACTTCATATTTTGTTGTGAATAGATACTGAAAAGGGAGTGTTCTGTCTCACAGAAAGTCAAACACATTAGTCTCCTTTTTACCTCCAACTTCCTACTAACATCACCTCTGCCTGCTGCAATCTCGTTAATATTTTGCTATAGATTCCTGCTGTTTTACTTCACATGCCACTAAAGTGTACCAGTGGAAAACTGCTTCTGAGCCTTATGTGACAGAAACAGAAGACAATTTTTGAAACTGAACCAAACTTTAGCTTAGTTCAGCAGAACGCTGCAACTCAACTTCGATGTCTTTGATGCTTCATTTTGACAATGACAAGGCACCAACATGCACTTTGCCYAGTCACATCAAAGTTAGCTCAGAACTACTAGACAGACCATTTCTGACGGCCATAAGCAGTCTGTCGTGGCTCAGCTCCCTCGCATTGCATTCGAGGTAATCTCTAGCCAAAGCGCGGTGTGGCCACACAATGCAGGGAGAGATCCAGTCCCCGCTGCAGCATGTTAGATCAGGAGGAAGAAGCAGGTATGGAGGCATCCTCAGATCAGGCCATATTGGGTCCTTGAGACTAGTCCTGCTCTAATTTATATTGGGACAAGTGACACAAGGTCAGAGAGGGAGAAAGAAGAGGCCATTTTAACATGTTTTCAATCCTGTGCTGCACTACAAGTTCTTTGGCTTTAGCAGACTGTCTGGCCAATGTCCTCATTTTATCCTTTCACTTTCCATTGTGTAAGCAGATGTTTATTTATGGGCTTGCTCAAAAATGCAGATAGTTCATCATCCAGGGAGTGGACACAAGTACCATTTTCAGATGCTTCTAAAGTAATTCTTTTGTTACTGGGAAGCAGTGTCTGATACCTTACAGGCATGACACTATCACTCTACAACATTACTTAGCCAGATCTGTCTATTCACAGACAATATTAGTAGCCACTTTATTTGAACTAGAACTTTACAACATATACCAAGGAGATGTTGAGACAGATATTGCTATTATAATAAAATAGCATGCTTGTCAAACAGAAGTTAGGTGTATAGGGTGCCTCTGTAGGAGTCATACAAGATTCCTACTACTCCCCCAAAGCACTTGTCTGCCCTGTGCAGTCTTTGGCGAAGCCAACACAGTAGGTTTGGAGGTGTATCATGGAGTGGGAGGTCAGGCATCAAACCCCTAGCAGATAACTCACTGCACTGTTACTAAGACAAATTTCTTAACTGAATGGAATATTTTAGTGAGATGATAAAGTCAAGAGAGAACAATACTGAACAATCACCAAAGAAACAAACAGYGACTCTCAGGTTTGAGAAAATCCTCAGTGCCTCTAGAATATACATGACCAGARGCTAGATGAGACTAAAGTCCACCAAAGTCCATTCAGGGAAGGTCAACCAGCAGATGGGGTACTAAAATGGATTACAGAAAGATGGTAAAACGTGATCTTCTCTTTCTGCTCCCCTTTTTAGAGTTTTTGTTTAACATGGAGGATGCTTGTCTTTTCATGAGACCAAATGATATGATAGCTACATTTTTCTTTATTTAGACAAAATAAATTCATATGGTCTTTCACACAGCCAAGTAACCATGCAGGCCTGGTGAATCTGGCTGTCTTGGATGCCTCCTTCCCCATTTATAGCAATGATGGGTAAGTCCTAGACACATATGGCTCTAAAATTTATTGACTTCAAGTGCAATTAATATCTAAGCATTTGGGAAGCTTATATAAAGCCATTACTCTGTTCAAAGGAAAAAGAAAAGGATTATCAAGTGGCGGTTCTAAAAGTTATTTTTCTGTTTTTCTTTGTCTCAAAAAGAAAAGGGGGAGACCCCTCTGTAATTATAAATCTTCTGAAATTGTAACTCAGGAAAAGACTTTTCAAATAAAATGTTTCCCAGAAAAGAATATTTGGCAGTGGTTGGCTCTTGTTTTCCCTAATAACCATTAAAAGTCTGCCCTAGTAAACCATTTTACTGCAACGTTTGAAATGGTAGAGTTTACATTTTATTTAATGAATAGTTGCAGAGCATTAAAGCAACATCTCGTTGGCAAAACAGCTCCTTATCCTCGCTTTGTCTCAATTGGTTTTTTTACATTTCATTTTCAATGACATGTCAGCCGTCTCTCACCAACCTCAAAGGAAAGTTGAATGCGGGGCTTACAAAGTTAAGCTGACATTTGCTCTCTTCCAATAAAAAATATTTAGTCCATTAAACATAAATACCTGTCATTATGATACATGGACTGGGTACAAGCCTCCCGTTTCCCTCTGATGTTTATTACATCCAAACAACTGCAGTGCCTGCATGTTTTCAACTTTAGTGTATTGATTAAACTTTTAAATGGCTGCCATATAACCCAGGGACATCAGGAAGATTAATTTGCGTCAATGTTCATCTGTAATTCATTAGCCATTTATTCTTTACAACCACATGGGCTATCAAGAAAATGCAGGCCATTTTTCACTCTGCACAGGCTTGGGAACAGATCCTGAAATTTGTGCTGCATACAAATAAGCTCCCCAGGCCCGGCCACTTAAACTGCTTGGCTTTTCAAAAGTTAAAGTTAGGAATAACAGCAGAAAAAAGGAACATAAAAAAACAGAAATGGACAAAATATACGTCCTCAGGGTACTAGAGATTTAACTGAGTTTGTCCACTGTCTTTTCATCCATGGATTATGGTTTCTTATTTCAGTCAGATTAAAATAACTGAAACTTGTTTCTGTGCAAAGGCCATAAATAAAATGAGTTGCACGCACCCCCCTCTAATATCTCCTAAGATGCAGTTACTTGGAGAAAGCTAGAGAGTGGCAGTGAAGTATAAAAAGCTCATGCCTCAAGGAGGTTGTAGCTGCAAATCTGAGAAAAGGCTACAGTTTTAACCAACTTTCACATTTATTGTGGATCCCAGTCCTGCCTTTGTTTGGTAAAATGCCCAGCTAAATATTGGTATGCACTCTTAGGGTAGAGGTAAGCCATCTGGCTCCTTGATCTGCCCTACAGACCCCTTGGCACAGTATGAAGTGCATATTAAATAAGAAAAAGGAAAGAGAACAGCTATAAAGAAAACAAAAATGCACATGAATTTTACATTTACAACACGGAATGATCAATGAATTGCATCCTGGTTTCTTTCCTCTTCTCTACCCATAAATAAAATGGTGTCACCACGCTAGCTAAGCCCATAGTTGTAGGGCATTAGACTCATTGCGCCTAATGGCAGTAATCTAGATTCCAAAAGTGAAGATGTCATATAAGACAAAACAGACAGGTTCCCTGTCGCAGGCAGGAACATAAGCATATTAGTACCCGTAACAAACCGAATTCTCCAGGTAGGCCTAATGCATCATTTGGGATGTAATGATTTCTATCTACAATAACAGTCGCTGTGCCACCATTTTAAAAYGCATAATTATGCATGTATTTGAAAGCAAGGAAGAATGAGACAATTTGCTCCTCATATCAGTGATCAGCTTACTGTTAAATAGTGACCCGGATGAAGAGAGCCCTGGAAAGAGCACCTGAACCTGGTGCAATCCTAGTCATAGGGGCACAAGAACCAAAACAGTAAGCGAAACAGGCACAAGCCCTTCAGAAAGCCTGTGGGATTGAAGGGGATTGCCCAAAACACAGTCCTGGTGCTTTGGGACACCGGGGCCAAATACCGACTTTCYACAAAGGCTGAAAAAAGGCAAACATCACTTGTGTGAATGGCAGATCGTAGCTTGTGAATGCGATGTATTGTTTATTGTAATCCTAACAACGGTAAGGCTGATGCCACGCTCAAACCGCCTGCGCGCGCTAGCCTGGCCCTCTTTATGCCCGTAATGAGTTACGACCCTGTTACAGGACATCTCTGCTTGGGCACTGCGGGGAGCCGGCTCTAACCAAGTCAAGGAAAGCAGAGGAGGCAACAGCGTATCTGAACAACTTGATCTATGAAGCAGCATGAGATTGTGGCCCATATCTTCAAATGGTGTAGCTCCAAAGAAATAAATGCTGCACTGCCACTGTATAACCAGCCCAAAATCTGCCACTGGATCTGTGCATCTGCAATTTGTACACCAAAACATATATAGGCAATCTTCAGGTGGCATGCTGAAGAGTGTTTCTCTGTCAGTTGACTGCCTTGTAAGTGTCCCAAAATAAGTGACCTAAAAAAAATCGCCAGAGACGCGGGGATGTATTCAGAGTGAATCTTGGATATGCTTTTGTGTTTTATTACGTGCTTGAAATTTATACTGAGTTCATTGGAAGATTCATTATAGTTCATCAATCTCACAAGCAAAACTGAGGTGATTTGTGGTTTCACTTTGCACAAATACTTACTTCCAATAAGCAGGAGAAAATTAAATGAATTTTGGTCAGATATTTGGATTCCTTTGAAACTGAAAGTTGAGTCAAAGAGAATGYTGGGAAATGAGCCAGTTATAAAGCCATGTGGACAAGGAAAAAAGTCCATTTATCCAAATCTGGATAGTTTTATGCTGTATACATAACCTGAGTCACTCTGGTCTGCATCTTACCCTACTGCACAAAGAAAAGATGGCATTTCAGCTTCTTTGGGTTTTTTAGTCTTTGTCAGTTTTCATTAGACCTTCAAAATTATTTAAATGTAATTTGTGTTTGTACTGAATTAATTTTCTACTATGACAGGAGACATATCCGAAGCTTCAGCAATGAAAATACTCTACTAACGAGTGACTTGGAAAGATTGCATAATTTACCTAGCTTAAATAGAAAAAAGATGCAATACTAAAACTGCAGCTTGAATTAAGAAAAACAAAGAAAATTGCAGTACAACTGTGGAGTTTCTATCACATCAGGAAGAACCTGAGAAACTTAGTAAAACAATTGCAGATGTCCTAAAATAAAACCATTTCAACAGAAGATTTTTCAGCTTTAGTTCTGCTGAAATCAGAAGCTCCCCCATGGTGCTCACTCCGGAAAGTATGTCGAATTATTTCTCGCAAAACATTCATTTTTGCTTTCCTATTTGCTAGCATTAACCTACAGTACAACATAGTAAGATTTAGCAAGATTTTGGGTGCCCATTTTTAACATATCCATTATACCATATCTGCAACACCAGTGATATAGTAAAAGGAGCAGAAATCCTAAGGGAGGTTCACCAACCCTAGGATCTAATTAAATCTTGAGAAATTAGCTACTGCAACCCCAGGGATCATTTGCCGTTGTGCCCGACCACAAAACGTTTTTCCTACGGATGCCACTTGCGGAGGGCACACCATGGCCCGTGGCCCAGGAGCCCGGCACCGGGGCTGCAAGCATCTCCAAGTGAGCAGACTGGGTGGCTTTGAACTCACGCTTACACCAGGGGGGCCGAAAGGAGCAGAGCTCAGGACTCAGCCATTTGTTTTCATTTTCATATAATGATGTGTCTAGCTCTCATGGTTGCACAGAAAACTGTATCAACTCGAACCATATGTTAACTGAGGCAGCAATATGTTCTTAAATTGGCAGACAGCTCAAAATGACAGTTCAGCAAGATGTGAACTATTTTCAATCATCTCAATAGGGTGTTAACTCTGAAACCTAAACATTGCCTGTGCAGATCTATTTTATTAACCATTTCACTACTAAATACTTTGAGAAAGATACACAGCTTGTCTGCCCCTCCATACTTCTCCAAAACTGAAATATCCCAACTTCTAATTTGAAAGCATCTCTCTAATATATACATTGGCCTAGTTACATACTTGGCTCAATGGTTTTGAACATCTCACAGTCAATGTATCTATCCTTACACTATCATGAAGCAGCAAAGTGCTGTCATTTCCTTTTTACAGATGGAGAAAAAAATGCAAGAACACGATAAAAAGGAAATAACACAGATCAGCTGACTTTTGTCTGAATCGTTTAGATAATCCTTTCCTTTTACATGGAAGTTACRTGGAAACAGTGAAAAACCCACTGAATTCAAGTAACAAAGGTGGAATAGTTAACAGAGTTGTTTTATCCATATATGTAGTAGATTTAATTTTTAAAAGGTTGTGTGCAGTTCTGTATAAATTCATTCAGTTCTTTCTGTGAATGCCACAGAATTTCCAAGGACTTGCTCAGATTTAAGGCCAGCTTACCACAGAGCACAGACTCTTGTGCCCCTACCTCTAGCTAGTAGAGTGTCCTAGCTTTAGGCTATAGCACACAATAAAATAAATATAAGACAAATGAAAATTTTCAAACCAGCAGCTTGTTGAACAAACACAGGATCTGGATCAGTAACACTTTTTAAACCATACCCCCCCAAAAAAAAACAATGCACAAAAATAAAATAACAACACTTAAAAATACATTACTTTGTTCAGGTCTCAAGTTCCTTTCTTCTACTTTTTTCTTAGTTTTGYGGCCAGCCAGGCAAACAGGCTGGCAGCCAGTATAATTGAAATTGTTTTCCTACCCAGCAAGTACTTCAGTTTCTGAGCCAGAGCAGTAAATGCATCTGAGCCAAGAATGGAAGTTGGCTATTTATTACTCAGGTGACAATATAGGTTACAAGAAAGCAGATAGCATGATAAAGCTTCAGCCTAGCCAGACTGCATGGGCAAAGATGATTATGTCTCTTGATGCCAGCATAACTCCCTTTCAAACAGCTGACTGCAAAACCCCTATCTAGTTTGTGAAGTATTTTGTGATGAAAGGCACTCTACACATGTAAAATATTATTACTACATTTGCAAAATGAAATTTCTAAGAGAAAAAGCGCAGAACATGCCAACAACAATAAAGCAATCAATTGCAATAGGATGCAATAACTTGCAATAAATTGCTTTGTAGACAAGGATTAAATTGTTTCAGCACCAGCCACCCAATCCAACTTAACTAACAAAGAGAAAAAAGAAATGAGAAACATTTGCTTAAAAAGCTCATAACTGTCAATGTGTTCAGAACACCAGCATGTCCTGCTACACCTAATACCTTTGTCAAGGTGGCCTATCTGGAACTACTCTTTCCCATTCCCTGCAGACCTCAGTTGCAGAGTTTCCCCGCAGACTCACACTGTGTTTGCCAGCACTGGATCTCTGCTTGGGGTCTGAGTTTGAGACAATCCAGATCTGCACACATGGCCCCCCTCACCCTGCCCCCCCTTCAGTATCACTCATCGCAGCTTAAGCTTGTCTGGTTTGCACTGGCAGTGACCTGGATGTTGCACATGCTACAATGCAATAAGAGAACAATACCAGCGATGAGACTGTTTGTACAATGTTGTTTTTTCATAAAGATGTGCTTAAGCTTCTTCCAACAAAATTATTGTTATAATATTTTTTCTGTGCACTGATTCTACAAAGCGGCATTACATTATAGCATATAAGAAGTATATTTGGTCCTATTTCCTTGTATTAAGGATTCCTTTTGAACAAAGACTTTAAGAGATTTGGTTTGCTATTCCACAAAATCTTTTAATAAATCAGCCTCTCAATTCCTAATACTCTTTTCTATTAACACATAAAATTGTAACCTTGTCTTCTCCATATAGTTGTGTGTTTCTTTAAGTAACATCAGGTTTGAGCCTTAAAATGACATAAAGTTGGAAATTCTAAAGAAGGCAGATAAGTCCGTTTATGCCATGGCTTATGCCTTGCAGCACATGTTCTGGAAAATAACTAGGAATAACATTTGGTAGCAGACCGGGGAGCTGCCATTCATCTTCATTTCCATGGGAAAGGTCAGTTAATGCCTTGGCTGTCCTGTATCCTAATGTCCAAAGCATCCAAAAAATACTTGTTAAGTAACGTCATGGCATCGTAATGCAAAGTGGTGACCAATTTACCCTTTGAGGGTGCAGTCATAGGAAGGAAGGAAGCCTTCCTATGCTATGAAGCAGAATTGTATGGATTTTAATGGTTGATTAGTCTTTTGCAACATGATTTACTAAAACAACTGCATAGTATACCATGAGTGACAAAGAAAATCTTAAGAATGCTCATATGATGAGATTTTCAAATTACTTTAAAGTACCTTCAGATTAAATTTGCAAGAGTCCCTAAGTAATATTTTTTAAGTGATTTAGGTACTCGAGAAAAATTCACACACAGGCCCACAGATAGCTAAACCCACAGATACCAAACTGACAACACAGAGAACCACTATACTTTTTTCAACTGACAGCTAGCACCTAAGGTCCCTATAACATGACTGCAAAGAAAAATAAATATCTAAAGGCTAAACATAAGCTCTGCAATGTTCAGCAAGGCTCAGCCATCAAAGCCTCAGTATGGCCAAAACGGCAGCCTCTGCCGGCACGTGCGCAGCAGAACATGAAATGCTCAGGTTACTTTCCTAATGAAAACAAACACAGCTAGAGACTTTCAGTCACTTATGCACTTCGCCAGCGTTTTGTAAGTTGTTCTCTTGCTCTTAAAAGCTTGAACCACATTGATCTTGCCCTCAGAGCCTAGCTCTTGACCACTTTAAAACACCTGCCCCAAGAGTTTAGATGTATGCTTACAGGATTGAACACTGTGCGCTTAGCTGCTTCTACTGCCTTCTGTGGGGGCTGGTGCTGAGCAGTGGAAAAGGAGCCCAYTTCATTAGTTGCCTAAATTGGGATTTACAGCTGGAGTTTTCAAAAGGTCTCAGTACTACAACTGCAGCTGGATATTCGGAAGAGCTTAACTCCCATTAGGCAATGAAAAGAAGCAGCCAGCATCTCAAAACGTGCTGTGTCCGTCAGTTTACACTGCTCTTTGTTGACTAAAGAAACCAGAAAACTGGCTTCAATAAAATTGCCAAATTTACATTAATTACTATGTTTTCTTAATGCTCCATTACTCAAATTCAAAACTTTTTGAAGTTTATTGCCTGTTTGTGGTGMCCTGAAGAGGGGTTTCATTTGCTGAGCATTCAGCAGCTTACATTGTTCTCAGTAAGAGCCACTAAATTTATTTATTTTTGAAAGAACATTGTGAGAAGTTCATTTTAGGCTCACATTTTGAAAATCTTAACTTTCAAGTATGACATAGGTCACAAACCTAATACACATAAGGAATACATCGCTCTGATAGAAGGGAAGACATCTTAAAGCACAGTTAGACTCTCCCCGCTCCGCTTTCCCCCTGCAGCAGAGGGGACAAGATGACAGCTTGCATTCCACAAACTAGAAATTCTTAGGCAACATTTTGCACACTTCAAGAGCATCTCTAAAATGACAGTGCTACAGTACAGATTCACAGATTACAAAGAGGTGTTATGCTATACTGTGCCYTCTGAAAGTAGATCTAGAACAGCAGGACTTACGTTTTATGGATTTTTGGTTTAAAAATCATCCTGCCAGAGTGACTGAATAATYTGAATACCTTTTGTTTCCAGTCTGAACACATCTTTTTTTTTTTGGTTTGTTGTTTTTTTTCACTAGCAGTGGCTAGTAGTAGTTAGCTCCAGCAAAGGAGCATAATCTCTGTTAGAAAACAACAATCATTATTTTCCTGTATTCCTACAGGATGAAGATGCCAGCATCAAACAAAATGGAATTTGGTAAAATAAATCTCTTTGCAATCAAAATTGTAATTTCAATGCAGGCTTTGAAACAGGAGACTTATTTTTTCCTAAACAACTGTGTATAAGAAGGACCAGGTTAAGGATACAGAGTAGTTGGGAATTGGACCCAGTACCATTCATCACTGAATTCAACTGATAAACAGCTTTGTAAGTCATGTAAAAATAATTACAGTAAGACTTAATGGCAATCCAACACCSAGCAATACCAACTCTCTTTATCCGGTAGAAATTATTGGACATGAAACCTTGACCACGGAGGCTGTCCTTGCACTCAGCCCTGGGAAATGGAGTTGCCTATACTGTCACAGCTTGCATTGCACCTCTTCATGGTTCAAACTCATTTTCAAGGCTGACATATTTGACTTTTTATATTAAAACAACAGCCACATATTAAAACTGGTGGGACAGCAACTAGAACTTGATGAAGACTTGAACAGTGAGTTTATGAAGTTGTTTAGGTTCCTTCTGTCACTGAGAAGTTAAATGATAAAAAAAAGATTTCAAAAAGTTTTTTGACATTTCTCTGGCGATACACAGGCAAGAGTGCTTTTCATTCTGAAGAGTCCTGTCTCGGTATGTGTGAGCCACAATTGCTCGTTTTGTCCATGCATCACAGGTTTTACCCAGGTGACGTTTTATCTACACCGTGGCCTGCACCTTTGAATCTCTGGCTCAAACCACACAAGCCCACATTACTTGTCAATCTCCTCATAGTCAATGTCTATTTAGCTGATGGTTTAACTTTGTAATATCCTTAAATCAGGTTATCATGGACTAGGGCTGCTTATGTAACACTACTTTGGGACCCTTGGATTTGTTTAAGGGTCAAAAACTGTCTCCATCTTTTCTGACCTTTTTCTTTTTTTTCTATCCCGTCTAAGCTACAGTAACCAGTCTTGACTTAGGCAGAGTGTTGAACCATAAATTTTAAGAGGCTGACAAACTATATAACTCAATTAAGAAATAAAAGGCCAGATAGGATTCTGCTTCCATGAAACTTATTCTTCATTTTTAAACTATATAAAAAGGGAAAGACAGAACTCTACTTTTCTAATGCTTTACTTACAAACGCCAGCTGAGATTCAGCACTTCTTTTCTAATCTTTAGCAAAGACAGTTAACTGAAGCCTTATAGGATAAACAAGAATTTTTTTAGACACACACTAAAATTATCATTATTCATAAGAATAMAACTTGCAGATGTCATCCAATATTTATATATTTATTTAAAGAAACAAATTAATTTGGATAACTTTTCTAAAAAGCATTTTTTCTGGTGTTCCTCTGAACTTCAAGATTCAGAATCAACTGTGGAATCAACAACTAGAAGAGGAAATACCAGAACTCTTGCAAGAAAGCCTATTCCAGACCAGCTTTGAGAAAAGCTGCAGAAAGGACATCTAGTTTGGCTGTGGTCTAAAGTATCCAAACTTAAAGGTTCTTACCCTGACATAACCTACTGAGTATTTCAAAAATTCAGGATTAAACATCCACCTATCATCAGTTGAAAACCTTTCGATGGTGTGAAGAAGCAAGACAAAGAAAAGCAACAGAGAACACACCATTGCAGAAAGAAGGTAGATGCAGCATTGAGGACTCCAGAGCATCAAAAATGCATCTTAAAAACTGAGTGTTCCTGTGGTATCTCTGATATGTTGGTGTTTAGAAAGTGGGGGTAGAAGAGAGCAGTAAGCCAAGAGGAAAAACTGGTCTTTGAATCTACATTCTTAACTAATTTGTTTCAAATTCTGCCACAGCCTTACATGTGAGAAATGACATTAAGGGCAAAGGGTGACGGTGCAGAGATAAAGCAACAAGAAGGTATTTAAAATACTTGCCAAGAAAAAAGCACTCATCTGATAAAAATTTAGACAGGAAGGATGCCAAAAACCAGGAGAGACACAACGGAGAGATTTGATGAGGTGATTGCTGCTGCAGTTGTCAGGCTTGTCAGTAGAAAGAGAATGCCAGATTTTAACTCAAAAATAGTGTCAGCTTAAAAGTTGCCTCTATTTCCCCACATGTTTCTAATTAAGATGACATTAGGAACTTACTTCTGGCAACTATAAATAAAACTGTTTGGGATTTAGTGTAAAAGATTAGGTACTAGGGTTTTTCAATATCTTAAAATAGAGAAAGAAAAAGAAACCTGTTATGAAGAGCAAACACACCCGCAGCAAATTGTGCAGACTGCTGCAATCCTACAATAATCTCAAGATGGTTTTGAATTTGAATAATGGAGCATTAAAAAAAAAAAGACAGACACTCATTAAGTGGAATTTGACAAATTTAGTGGAGCCATTTTTCTGTTTTACCTTGGGCAACTTTTATGAGATATTCTTCAGATTAACCACAGTACTTTAGAGAACTAAGAAAATGAAGCTCATTTTATCATTCAAAAAAACTTGGGTGGACTGAAACCTAATCTCACTTGGCACTGACAGTTTTTGCAACCCCAACCATATCTGCATTTTCAGCACTTCTTCATAAGAGTTTAAAGCACCCTACCTCTCATTCCTTCTTCAAAGCAATTTATTGTGTTATGTCCCATACATGTGTCTGCATAAGTCTTACGCACATTGAGAAACTACTGCATTAACCAGGAGCAACAATATAAAACAAGTTACTGAAATGTCCTTTTCTGTTAGTATGGGGATGATTCTAACACCAGGATCAGCCTTTGGGATCGGAAGAGGCAACTGGAAAGGACAGACTTTCAATTTACAACCTGGCTCTTCAGCTGGGGTAAGTCACTAGGAAAGGCTTGGCTGATTTACACAAGGCAAGGATCTGGAGCCATGTTTTTGTTCTAATGAGATCGTAATTTAAAAAAAATTAATAAATATTTTAAAATTTAACAGGCATTTCCAGGGCTAACAAGAATGAAGCCCCTTGGGACTAATGAAGTCAATGGGGTTTATAAATCACAGGTTTATAATACATGCATAGTAAATCTCATCTATGTGAGAACTGAAAAATCATCATCATATTATCTAAGCCTCTTCAAATTCAGCAGCCAACCAGTATTAAGTTTAATTACTGTATCTAGTGAAGCTACACACATATCCTACCCACCCCAGTCTTGCAACAGACTATAAGGGGAGGATCAGGTCATTATGCTATTACTGAAACAGTAGCAGCTTTTACATGCACCTAAACTAGTCAGTCCCTTAGTGAAGAAAAGCTTTTAGCTTTGGTGCCCTTCTGTATGAAAAGCTGAGAAGATCTCAACATGTGTAGGACAGCATCATGTGTAAAAGTAATGGGCTTARGGTGTCCAGATTTGAGCTAGCTGCTGCTAGTGAAAATTGGTGAGTGGCTCAACTGAGGGATACCCTCCACAAGCTGTTTCTTCCAATATTTCAGACTTCGCTTGCTGTTAAAATTAAATACGCAGCATAGCTATCCCTACACAGCCAGCAAGGATAAGAACCACCACAGAAGCAGAACATTTGATGATGTTCCACATTCAGAACAATACTGGATTTTACAACATAGTGTTGTTGCTGAATTTATCAATCCTGCAAGCCATGGCAAATGGCCATTAAAGAAATGTCTGTGCCTGTTAAACATGCTAATCCCCATTTCAGCTTCTAACCGCTTGTGACGTCCTTTGCTGAGGGTAACTACCTCTGCACCTGAGCTAGTGGAACAGCCTATGCAAACCCATCATCAGCTCCACTGCGAAGTCAGCTGGCTGAATTTGCAGAATCTTCAACAGTGAGCTAAGCTAGCCTTTTCCAGCTTAGCTGTGGCCCAGTTTAACCTTCTGACTTTGTCCATAATTTCTTACACTGCAAACCAGCGCAGGTATTTTTGTGGTGACCATCATATGACAAATTTAGCTCACATTATTCAAGGAGATGCTGCACCTAGACTTAGAAAAATCCCATCTGCTGTCATAGGCTGTCTCTTCACCAGAGGGATCTACTGATATATCCATGTTTGAATAGCCATAGCACTACAAAAGATATGTACATTTCCATTACAGCCTTGCCAGAAAAAGGTCAAGAACTCAAATAAAACATAACTCATGGATTAATATGAAATAAACCCCACCTGAAAGTAGGAAGGCATCTCAACACAGTATAACACTTCCTTAGCTGTGGGGAGAAAAGCAGCAAAGTTGCAGTGAGGAGTCATTGCTATTTGCTACGACATGTGTATTACATAACATTAGGCAATGCAACATTTACTGTGGGTACTTGGTTTTGGTCCTGTTTGTTTAGTCCCGTCACATATTTTATTTCCCTATCACAGTACAATTAATTTCCCTTCTGTCCCATTCCTAAACTAAATAACTTCCATTTGTTCGTCGTATACTTTATAAAATATTCATACAGCAAACAAAAGAGTATTCATATGATCACAGCCACATGGACTTAACATACATTATTATGCGGGGAAAGCCCACTTATCCATAGGAACGAAAGAAGTGCTTCAGTTTTTCAGAATTT
Organism: Apteryx rowi; assembly: GCF_003343035.1. Taxonomy (NCBI): domain Eukaryota; kingdom Metazoa; phylum Chordata; class Aves; order Apterygiformes; family Apterygidae; genus Apteryx; species Apteryx rowi. The sequence continues at coordinate 920,937 of NW_020447519.1, read as the reverse complement.
GCCACATCCTCTCAATCTCCAGATATTCCCTGACACCTAGCTCCAAATATTTACCAGCCCTTATGCCATCATACTACAAACCAGTGTTCACCCCCATACCAGTCTCTAAAGAAATTAATGATGAAAAATTAGAGGCCTTACAGAATGAGAAAGAGAACTGACCTTTGCCAGTGTGAACTGCCCATGCTTGAATGGAGTCCTGTGCACATTCAGCAGAACTTTTCAAGCCTGTACAGCTTTGGTAGATGGCTAATATTATCGTAGCATTGCTTTTCAGAATAAAATTGACAATCTTTAATCCTAATTTGAGTTCATTGCACAGCACAGACATTTGGGATTGTGCCACTGTGCAGTAAATTGTATTCTTGCTAACTGAAAGGATGAGAAAAAGAAATACTTACACTTAGATTTTTAAGGCCAAAACAGAACAGTCTTTTTCCTTTATATATTTAATCTAGCCTGTATAAGGATGAACAGAAAAACAACTCAAAGGGAAGACTAAAAAGGAACAAAAGAGAGATGACTAATACAATAAGGATTACTTACGGTCACTGTAAAAGCTATTCTTAGAATTGATGCCACATAACTCAATCCAGAGCATTTCCTAGGTTATAAATATGCACTTAAATCTTACCAAAATGATTTTTAACTGGATGTGACTATAACTAAACCCAGACACAAACAGAATTTGGAAGAAAACATTTAGCATTGCCCAAATTAGTATGATTATTTAAAACCAAAAAAGCATAGTTAACATGATATGAGTTTACTTTCTATCAAATCAAAAAGTACTATTAAGCTAGATAAGAAATATATTTTGTAAAATTGCTCTTTTGAGTAGGTTTTAGAACACATAAGAAACATAATACTAGTTATCATGAACTGTTTGCAAACCCTTGCTATACCTAGGCTCACAGGAGTAAATTTAAGTCAGGGCTTCAACCTGATGTTTCATCCCCAAACTTTATCCTTGTAGCCTTTCTAGGTTCTCACTCCAGCACAGATTTTTGTGGTTTCACAAATGGCGCAGACTTCAGCTTTTCAAAAGTTACACCGTCTCCTTCCATTTTTATAAAGCAGAAACAAACCAAATAAATCTTAAATAAGAAAACAACCTCATCTCCAAAGGAACATTAAAGCCATACCCCAAGAGAAAAAACAAAGAAGGGGCATTTACAAAGGGAGAAGCATCTTTTCATTCTCAGAATCTAACCTTTACATATAAGTGGTTACCACCGGCGGTTGTTGTTGCATGTTTGTTTTTGTGTAAATGCAGGGGAAGAAGGACTTGAGGACAAGGAGTGGCGGACTAGCAAGCAAGCCCTCCTTTCTGCTGCGAGAGCTCAGTTCAGTTGCTTATTTTGGAGACAGCACTCCAGAACCACAACGCCTGTTGTACTCAACTATGTACAAATATGTACATGCAGTCTGAAATAGAACAAGCAACAAACAAAATATGAAAGAAATTAAATATTTTTGTCTGGATTGCACATATAGGGTTATGCTATACAAAAATTGCCAAGGACAGATATATTCAGAGAGAGACAGCCCTGCACATGGTCAGTTTTGCTTATGGATTAATATGCAAAAATCTTGCTGTACTAGGTTTAGGCTTAGAATTACTCAAGGTCTACAAAATTGCAAGTGATATGTAGAAGGTTAGGAGAAATTAATTTTGCATTGTCTCTTCCAGTTAAGACCCGGCATTTCTCAAAAGAAAGCAGTGGGAAGCAGGTTCAAAACTGACAGAAAGAGATGGCTCTTTACACAACAAGCAGTGGACCTATGAAATTCCTTGCCAAAGGCTTCTGGGCATAGAATAAGTTTATATGAACTAAAAGGGAGACTGGACAAGCTCTTAGAAAAGAGAGACATGGCAGGTTACTAAACAAAACTTAGAAAGTTGAAAAAAGTCATATGCTGGGAGAGTACTAAGGGGAAGTATCATGTACACTTAGTTCTTATTTTCTCTAGACATCCGTTTGTGGCTGCAGTTGAAGAGAGACTACTGGGCCAGTTGGGCAGCTGGTCTTAACCGATAAGACCATCGTTCATGTTCTTATGTTATGTTTTGGGAAGCACATGATCATGGAGGTCCTACTCTCCACCAGCCTACTCCTTCCTTTTTCTTGGTGCAGTTCCCTGCTGATTCTGTCATGTACAGAATCAGTTACTGATATACATACATCTCTTCTTATAGTCCCTATAATGCTTGCTTAAAAGCATTGAAAGTGTCAGTGGTTTCTGCTTTACCTCAAGAAGTTGTATTTAATTCTCTTCTTTTGGATGCTGTCTATATTTCTGTTTTTATTTATTCGGGCTAGTGGGTGTCATAAGCCTTTTATGAAAGTATTTAGAACTTGATTCTTCAGAGTATCATTCAGTTTGCAAAGCCACCTACCATTTTACCAACCTGTCTGGTATGTTTTCTGTTTTTGGAATGGCAGGGTAGCAGCAGGAGCCATATTTCTGCATAGGTTCTAATGATTTTCCAGTGCTCGGTTCTAAGATTGTATTTCAGCTGTGTAGTACCATGACACAGATAAATATCAACACCTCAAATAAAAATGGAGCTGACAGCTCTGCTAAACACAAAACCAATATTTTCCTATACACAGATCCCCTACACAGCGAGAAGACTGACAGACACTACTGACTTTCCACCCACTGCAATAACCTAGTAGTAGCTTTTTAGCCCTATACAGATCTGAAGGATGCAACAAAGAAATGCCTGATTACAACTGTTACAGCTGCTCAAAGTTGATAGAACATTTAATAGATTATTAATGTGTATGGTCTGTTTAATTTTCTGCCCTGCTGGCACTAATATTTAATCAGGTTTTGACTATATTCTTCTCTACTAATTGAGTTTACAAAACCCTGATAATTATATGCAGCTGACAGAAGAAATTACTCCTTTTTTTTTCCTAGTCATCCCTGTTCTTTATGCTATAGATATTTAAAGAAGAACATAGTTCCAAAAGGAACATGCATTTAATATATTTTACCATTCCAGCCAATACATTCCCTCTTAATTTCAACATTTTGAAATAGATTTTATTTATGAGTATTAAAAAAGCTTTTTTTTGTATTTTGCCTTATCCACTGTTCTTTATTTAACACCAGCTGAGTGATAATTTCAGAAAGTCTGTCACCTCAGTTTTATCTTTTTGAATGCTCCCCTATTCAATTACCCTATTCAATTGCCCCTCCCTTTAATTTCTTTTCTTTTTTTTAAGAGAACTATTACATTCTAACTTTACAGAAAGTTTTTGACTGAGCTCATCAAAACCATAAGAATGGGAAATGTAATAGAAAGCAGTTTGTCAGTGGCTGCATTTTTAATGATTTTAAAGTACTCATTTAATTAGAAATATTTTTAAGGCTGCCAATAATTCAGTCAGAAATTGCTGTCACTACGTTGTATGACAATGTCCACTCTCAGTGCCATCCCAGCTAAAAAGAGGCAGCATTTCTTCCAGCTATACTATTTCCTACACTAAGTATATTTTCTTTCACTTGTACGTGTCCTTAATATGATTAAAAACTAGCAAATGCAACTAAATGAAACTATCTAATTACAACATTCCCCTCAAATCATCCATCACACGGGAAATCTTCTATTCACATGATTAAACACTACCTTTCCTTACAAGCAGCATGTTCACCATTTTTATCTTATAGCTCCTTGAATATAGCTAGGATGAACTAGGCAGAACCAGTTTGGTTTAACGTATACAGTGACTTTAAAAAACCTCTATCCTGCAGGGGTCAGCAATTATTAATGAAGGGTAAATTTCAAAATTAGCCACAGAATGATTTAAAAGGCATTTGTTCCTGAATGTTCTTCCTCTTCTTTCTCAAATAAAATAGATTAAGAAGGAAATTAAATTCCTCAAGAAATAAATTTTGACTGAAGTGAGAAATCACACTAAGAAGCTAATTTAAGAAAGATGAAATTAATTTTGGTGACATTTATTCTATTTAGCAAAAATGGCGACAAAACATATAGTAGCTCTGTTACCATGAGATAAGAGGCTAGTAATTTAAGGCTGGGCATAGCTACAGTCTACAGCGATTTAATCCTTCTGGTACAACATCCCTTGTGACCTATCATTAAAGGTTTAGAGTAAAACTGACAATTATTATTAGCTGGTAATTGGATTTTGGAGATTCAGTATAAAGTTAGGATAATTTAAATGACTGTTGACATTGGAAAGATTATGTAAACGTTCTGAATCAGCTGTATTTATCAATTTACTTAGTTGCATAAAAAAACCCTCCAGCATATCACTATCGTCTCCAATGGAATACAAAATGTGCAAGATTATTGTACTATTCTTTTTCAAATTATTAAATAAAAGCAAAGAAATAGCAAGAAACTTCACCTTAGAGGAAAAGGGAAATGTAGGCCATCTTAGCATCTATCAAAATTTTTAACTGCTAACCTCAATTACAGTATGTGAAAAGCAAATTTTTATAAATATTTTATTCTCAGAACAGAAATTACTGAATTTGTGTTAAAAATGCATAGTATCCCTACAGAAAAATAAAAATAGTATTGTATATTATTTTATGGATTTTTAATTATCAATCCTAAATTTCAGAAAGTAATGATGGAATTGAAAACACACCAATCTTTACATATTTGTAGGGCATTAAAGACTCTTCTCCATATGGTTTCAACATTCTGGTTTCTATAACAGTGACAAATAAGTGCACATATCAGTCTTGCCTATAACTTTGTACGCTAGACAGATCTGGGTTTTTTGGCAAGCAAACCACATTTTCTGAGCTTGGTTCAAAAACGTGGTAGCATCTAAGGTTCACTTTCACGCATCAGCACATGGTATCTCAGCCAAAAGCATGAAGAAACACCAATGTTTTATTACCCAGGATTCTTCAATAACCACTTCCTTAAATAGACAGTTTGACATCATTCTAAAAATGTACTTGCTAACGTCTGATAGTTAAGTAATAATCCCCACCTTCAGGACTTAAAATTTTCTCTTTTTCTTGCATGTCCCTTCCCAGTACTTTCTCTTCTGTTATCATTACCGGTGCCATTTACCTCCTACATCAATGTTACAATAGACCACAACCTCTGGGGGCCATAAATCATATCTGTTCTCCAAGGAACAAGTACATTGGCTAAGAAACTCACTCTGCATAAAACTGTCAGGACCTGCGGCCCACTTCAGAACAGAGTGAAACACAAGTCAAATGCATGAACTCACCATACAAAAACCAGAACAATTCCTGTAATGGGCGTAAAAGAACAGCATTGGGGTTACACTGTTTTTTATTAAACAGGGCTGATGGAGTAGATCACAGTGGATCTCCATTAAAAAGTCAATGTTCACTCAGAGTTATCAAACAAAGGTGCATAACATCACAAAAATCGCTTCCTATTCCAATCGTAGCAGAAGCTATGTTTTTGCAGATACTGCTTCGAGGTAAGTGCTCTCAAATACTGATTCTAGTCACCATATTCGTTTTGCTAAAGCATCCAGCTCTCTATTTTTCCTGACATACTCAAAGTCTGCTTGTCCTTTGACCAGCTATTCACTCACAAATATTTTATTTATTCTGTTAGTCAACAAGCTATGAATGCTTATGTCAACATTACAAAAATGAGTGCTTAAAACGAGGCTATTAAATCCTTGTTTTGGTGTCCAGCAGCTTTCAGTGGCTTAGCCAAACTGATTGTGAGCTGCTGGGTATCGCACGTTTGAAAATCAGGCTGCTCGTTTAGGTGCCCAACAGAAAAAAAAAGGAAAAAAAAGAAAAAAAAGATTTAGGAGCTGTTAACAGCTAATGTAAAGTGCTGCTGGAGGAAGGCGTTTGGAATACAGAAACCATTTTATTCACCCTACAAAACCCAGCAGTACGCTCCCTGTTCGTGAACACCATTTATTGGCAATTTCTCCATTAACCACTTACTATAGCTGTGTAGGACAAAAACTCTGTTTCAAAAAGAATTTAAATATTCTAACATCTGTGTGCAGTCCATAAAGATTGATAACTTCCATGGGAGAAAATTCCAAAATAAATCCATTTGGGTTGAAATAGATTGTCTTATCTAAATGTCATTTTTCTTAATTTTGTATTAAAATGCAGTTAAAGAAGTCAAACCCAAAACTTCACTTAAAAAATAAAAAATAAACATTGCTAGTTTCCAAAGAATGCCAAAATGGGACATTTCAACATTTTCCTCTGCAACTAAATCTAGGTGAAACAAACAGGTTTTCACAAAGCTCTGCAACTTTGGAAGAACTTTCTTCTCTAGAGCAAAATCACTGGTTAAAATTTAACTAATATATAACATCCTTTAATAGGAGCATAACTTTAATCATCTACTTTCTTAAATGCTGATGCTTCACGGTCCTGATCAGGTCCTTTTAGGGCCTGATTCAGCGAGGTCCAAAGGCTAATTTTTACTTGCAGCAGGTGTAGATCTGGTTATTATAGCTTGACAACAATCATGCCCTTACACATATGATCCAACTTAATTAATTTGTGGGAGTGTATCATGTTGCAAGGAAAAGAGCTCCRTGGAGCAGTGAGGTTGTGCTATTCGCTCCTGTGATGAAGGAGGACGTTTCTCCCTGACTGAAGAGTACATAAACTGATAAGCACAAGTAAGGTATGTGTAGTAACAGACCCTTCCTGGAGAGAGAAAAATAACTGTCTTCTAGCTAAAACAGAGAGCAGAATCCTGGTAGGTCTTTTTTTTTTTTTTTTTAATCACTTAGTAAGTCACTGGTAGAAGGGTTTTCAGATGGACCATGGACAGATATAATGGTGGCTGAATATCCAAACTCCATTTGGGTTTTTAGAATCTCCCCTTTTACATCACATCAGCAGAGCAACAACACAGTCACTTTCTGTACTGAGTCCTTTCCATGTCTTGCCAGCTTAGGTTGTAACTGCTTTTGAAAAAGCTCTTTCACTGTGGTTGCACAGCGTCCAGCACAAATAGATCCTGAGTTTTTGTAGCTGCTATTATACAGATCATAATAAAATTGAAAGAAGGAGCTATGGCATCAGTCAGATGCAGGGCAAGAAGCCCTACATGGTTGCCTATCAATTGTCAGAGGACAGAATATGAAAAGAAAGCAAAACACCAAACACTGTGTTTTAAACTGTCTACCCTCTGGTTATGCCAACAATCCCATGTCTTGATTAGGCAGGGCAAGCCTAAAACAGGCCTCTTTTTGAGGGTGAGGCTGCAGGAGGAAGTCATATGAGGTGTGCACTAAACTGATATAACCCATCATGTTATGGATATCCCTGATGACCTCACACCCTCAGTATGTACATTAAAGCGCATTGCCAAAAAATAATGCAGAATGCGATGACAACATCAAGAGGTTTGAAAGGTCATACATTTCCTTACTCAAATAAGAAAGAGATGCAAACAAGCCATATCAAACAGTTTCAAAATTAAAAAGAGGGAACTGTGAGTCAAAAGGTAAAATGTAAATACAATCAGTACCATTATGACTTTAAAACAGGAACATTCACACTGATATCACACCTCTAAAATGTATAAAAAGCAAATGATACCAAGAGTAAATGTTATTTAGGGGAGCAATATCTAAATTTGCAATACCTCAAAACCACAAAAAAGGTAGTATTCAGCTAGCTATGGTCAGGGAAGATACTTTGGGGAAAATTTAGAACTGGTGAAAGGTGCCAGAAGTGCAAACACCGATGCTCTGCCTTCTTTACTTCTGTTAGACAACCAACAAGTTTTTTCCCCACCTTTATCTTTGTCTGGCTAAAAGACCGTGTCCTCGGACCTCACCACAGTTATTCCTGCCTTTGTTATTTAAGGAGCACCAACCTCAGCGTGCTCCCCTCTGCAGCTACCCCTGTGGACCCACAAGAAACTTTGCAGGCTGCCTGTGCAATTAATGAAGTTCCTCAAATGCAAAACAGCTGCTCTTTGAAGAGTGCAGTGTGTGTACCTGCATGTGTTTCCTGGTTCAAGTAACGATGTTGACTTCATCTTTACAGTTCAACATAGTTTGGTAAATGGCTAGCTATCCTACAGGTCCTCATCCTGTTTGTGATCCATACAGACAGAAGATGACTACCCAAAATACCAGTGAATACCAGGCACCTTCAATACTACGGATCTGGGACCCACCTTCTTTTTTGTTTCTGCATGCCCAATCCAGTTATCAACAACAACATTTATCTTCCAATGGGCCTTTATTCCATACCACAGACAACAGTTTTTAGGAACTAGTAAAGACTGTTTTAATAGCTATTTGAACCTTTGACTCTCTAAAGACAAGATTTTTTTTTTTTTCCTTAAGCAAGTGATGTGCAGGTTTAGAGATAAGGACACCTGGATATCAGTATTACTCACTGGCTTATGGCCTTTACTCATTTCATAAATTCTGATTAGCAATCATCAAATCACTGTGGTTTTTAGTTACTATCAAGTGCACCCTGAAACTAAATGAAAAGTTAAGTAACCCAGATCAGTCACTCAAAGTGACTGCACGCAAACTACCTATTCTGTATCATTTAGCCATCAATAATTATGCAGATAGTTAAGAGTGTTTTCTGAATTTAATAACAGAAAGTACCAGCTCCAGACTGGGGGGAGGGAGGSTAAGAGAAGAAACAACCTGTACTGTATCTTTTGAGGACAGTTATATATATTGCTCTTACATCTAGCACTATCATCAATCATGGGCAAACCTTCTTAGCTGTGAAATCAGAAGTGTCCTTTGCCAATTTATCCTTTACAAATCTGCTTTAATATTTGGAAAGCTGTTGGTAATAGCAAAATAAGTGTCTACACCTATGACATGCAAAGATCTGTGCACCTTGGGATGAAAGGATGATGAATGCAGAACTGCCACCACGCCTTTTATTGCTACACTTTCACCTGCTTGGTGGCACAACCTAGGAGTCAGTAGTTTGGCATTCAGTGAGGAAGGTTTGAAAGAAATTCATATAGGCACTATGTAAAATTTAGAGACACAAAAATATCCATCCAACTTAACAATCCTGCCTTTTCATTTATCTTAATTTTCTTGCTTTTCCAGCATATTCCATTCCCATTTAAATCTTATTTCACACATGTGGGATTTCCCTCCTCCAGCTTCTACAGCTTCTTCAYAGTCCTAAAATGTTAACAGTGTCGTCCTTTGCTTCCTCTTCTCGCCTTCCTCCTGCACGGAAAAGATTACATGCCCTCAAGGGAACTCTGAAATTTGGCACCAATTTTCTTCCCTCCTGGTATGAACCTATCACCTCCAGAGGGATAAACAGCACTCTCTTTAAAGCAAAACAAAGACACTATTTGATATGGTGACCAACATCAAGCAATATGGATTTATTGCTTTCTCCTTAAGAAAGGATATGTGACCTACGATCCCCTTCAAAACCTCTGTTGACTTAAGAACATCAGGAGTTCAGGAGTAGAATTTAAGTCTCATAAATCATTGTCAGCCTTAAAATCCATTTTGTCCTATCTGAAGTGTGCTAAACATAATTGCAGAAACTAAGAAACACACACTGGGACACTAGTAAATCAATCTTAAGAGACCCTTTAAGACATCTTGAACTAATGTCTCTTATGTTTTATATACTGCGGCTCTGTTTGCAACCTCCACCGGGCATAAGAAATTAGACATTTTTAGGGTTATTAAGCACAACATTTTCACAGCAGATCAGCATGAAGTTATTTGGCTGGGGCACAGGTGTTTCTTTAATTACATAACATTTGGAAAATTCACTGCACTCAGTGACCTTCACATCACACTCCTACTTGTGTGGTTTTGTAGGTTCTCACGAAGTAACAACATAAGGACACAGGTTGTCTCTAGACTTGATTAAGTGTTTTCTTATGTTGCCCTTTATCATGCTTTCAGTTTCTGTGGGAGAGGCTCGCTGTTTCAGTATTCCTGAAGCACCATATATTAGAGGAGTTGGTGACTCCAAGGTGGAAAGTTTTCTAGCTATGACCAAAGACAGTGTTGCTAGAGTCAGATGTATTTTACCCTCAGCAGGTGAACAACTACAAGATGCAGAAAAATGCTACCTGAACAAACTTATATATTACATCAGCAGCTGAGAGCAGAGTGATGGAACAATTCTCATACTGTTTTGATCTTGAAGTGCTATGGTACAGCTTTAGCTGTTTTCCAGATATATATTAAGCTGGCAAGTACCCAGCCTCATATAATCTCCATGCAGATGTGATTGAATGACTATCTTCTATCTTCTCCATTTCCTACTTATGTTCATGTATCACTAAATCCTGACCAAGTGGCTACAGTGGGTTAGGGTAAACCAAAGCTCTGGATGTGGTCTGCAGCTCTGTCACTGATGCTCTGTACATCAGTTTATGCATACATAAACATGCATGTATGCATATACATGTTGCTATGAACATAGAATCACAGAATCACAGAATCGCTGAGGTTGAAAGGGACCTCTGGAGATCATCTAGTCCAACCCCCCTGCTCAAGCASGGTCACCTAGAGCACGTTGCACAGGATTGCATCCAGGCGCGTTTTGAATATCTCCAGAGAAGGAGACTCCACAACCTCTCTGGGCAACCTGTTCCAGTGCTCTGTCACCCTCACAGTGAAAAAGTATTTCCTCATGTTCAGATGGAACTGTCTGTTTCAGTTTGTGCCCATTGCCTCGCGTCCTGTCGCTCAGCACCACTGAAAAGAGTCTGGCTCCATCCTCTTGACACCCTCCCTTCAGATACTTGTACACATTGATAAGATCTCCTCTCAGCCTTCTCTTCTCCAGGCTAAACAGGCCAAGCTCTCTCAGCCTTTCCTCATAAGAGAGATGCTCCAGTCCCCTAATCATCTTAGTAGCCCTTCGCTGGACTCTCTCCAGTAGTTCCATGTCTCTCTTGTACTGGGGAGCCCAGAATTGGACACAATACTCCAGATGTGGCCTCACCAGGGCTGAGTAGAGGGGGAGGATCACCTCCCTCGACCTGCTGGCACCACTCTTCCTGATGCACCCCAGGAGACCATTGGCCTTCTTGGCCACGAGGGCACATTGCTGCCTCATGCTTAACTTGGTGTCCACCAGCACTCCCAGGTCCTTCTCCGCAGAGCTGCTTTCCAGCAGGTCAACCCCCAACCTGTACTGGTGCATGGGGTTATTCCTCCCCAGGTGCAGGACCCTGCACTTCCCTTTGTTGAACTTCATGAGGTTCCTCTCCGCCCAGCTCTCCAGCCTGTCCAGGTCTCTCTGAATGGCAGCACAGCCCTCTGGTGTATCGGCCACTCCTCCCAGTTTCGTATCATCAGCAAGCTTGCTGAGGGTGCACTCTGTCCCTTCATCCAGGTCATTGATGAGGAAGTTGAACAAGACTGGACCCAGTACTGACCCCTGGGGGACACCGCTAGCTACAGGCCTCCAACTAGACTCTGTGCCACTGATCACAACTCTCTGAGCTCTGAAATACCGGTTATGAGGATTAATTCAACTTGAAAAGTCTTATAAATGCTTCACAAAACATGCCAGATGACACTAATATATAAGGTCTCACAGAAACCTATTAATAAACACCCCAAAACTCAGATCACTTGAGTGCGTTTGAAGGAATTGAGCTAAAGCCCAAGACAAGCCCACAAAACCAGAAAACCAAACGGAAACGTTACCAACAGGCAGACCATAGATTAGCTAGGAACAAGGAGATGGTCCTTAATGAGTTGCTAAGATAATTTTATAGCTTCATGCACAACAAGGCAAGATTTGGCAGAATTCAGGCCTTTCTACCCCTCCCAAAGGTGATATTTTCTGCTTTTGAACTTCAGCATATGCAGTCAAGAAGGTCTACACTTCAGACACTTTCGGCCAGACAGGGCCAGCTAAAGGACGAAATCAGAAACAAAACGTCACCATTATGGCTGTGTAAACCTGACAGTAATGGTGACCCTTGGGAAGAAACCTCACATTTTAATGAGAGTTCACAAGAATGAAAAGGTTCAGGCTACAGATGTCACAAAGTAAACTCTTCCTTCTTAGTTCCTAGTTAAAGATTAGCACTAAAAAAGAAACACTGAACCCCAAGTCACCACAGCCTGACATATCCTGATGCTAACAGCTGTCCCCCACAATTTGAAATAACTAGCAGAGACATGCATTAAGAGTCTATTTCAATACCATTATGCAATAACACCAAAACAAATAGAGCATAACAATGAGAGGAAAGATTTGATGAGCAAAAAAGTTACTGAGCCTTCCTGAGGCAGACACAATGTAAAACTGCACCTTAATTGTGAAAGAAGCAGCAGAAACATGCACTGCGAACATTCTCCTTGTTTTGCAATAGACAAAAACACGTAATGTCTTTATTAAACAGCATGAAATCTATTTAACGCTTCTCTGGACGCACTAATTAGGTTTTGTATTGTGGGACAGAGTGATACACTACTAAGGGCAAAATACTGCACTTGGTTAAATCCCATGCTACTCATGCTCATACAGCTCAATGTAAGAGAAGTCAGTACATTCTGTGAGAGACAGTAATGAGCTTTTCACTTCTACTTTGATCCTAATATTAAAATACATACACTCTTTTTAATACTAGGACCAAAATATTGACTTGTAGGAACTTAACAGTCAGTGTGAACCTCTCTTCTCTAGTCTGTTTTATGTTTAAAGGACAAACACTTCTCCAGCACACAATTTAGCTTTAATTCTGAAAACCCAAGAAGGACATGGTCAATTTTACATTTCTTTGAACTCATTGCATTCCATGAGGGTAGACAAGATAACCCATGCACCTCAGCTTAAAAACATCCACAGCATTTTGAAGCTTGCACCTTGAGTAACTGTCTCCTCCAGGAAGTTTTGGGAGAGTAACAAAAGGAAGCTCAAACTGTGCTTAAAGGTTTTTATTATTTTGCCTGCTGAATAAATTGAAAAGGGAAGTTCAAAAATGATGAATTTAACATAATTAAGTGTTAAATAAATAAATAAAACCTCCTAAAACACTGTAACAAACAGTGGACCGTTGCTGTGCTGAATTGGGTAACAAACCAATTGTGTCCTTTTTTCAATATATAAAACATTAAAAGAGAATGAAAACTTTTTTAAAGGGAGTGTTCAAGTAAAGATGAAACAAGGTTGGGAAGCTGCAATTTTCGCACACTTCATGAAGTTGGGGCAGCTGCCTTGAAGTGGGGGAACACAAACTATTACAGAAAGGGGGGTGGCAGCACTTGCCCCAAATCCTACAGACTTAACAGAGTTCTGCAAAGCATGTGAGCCTGCCCACACAAAACAAAATTCAAGATCAATCTCCTTTAAGCATTCAATCCCTAAGGAGATTAAATGTTCCTTTTCTTCAAACACGAACAATTAAATTGTAAAGTCATCAGTGCAGTCTACAGTAATGTTACAAACAGTATGACACACTTTCCTGGTGACTCCTTGCAGGCATGCACCTAACAGAGATTGGGGCTCTTCATTCATATTCCAAGCAGACTACATTAGTTTAGAGCTACTGTGTGTTCCTATTATCTCTAAGTGCTTGCTTTTACACACAGCTATACTGCATAGAAAAAGAACCATCATACTTCTTCAATTTCCTCCCATTTTGGCAGGGAGGGGGATGTTGGGTTGGGGGTTTCTTTGCTGTAAACAAATCAATGGAGCTATTAGCAGATGAATATTACGAAATCTGAGAACAGTATCAATAAATCATTCTGTGTATGGACTATCAATAAGCTCTTTTTATGTTCATCTAAATGTTTACATGTAAATAAAAAACACACAGGAGTCTCAAGACAGATTGTATTGGAAATGCAAACAGTACTGAATATTAGATACCATAGCTTTGACTCTTAAGATTTATTTTAGCAGTCAGAACTTTAACCTGGAACTCAATAAAATCCATATTATCTTCTCACAACCCTTTCCTGGCATTCAGATTTCAAATATGTTCTGAACATGGTCTGAATGTTGGACATGAACAATAATCCTTTCTGGAAGACACACAGTCCACTAAAAAAAAAAAGAAAGTGTGTGGGGAGGGTGCTAATGATGCACCATTCTCTTCCATTCAGATAGGYATTTCTTATAGGTAGCACCCATTTCAACCTATTTTGCAAGGGACAGCCAAGGCATAGGCTAACCTCACTCACCTTGCTTCCATGATATTCTGCTTCCAGGCAGTAAAGAGGAATAGACTGAACCCAAACATGTCACATGCTAAAATGAGCCAATGCCTAGCTTAGAGACATGCATCTGTCCCAGATGAGACAAGCACACTGGGTTAGGTCGCCACAGCACTCTGCCCTGAGCGGGAAGCAGTGATCCCCGCACTTCCAGGGCTTCTTCTCCAGGTGAGCTGGGCACAACTGGCTGGAGAGCAGCCATGACTGGGCACCACACCCTGTCCAGTGCTTCCCTCATGGTACGTGTAAGTGCCACCACAGAGGATATTACCAACCATGCTATAACCATCCCTATGTGGACAAAGTACCTCCATACTTGCAAGTCTACAATTAACATGGTGTTAACTGACTTTATGGATAAGGGCTTCTACACATGCAATTAAGTCACTGCAGACATAACCACAAGCTGTCAGAAGTTCCGTCTAGCATGTGAATAAATACTTTCAAGCATTCACAAAACATAGTCTGGAGACTTTTTGCCTGGTCTGCTCTACTCCAACACATTTCTCAGAGATTCCTGGAAGGAAGAATTAGAACAAGAAACAAGGCCAAGCAGCACTGTAATAACATGCTGCTCCTTGTCATCACTCCCTTCCCTCTCTACATGCTTACCAGGTAGGAGAGTTAGGCCTATTCAAGAGGGAAAAGTGAATTTTTACCATCACAAAACTACCGCAGAAGTGGTAAGAATAAAGAAAGACAGACTCTGAAAAGAGTCAAAAATACAGCTTCCACAGTGTCAAAATTGTACCCTTCCATGGGCACTGAGCAAACGCCTTCAGTTGAACATTTCAGCAACAACAACAAAACCAATGGCAAAGGAAATTGTCATCAATCACAACAACAAAAGAAGCTTTCTTGAAAAAAAAATACAAACCAACATTACTGAAAAGAAGTATTACAGGAATGGAAAAATAGTTCATCTGTGTTTCTGATTGTTTTACTAAATCTCAAATTTTACCTCAATTTGTATCTGCATCTGTAACATAAGCCTCAAAAAAAAGTCAGTTCATAAACAGGAGGCCTTCCTTTCTTTTTGGACTGGGGCTTTCCTCATTATTTCTATTTTTATAAATACAAATAATATAAAAAGCATATATATGGCTAAGCCACAAACACTGATCATTACTTTAGTAAGACTTTTTATTATTACACTGCTATTGGAATTTTGTCTTTTATTTATCCTTATCAATGTATCCAAACTGGCCTGAGGGAGGGTGGATCTTTTTTCTCATCATGTTAGCACTGTTCTGTAATTGCTTTAGCAGTTGCACTTTAAGAGCTGAAGGCATCACCTCTGCTACTTCAAAGCACCACAAGTCAAAAAACTAGATCTGCTGACTGAAAGCTTTGATTTTCATGAAATAACTTTTCCATGAGTATTTGTATGTGTTGGGAAGTTTTCTGCTCCAGGACTTGATTTTTGGCATAAATTAAAGGACTGGAAAAGTAATTACTACACACTTTTTTTTTTCCTGAGAACAAAAAAAAAAAAAAAAAGTACTTGAAATACCAATGGAAAAAAAAAAAAAACATGGCAGAGAAGAGAGAGCTGACCTTTCTAGCAAAGTGGGATTTGCTGATGAGTGGTCCATCTTACTCAGTATTCAACGACAGGCAGTAATCCTTCCTCTCTGCTGTAACCCAGCCTCTGTACTTTGGCCAATCAAAATTCCTTTGGGAAGGAAGCAGCTCTAATATTGTCAATTCTTGTTCAGTCTCATGTTTCTCACCAAACCTCAACTTCTAGAGTCATGTAGTAACATGGAATTATTCACTTTCACTAGAAATGCTTTAGGGCTAAACTCTTTAGGACTGTGAACCCAAAGGTTCAAAAACCAGTAACCAAGCAAAAGAAACTCCAAATGCACTGGGTTTATCTCTCAGGATTTTAAAGCCACAGTTTTCAAGAGTCTGCCTAATATGTTTTGAAGATCACTGTTAGTGAACTCCTATATCAATCATTCAACTGACATATCCTAAGAAACCAACATTAGATAGTCCATAATTGTCTTAGCTAAAAGGGAAAAATACTGTCAGAATATTAAGTACAGCGCAGTAATAAAATTATCATAAGTTTTTAAATATCCAGCTAAATTAAATGGTACATACATATTAGGAAAAAAGATGGAACCTTTTCTTAAACTACTTTATTTTCTCCTCTTCTTATCCCCAAACAATAAATCTGTAGGGATGTTTTAAAAAACATAGTGTAAATCATAGATATTTGATGCCTTTAGAAAGACTTACACTTAACAGTATTTTTTGTGTATTACCTAGACCAATATAGTTTAAGCATTTGTTTATATATAAACAACAGCTTTTGAGAAAGAATATCAAAATAGCTGGCCCAACTCTCTGTGCAACTGAGCAGGGGCAGGAAGCACCTGCGCAAGAAAGATGCCCCACAGAGATCTTTTATTCTGCTCCTGCAAAAGTTGTCAGAGTACAAGTATTTTCTACCTTGTTTCTCTAGTGCATGTTCCTTAAGGAACCTTAAATCAGTTGTGAACTGACAGAACACTGTAAAATTCAACCCTACCCCTTTCTTCCTGCCCTTTAGAAAGCCATACCCAAACAGGGACAGCTCCCGCTGCCCTTAAAATTGACCCTGGCCACTTTACATCAATGAGTACTTCCATAAAAGAAATTTTTCACTAGCCCTTTGCAGCAAGAATTCAACTTCTTTTAACAGCTGGCATTGTGGGGGAAGGAAGGCCTTCTTTGTTACAACTAATTAAAAAATATAGCAAGTAACACAATATAATATTATCCAATATCTTCCCCTATCAATTTTCCATTCAAAAGCCCTTTTCCCAACTCTTCTATGAGCATGTAAATTATTTCACTCACCTTTTTAACTCCAGCCTACCTGCAGCAGGCTATAATAGAGCAATTTATTCTTTAGGTCACTGGAAGACAGGGGTAAAGAAATCTGCATCCAACTTAAAATGTTAGAAGAATATTGCACTAGATTTTGTTCAGTCTGTTTTTAAGATGAATTTACTGAGGAGAAAAACTGGAGGTGGGGAGAGAGGTGGAGCTGAAAAGCTATAACCCTAAAGCAGCAAAAATACCCAAAGTAAACAAGAGGCAAAGGGAAGGAAAGACAAAAGATTCAGCTTGCCAGAAAGAATGACTCTTGCTGAACTCAATTAACTAATACATAATATGGACACACTTGCCTAACTGAAATATGTGTTCCATCTCCAGTTCTAGCCAAGCAGCTAAAGAGATAAACCAGTGGCTACGAATAAGGGTGCACATACATGGTTAGGAGATTTCACTCAATCCCAGACTCATTCCAGCATGCTTGTTAACAAACCACATTTGTGCTAACATTTGACATCTTAATACATACCATGTCACCCACACAGAGTCATATGCAACACATCAAAGGACAGGCAATAAGCAACTGCTGAGAGGCAGCAGTTGCCTTAAATCACCTCTTGGCTAGAAGGAGGAAGCTAACAGCTAAGCTCTGAACTTGATGTCCACATTTCATGAAGCACGTGGTCAGTATTAAGTCTAGAGCCCTGATCTATTTTCTCACCTGGATCCTTTCTGCATGCTGCAATTCAGCCTACAAACACACCAAAAAGGTTTATATATGCTCACAAAGTATTTTAAGGCATCCTAGTATACTGAGGTGCCTGTGTAAAGCTATCCTGAAAGCACTGAGCCCAGCAGTAGTACTGGCTCCAAGGAATATCAAAAAGTGATAGAGCAGCAACAGTCCCAAAGCATCCATATAACATTGGCAGGCTACTAAATATAAAACTAGCCCATAAACTGTCCAGTAGAACACATCTTTATATTTTGCAGAACCAAAGACTCCATTAGTTTCACAGTTATGACCAAACACAGTCCAATCAATTCATCCAAAGAAAGAGAGACACTATTGGACCATTACCATTCGGTTCAGACAAATGGACACAGCTCACAAAAACACTCACAGAAGCTAGTATCCTGCTCAAACCTGAGCATCTCCCCATTGTATTGAGCACAAAGATGCTTGTACATCCAACCACTGTCTTGAATACAAAATATTTTAGTGTCTATACAGAGGATTTATGACAATAAGTACTACAACTAGGCATGAGGGTTTGCAAGATGCGTCTTCTAGGCTACACATGCAGACTTAACTCTATCCACATGTACACTATGCCAAAATCCACTTACATGACAGCACACTGTTTCTCAAATAATAAAATATATTATACCATTTTTTTCTGAACACAGAGCAATTTTTTTTCTTTTGTTTTTAACTATCATCCTATATTCTCATACATACTAACAACAGTGCGTATGGCTTGGCTTAAAAGAATTTCTGGTATCCATGAGTTTAAATACTGGCCTAAAACTGCAACAGGCTTCTTCTTTATTTAAAACATAAATTTTTTGAGTGTCTACAGGAAAAATCACAAATACATAAATTTATGCTTTAAACCAAGTATAAAACATACTGTGGTGGTTACCAGTGCTATCCATCCTGCATGATTTATTCATAAACAATGTAAGACCAGATAATCCATAACACTGCAAACAAATGTGGTCTGGTTTCATTCACATCTTCCATGCAAACAGATGCTTATCATATTTTTCTCAAAATAAAACAGATGTTCCACTGTTGAAATCCCAGGGATACAGGTTAAAAAAAATTGCAATTTACAGTAGGCAATAGTTTGGATATTTACAAGCATTATGTGAAATATTGTGATTTTAATCAAAAACAACACTATGAAAATTAATCATTCTAATAATCTATCAATTATGTTTTTTCTTGGCCTGCATCTCTGCAAGTGTAACATTATTTTAAAGACAGTTGCAGATGGCTGTGCACTTCCTAGAAAATATCAAAATGCACAGTCTAAAAGAAAGACTTAAGATTTGTGATTCACTGGTAAACACAGAGGTTTTGGAGCAATGAGTCAAACTAGATAAGAAAAACTTAGTTTTGCACTTTTTATAAAGGTGGCCAAATCATTAAACAAACAATTAGTATTTGCAGCTCTTTTAAGCTCTCTCAGGGACATGAACTTGAACACAGTCCAGAAGAAGTGACTGAAAATCATTCCTCACTTTTACAGTAGCCTTTGCAAACCCCATTTAATAAAATCACATCATTCCGGTTTTGTTCTGAGCAAGCACTTTGTACTAATTTACCAGTCCAAGCTGGATAAAGGCCTTGAAATAAAGAGAAAAGAAGTAATTGTCCTTTGAGACAGCAAAGGCTTTCTAACATGACCACAGTAGATGAAGATGACCTGACAGAGAAAGGGGAAAAAAGCACTTGCTTGATACAGCTTTCCATAACTCTAACTACAAGAAAGGGGGAAAAGCAAGCACTATTGTAGCAGTTAGACTGTGGGTAAGCTGTAAGGGGCAGGCTCTAAGGTTTAATATTTAACTACGGCAACTATTCTCCTTCCCTCATGCATGTTATCTATAAAGCTAGTTAAACAGGAGTATAATACCGAAGTATTTCTGTTGTTTCTGACATAGCCATAAAACATATGGAGTATAGCACTTTCCACATCGGGGGGCTCTTGCATATTTAGCAAATTCTGCAGAAATGGTAAATACTGAAGTCCCAAGTTTGGTTTGGGTACCTCGCAGAAAAGAAGTCTGTCTTGAACTGAAATACAGACAGGGACAACAGAAAGCAGTCACAGGAAGGTACCTATGGGACCTTTATAATAAAGCACTTCCCCAGATAAAACTGGCTGATTTTGCCTTATGCCCCCAAATCCAACAGCAAAAACTATTGTGGCAGCTGTTCAGGACACTAGTGATTATAGTGCAAATGGTGCTGAGGAGCACACAGGTGACAATGCATGGATCAGATCTGCTGGTTCCTGCAGTACAAATAACCACCTCAGTCAGCCAGAGGGATGCTACTTGGCTGAAAGAATGAGAAAAATACAGCATAATAAAAGTTAGTATTAGAAATAAGGTATGGATGCTGTAATAAGAATATACAGAAGATTAATTATCAGGGTTCATATTTGCCCTCAGCAGCATGAATACAGCTCCCAGTTTTTAATGACCACATTAAAATCAATCTTGCTAGCACTTCCATCTGTGCTTCACAAAAAGTATACGGATTGTGCAAGATTTATCACACAAATATAATCAAACATATAAATTGCTTTAAGATCCAAGCCTATGCTCTTTAAACACAAACTTGACATTGTATAACAGAGACAGCTAGAATATACATAAAAATATCAAAATAGAAAACTTCACCCAGCTTGTCAAAATCATCTTCTCAGTGCTACGAAACTCTGACCAGTTTCACATACCCAAGACAGAACAAGGAGCAAAAATATGTAGATAGAACTGGAGGGGAAGGTGGAACCACCAACTCAGCTAAATAAAGGCCTTATTGGAATAAACAGAAGTAATAACACTTTTGACTCAGTTCTACAATGAACTGACAAGCAGAGAATTGATATTAAAGATGATGTACTGTGTTCAGTATTCTTAGTTTTTCTGAACAGCTGAGCCAGCAAGATCCTGAAGGCAACAGTCCTAACTGAAAGCATCTCCAGTGGATACTAGAAAATAGAGCATTAAAACTGCCAGTTATGGAAGTAATCAAAGCAACTATTCAAAACTGTGTAGAATGAGTGTTATATAAAGTTACATCAAAATGTTGGCAAGATTATGTAAATAATAAGGAGAAATCTCACTGTTTAAAACAAAACAAAAAGCCTATAAAATAAGGAGGGGGACTGATGGAAAGAGGATAAATAAAAATAGTGATGAGAAAGACATTTTACAATGAACATGAAACAAGAGCAGAATCCTTACATAGTGAAGCTAGATAAAAAATCGCTTAAACAGACAAAATGCTAATTTGATCCAAGTTCTTCTGTGCCCTAGCTATATTGATATGGGAAAACAAGGATAAAGCTGGCGACAGAGATACTTATTTTTAATATGAGCACCAGTAAACTAGGCAATATGCACCAGAAACTTTACCAATATTAGAGCTTTTAGATGTGTGTTTAAATTAACCCAGCGTATCAAGTTCGGTGTCCCTTCTTTTCATATTAATAGCGATTTAATCCAAGATGCATACTTTAACTAGAAATTGCATACCTTAAAACCTTTAAAATGTCAAGAAACTACATTATTAAGAGTTTTACAGGCAAATATTGTAATTTTTCTCTCTTCATGGCTAAAAAATACAAAGTTGTTGGAATGTAAAAAAAACTGAGGTCAATTCCAAACAAGGGCTTCTGGAGTTCTGCGTTTCACAAAGTGTGTGGATAGTCCAAATAAAAAATGAATACACTGAAAATATTAACATAGGGAAAGCACAAATTAAATGCATATATCCAAATTAATGCTCTCCCCTGAAATCTCAACACTGACCTATGCACTCAGGTCAAATGATTCCATCCAATTTCATACATGTCAAATGATTCCATACTATTTCTCTGGTAATGGCATACACTGGCTGAATACTGAGTCAGACATCAGTTAGACTTTTTTTTTTTCCCCCTGTATTTTAAAACTGCTGATTCAGAGATAGTTGACTGGCTTTTGAAGAATAAATAAGCATGTTCATGTTTGGATTCTGTATTTAAACTTGCTTGTTACTTACTATTTAATATATTTTTTCTTATTGACAGGCAACAGTGGGGAGTTTTTTGCACACTGTGCAGAGCAGAAAGTGAGTAACTACTAAGTTTTGTTACAAGTGTCCATGTAGACCATGATCTTCCTTAAGAACAAATCAAAAATTCATTCATTTAAGGTAATATGGCTGACAAATATTGATACCATAAATTATCACTGCTATTCAGTTACTCTAAGCTATGGTCTGTTTTGTACAGAGTTGCTGAAAACAATTCATAAAAAGTTATTAGTCTGTGTCAGAAAAGCATCTCTACGCAGGAGACCACCTGAGTTTGTACTTCGAGTTGAGAGGACTTAGACATGTATGTAAATTTTAAGTGAAATGACTACACTGTACTTTTTACAATGCTTTTTAAGTTACTTAGTAAATAACTTTACTTTCAACCTAACTAGTATACAACATTCTAAGATCTTTCATGTCTCTACAAAAAGTTACAGTGAAAAAAGTTTCATTTGGAAAATGGAGACTGAGCATATGCAAAATGCAGAAATCAGCAAATGAAGAATAAATGTTTTTAACATAGCTTTTCCTACTTGTACAAATTAAATATGATAGAGCCTTTCTTTAGGTAAAAAGCAAAACATTAATATCTTCTTTAAAATATTTTTGATAGGGAACTCCTTATTCTGTTTATGTTTAAAAAACAAAACATAAATTGCACTGTCGAAGACTTTGAAGCTCTTCTGGCTCGAAAGAAAAGTTCTCCTTTCAATGCCATACTTTTTTGAAATACTTGGCTAACACTCAAAGGAATGCCATGTCTAACACGTTAGATTAGATAGAATACAGACATTTACCGTGTTGCAAAGATTGTAGTTAGGATTACAGTAAGAAGCCTCTTGCCTCAATGTATAATGTCTCTTCGATAATTTTTACTAAGCAGTTTAGTATGCATTTGCAGCTCACATATCCTTAATTCTAAAGGTTTTTTAAAGGATTTCTTAAAAACGCGATTGAAACAACCACAGCTGATTGCTACAAAACCAGTCCTTTGTGGAGGTAAAGGAGAACTGAGTCGTTACTGTTTACCCAGATGATTACTGAGGTTGGGAATCCAAACGGAAGTCTTCGCACAAATGCAATTTGAAAAGAATAATAATCACAGAGTTCTTCTGAATACAGCTTTAACCATAAGGTTATTTTTAGAAATGTAAGTACTCC
Organism: Apteryx rowi; assembly: GCF_003343035.1. Lineage (NCBI taxonomy): Eukaryota > Metazoa > Chordata > Aves > Apterygiformes > Apterygidae > Apteryx > Apteryx rowi. Next base: position 897,945 of record NW_020447519.1, on the reverse strand, counting down.
TAAGGGTTGATCTATGCCCACTCCTTCAGCTGCAACTGAGAATGGGCTTGTGTGCGCAGTCCCAAGTGACTTAAGGCGACCATGTTCCATCCTGACCCCCATCAAAATAAGGTTCGAATTCAAGCTGATTCCTCCTGCCAGAACTCCTCTCCTCAGAAGGCCAGCTGGCTCACCCCACACCCAAACAGGGTGCACACTAACACACAGTGGATGATTGAACACAAATTTCCAGCAAGCTCATGCAATAGCAGAGGCATGTAAAGTAAGGTCAAGTCTTTAGTGGCATAAGATTCTACAGAAACACTTTTTGAAAACCAACACAAAGACCTGAAACTTGGATGATAATTTTCAGTCTGTAGTAAATCAAATCCAAGCTAACTTCAGAACTTTCAAAGCTGTTCCCCTTATGAATGAAAAAGTATTTTCACGCTATATCCTGCATTCCCCTTCTCTTCATACCCCAGATTCTTTACATCTCCATGTTACTGAACAGTTTCTGCTTTTGCTATTAAAAATAGTCATATTTGGAGGAAGTATAACTCTAAAAAAATTACCCAGGCCTGTAAATAATTTAATTATGAGTAGCTGACAATCCACATATAATGGAATCTGAACTACAGTTACTGTCACCACTTTGTTCTAGGCAAATATCAAAACAAGTTTTCACAGATTAAACTTCATATTGACACAATGGTCTGATCATGGTGCCATAAATGTAAAACATGAATTTAAGTATATTTTAATAATTCTATTAGTATTTTTTCTATTTAAGATAGAAGTAACATCTAAATTTTAGAAGAACAGGCACATTTCACATTTTAAAATATTGTAAGGATTGATGAGAACTAGTCAATTAAGATTCTTACAACTGGACACTTGTAAGTAATGCATACTTGTCTACTGATGGAGACATATTCTCCTACACATACATCATAAAAAGCAGGCACCGAAGGACAAACACATAGCTAAGAAACAAAGTCAGCATCTTTAGATTGCAATAGCACTATTTAGTGGAACTTAAAAGCATCTTCTGTTAATTACCCTCTTATGAGCAGTTATTTATCAAACCATTTCTTGTGCCACCTTTCAAAAATCACATGCAGTAAATCACCTTTAAGCTATAACACAGACCAGCAAGTTTAGACACATTTCCAAGCTTCAGCTGTCAAATATGGGTTCAGACTTCCCAGTGATGGTGTACACAACACTATTCAGGAACAATCAATCACTTACTACACAGCTTAATATACTAGGAGAGACAGAACAGAATCATAAAGGGAAAGACACGCACATATATATGGAACAAATTCTGACCCCATTGCAGGACTATATTGGGGAGGTTGGAGGAAAAAAGCTGATACAAGGAGATCCTTCTATTTCAAGTAGGACAAATAGAAGTTTTGACTGAAAGACAGAGCAAAGGGAAGAACGGGCAGGAAAGAGATTCTGACCTGCTCCAAATTGCTCACCTAGGATCCTCCTCACTTGACACCCTTAGTTTTCTAAAATTATAATATGGCCATTCCTCAAAATAATTTTCTTGGGAAGTATTTAAATGGTATACAAGCAATTTCTCTCCATCGAGTGACATTGCAAAGACATATAAATGTAGTTTTGCAATTACCTGTTGGTACCTTTTGTCCCCACTTTAGCAAGTGCCTGGTGTTTTTTATGAGATTCCTACACAGTAAAAGATTTCCTTTATCTGCTGTGAATTTCCATATGTACTGGAGAAGTCCAGACACTCCTCCAACATCTTGGCCAGTTGAAATCTGATGGAACACCACTGAAATTATAAAAATCCTTTTCCTTTCCTCTGGCCTCTCTGATATACATTACCTTGAGTTTAATATAAATTTAACCATAACTTTAAGRATGATAAAATTGCTCTCCTTTTATGGTTTTGGACAGATATTAAAATTTTTAAGAAAGAACCTAAGCCATGACATTACTATTTGAATTTAAAACTTTCCAAAGTTCAGGAGCGGGCGTGAGCATATCCAGTTCAACATAAGACCAGGCGCATTTGTAAAATCCAGTTTTCCATTTTTAGCATTTCCAAAGATGGGAAAAATGAAGTTTGAGTCAATCTTCACTTTGAACATTTGAAATGACCTTTGCCTCTTCAATGCACCAGCGTTATCTATGTTCTTAAAATATTAGCATCCATTGAGACATACCATAAGAATGCTAGAAAAGCACGAGACATGTATTATGTACTTATATTATGTACTGCTCACACAGTATTTCACTAAGCAGGGAAGTAGCTCCATTTTATTGCATAGTGTCCTGCAATTTTTATGTATAATGTGACACAGAAATAACTTTATGTAATTTGTTTGAAAAGTTTCTAGTCAAAGCACCATGTATTCCTCTATACTGCCAATTATAAATGACTATTTTTTCACAGAATACATGGAAATATTTTTAGATATATTTTGCTCACCAGCTGTAAGTACTGAGGAGGATGGAGAGCTAGTGAATGTGAAAGTGAGGTGATGAAAGATTCTTTGGCATCACATGCATATAATACACTCAGCTTTTGTTATAAATTTGATCGTAAAATAAACTTTAACTTAGCACATCCAAATTCTGATTGAGGTGCAGCCTTTCCAAAAAATGTTCAAAGCACATGTGGCTGCTATATTTCTGATGTGATTCTTTTGAAGCAAAGGAATCTAAAGCAATCTGATTTCATCCTAACATTTATTCTCAGTTTAAGATTTGTGTAATAGCCTGAGGAATCGCTTTCTTAACTCTTCAGTAATAAAAAATCAAGAAACAGATATTTTTTTCAATTTCTTTCCATTACATTTTATGTCCACATTCAGATGTATCTGGTAAAATCTGAAAACTGACACCAGTATGAGAGTCCCCAGGGATTCACAAATATAATTTCCATGCCACTCTGAAAACCGAAGAAAAAATAGAAAATGTGAGCTGTTATAAATTTGAGCTAATCTCCTCCTGCCATAACCTGAAATGATCCTCAGCAGCCAGGTAATCTTCGGGCATTCAACAGCATAAGAAGAGCTTGTCTATCTGAACCTCAGTGGCTGGTAAGAATGTCAATATCTCCTAAAATACTTGCACAAGTAAATTTTCTTGCAACATTTCAATTCTGCAGCAACTTGCTTACCTAGGAGAAAAAAAATGTAGCAGCAGTGTGGAATCCCTGATCTCTACAGGCTTATTTTCAGGGTTAAAAATAAAACAGCTTCAATGTTATACTGAAGATCAGCAATATAAGTGCAGTAACCATCTCCAATAAACTTGCATTACTCTTCCATTTATGCATCCTAAAATACCATTGATTATATATGCACAAATTAATTCAAATCTCATCTGATCCTTGTGAAGGCATGGGAAAAAATGTTTAATACTATCAAGGCAATTTTTCATAGGTCTCATTTTTCAGTGTGCTGCAGATCCTAATTCTTATTGGAAGTTGATTGGATTTTGCTTTCCTGAGAAAGTAAGGTGTTTAAGAAATTTTATCCAAGGACAAAAGGCAAGGATGATAATTTTAAATAATTTCATTAAATGAAAATGTAATTATTGTGATATCACTATTTTTAACCTAGAATTTCAGAATTCCAGCTATATTGCTAAAATTTTTAAAAGCCTTAGTTCATATGCACTAATTTAAGCTCACGTCACTGTGGAAGAGGCAAACTGACCTCTTCCTTATATACACAAACTAGAAATGCATGTTTTAACTTTTTCCCCTGATATTTGAATAAGAAAATTCCAAGAAATGTGTCAATGATGCACACAGTAATGTTTCTAAGTCAGTAAGATGGCTCTCTGTATATATATAGCTGAAGAAGTAGCACTCTAAATTCTACTTTTTTCCAAGCCTGTGTTTGCCTTTAATCCCCAGCTGCTGAAATCAAGCCATTATCTTTCTGAGGTATTTGTGTGAGCTTTTAGTCTACCTTTGGAAGAAGGCTTTTAGCCTTTCTTTGGAAGAAAACCTTGAAAAGTGACCTGAATTTATCTTACAATCTCAGAAAGAAAGCTAATGGAAAGCATCCTACATAAGAATTTTGGTATTTTTTGTTTGTTTAAAAAGTTTCAGGGTTAATTTTCAAATTTTTAGAACATTCCTCAAGATGGTTGAGCACATGGAATTGGAAATACTGATCCAAGCCTGCAATGGCACGAAGACATGCCTTATTCTTAGAAGAGACATCCTCCAGGTAAACCCTATACATCTCTTCATCATAGTGTCATTATATTTGAGATAGTGTCTGGATCAGATTTCAGTTGGATTTTTGCCAACTGAAATTACACTCTTCTTTATTTTCAGTTTGATACGGCCTTTCATTTCCTGTAGTGTTACTCAGTACCACTATACAGCTTGAACTTAGATGTCCCGTAGTAGATATGAAGATATTGACATGATGGACAAACTATTTCATGACTTTTTGTAACATGCAACCTACTGATACAGGTAAGCGATGAAATAAAACCATTTAGACAGGACTAAAGTGATAGTATGGTAAAAGAAGGTGAAAGAACTTGACTTGTACCATGGCTTCTACAGTGACAGTTTTTAAAACCACTTCTGCTTCACACGATGCACACAGCAATTAAACCTCACTAATTCCAACAGAATTTTAGAAAACTCTTCTCATTGCTACACATGGATAATATACACATTGTTATTTTCCTCTCTGATAAGGAATTCAATTTCTTAGAAAACAAATAACTGGGCTAACTCATGGTGCTGTCACTGATTTGACTAGTAGCATCACTGTTTTGCTCATCTCTGGAGCCAGGTGGCCACAGGTCATGGAAGATTAAAGACAATGTCAGATGGCACCACGAACAGTGTTTCAGAAGAAAGAGGTAAGAAACAGTGTTGAAGTAATGGGAGGCAGTGTAGTCATCTGTTCAAAGTGACTTGGAAACAGAATGGGAGGAAGAAAGAGGTTGAGAAAGGCAACAGCACAAAGAATTAGAAAGATTAATCTAACCAAAGAAAAATATCAATAATTATGATGACCATCACACTCTTCCTATATGAAGGCCAATACTACTAATCTTCTTGGCTGCAGCTTTCGAGAAAGCATATATAAGACAATAATCACTGAATCAACATTTTTCCTAAGCAAAGAAACATTGAAAGCTACTGAAAGTAACTACAGCTAATCAAACACAGAGAAGTCCTGGGTCAGGCAAATCTCTCTCCAAGTTGCTGAAGTAAACAGAGTTCTGAAATAGATAAAATGATGGCATTAACTCTTGACTCCACTGTTATAAAATGGATTTTATAGAATACTCTCTTCTTTGGCTAAGGATGCTATGGTTCTAATCAGCCAAGATCGATTAGGAATAAACATAGAATAATAAAAAGGATACCCAAAAGCCTACACTTTTATTGGATGCCAGAATTTTATTTAGATAACAACTAGTAAAAGTTGATTTGAACATGCATTTTCAATCAATATTTTTGATGAAATTGTGTTAGATAATAGAAACCTCTAAATACTATTTAGCTTTTCACTTCATCTGAAACAACAGTTTGCTTCACAGCTCCAGCAACAGCAATAAAATGACTTATTTTCCAGAACCACTTCTCAGGTATTTCATACATGTTTATTAAACCAATGTCCAGTTCAGATCTCCCCTGGGAGTGTTCTAACCTCACTTAAAAGAGTAAAGAAAGGCACAGAAAAATTAAATCATACATCATGATGGCAAGGATAGCAGTAGAACTCATTAAAAGTCGTTTAGCCTAAATCACAGATCGCATTTCTTGCTCTCTCCATACAAAAAGAAAAAGTTTCTGATGTGAGAGACAGCATAGTACACAAGAGAAGACTTTCTAATCCTTTTATATATTTTATTCTTCCCTAGAACCATCCTGGTTTTACAGGCTTGCTATCACAGCATCACATTAAAGAAAGAGCTGCTTCTTGCAGCATCGCCCCATCTGTAACAGTCCTATCACTAGTTATTGAGACAACAGTCTTCAAGTTGTCACCAAGATCATGTAACCTTTTCTTCCCAGTAAACCATCTTGTTGAAAATTTGAGATTTCTAGCCTTAGGCTGCTGAAAATAGGTCCCAAAAAAATGTGCTTCATTGCCACTGAAGCAAACTATCAAAAAAGATAGTGTCCTTTAAAATCCTGAATGACAGCAGTCTACGCTGATGTTCATCGGAATGCAGGAAGACTTAGCTGAAACAGTCCACAAGGCATCAGCCCCACTCGCTACCTCAGCACAAGGAGCACTCGCCGGCCCCGGCTGGATCGGCAGGAAACCTTGGCTGCGCCACAGAGGCGAGCACAGGCCAGCGAGTGAGCGAGGCCCGCTGGGCTGGGGCAGCCGCCCGCCCGCGACGCAGCTTCCCCACCAAAGGCATGTCAGGTCATTTTAGCCCTCTGTTTTCTTTTCTGAATTCTGGATGATAATCCTAGCCCATGTCCCCTGCTACTACAGGTCCTTTCAGTGCGCTGTCTCAGACCGAGATCCCTAGCTGAAGACATTTACTAATGCAATTCTTTCTCAGGGTAGTAGCCTGTCAGGAGCTAGAGAAGAGTAAGCAATGGCAGGTTTCTTTCAGTCTCGTGGGAAATCCTCTGTTTCTTAGGTTTTAGTGTTGCTTCACATAGCACAGTTGAATAATAATAATAATAATAATAATGATGATGATGATGAAGAAATAATTTTCAACTTATGACAGCAGGAAAGAGCTATAAATCAAGCCTTTTTGCCTAGGATAGTCCATTTTATGAAGAACAGAAAACAATTTAGATGTTTCAAAGCAGTCACCTTTGCAGTGGATTGTTTTGTTAGGATGGTGGTGCTTTTGCTTTTACCTTTTCTGCTTAATACATAAATATAGTGTATGTATTTACTAATATCTATAAATAATAATTAATAGTTTATTAATAAGCATATGGACTTCATGAAATTTCTTTTCAAAATTCAAATTTCAAAATTTAGTTTCCCCAACATTCCATTTGCCAAAATATTCATACAGATAATTTTCCATATATTTCCAACAGCAAGCAAAGACAAAGCCTCAAAAAAACCTGCATTATCTTAGAGGTGAATTACAAGGCCCAGTACATGAGTTGTCATGTTCTGTTCTCTTTCTGTCCACCCCACTTCAGGTATGGACAGAGCCCTCTCATCTTTACCAGAGAGCTCAATGTGCTTGTTCCATAATAAGGAAGATCAACTACAATATACCTAGCCATATAGTATATCACAGTCAATATTAGCAGACTGAATACTGTTTGAAGAGACTATTTGCCCAGCCTCTCCTGGCTGGAAATCATTTTCAATATGGATTTTACAAACAAAATATTAAGGAGAGGAAAAAAATAGGGTAAGCAGATAGAATAAAGGACTATAAAATGTTACATTTTTGGACATCCAAAATACACAACAAAATTTTTTTTCTTACATTCACACCCTTTAGATTAGATTGCAAGAGAGCCTAGTTAGAGACAGTAATCATGAAAAAATCATCTTCCAATCCAACTCACATCACTGACTTTTAATCAATAAGTACTTGTTCGCTATTCTGAATTCAGTACCAGAGGATTAACCAACTTATTTGCTTCACAGTTTCCATGCATATATCAATGCAACTGAAATTATATTTGAATTCCTTCATCAAATTCTGCTCTTTACTGGAGCTTGACCCCTTCCCCATCCACAGAAAATTGTCACTGACCTTCTGAACCTTTTTTCCTGGTGCTGACATGTATTAGCAAAAGGGCTCAGGATCTGAGGGCTGACATCTCAGGTTTGCTGTGCAGAATTGTTCACCTAGTTCCAGGTTATTTCCAAAAAGCCCCAACCAAAGCATTCCAGTTCCAGACTGAAAAAAAAATCCCTGATATACAGCTACTGAAGCACACAAGGAACCTAATAATAACTCTTCTGAAGAGTGGTACACTTAGGCAAACACTTCATGGTTCAAAATCTGAAATGTCCACTGAGTTTAAACTGTTTCTAGGTAGAAATCACCATAATGGTCACACCTTCCCTTCATGTTCAGTTTGCACTTCAGAGTCCTACTATATAGTGACCTTTCAGAATAAATTTTCAGCAAAGTTCAGAAGCAACTTGTGTTTCTGAAGCTACTTTCTGCTAATATGTCACTGCAGCCAAGGGGACACTAGCATGTTCTCACATATATTGAAGACTAACTACAAACTGATGAATTGGGGCTTTAATTCCCTATGATTTTCCTAAGCCTGAGAGGATGCCTCCTCTCCATTTCTCCTCAAAAAGTAATACCTTCAGATTTCCTTAGCAGAGTTTATTTATTTACATTTTCTTTGAACCCCCCGTCTGTTGCTCAGATCACTTTTACGCAATTAATAAAATATTATGCAAATTTTAAATACTTTAAGTTTTCAGTCACATTCAGAAATTCAACTGCCTTCAGAAACTGACAGCACTGCATTTTTTTATTCCACTGTAAACCAGCTTCGAATTTTATCATGTCTCAGATTTTTTTTTTTAACATGTACAATTAACTGAAAATGTACTAGTGTTTTATTGAATATTTTGGCACTTTTGTTGGTGTAAAGAACAATAAAAATATCATAAATCCAATGAGGAAACAGTGATGGCTGACACACACTTCTGAATTATCATTGCAAATCCTTGCGCTTTATTGGTTTTGTCTGAAAGAGCTTTGCTTTGTAAAATACTACCACACAAAATAAGACTTCTTTCTCCTGATTCCCACTAGCAATTAATCTGCCTAAAACATGCAACTTAATGTCATATCCATGTTTTTATTATGCTTATTTGCACTATCATTTGGTATCGATGAATGAAGCAAAACCCACAATCCTCATAAACAAAAGTAACCCTGCTATTTTACTGTATTTGATTAACAATTTTGTTCAAATCTCTAGCTTTAAGGATGAAACAGGCTGGATCTAAGTTGTTATTTTGCAAATGACATCAGCTTTGGGAAGAATACCTACCCACCACACACACATGCTCCTTTTTTTTTTTTTGGCTATCAGAGCATTTTAGCAGTCGCCTTTGATTTAATATAGAAGGTACATGCACTCAGGCGTCAAAACGTTGTCGTACTTGTGCTTTGTTCTGCTGTGCTTGAGGTTGGATCAGAAAGCCTCGACTGCTGGTTGGAGCAAGCTTTTTAAACTTCATGTGCCAGAGTACGAAATCAGTCTCCTCTTTCGGATAGTTGCCACTAGACAGAAAATAATTCAGAGGGAGTAGTCTAGGAGGTCCACATTGAGCATAACTGGGCACATGCTGCTGAAACAATTGAAAGAGTTTCAGCTCAAGTTTTGAAATTCAAGAACAGCACTTTCATAAGTCATATTTGAAACCATACTTCCCGATGGTCATAGTTACAACAGAACTTCACTGAGAAGAGATAACAGCTATACATCATAAACTGCAGGGATTTTCTACTTCGTTGCATACATATTACGGTACTCTGATGATTCACCAGTTAGTTCTGTTCCATAAAAAATGACCTGTTATTCCCATAACCTAACTAACCTGCTGCTAGAGGGCCATGGTAAAGCATTCATGCTACAATTCTTAGTTTACATTGACATACAGCTGACATGCTATATGCTTTAAAAGAAAAGTACCAGAAGCAACATCAGTCAACAATGTCAAATCTAGATGTATAATTTCTAGACTATAAAGTACTTTGAGATCCCTAAATAAAAAGAGCTTTACAAGTGAAAAGTATTATCTGACTATGTAAGGGCCTAAAACATGCCCTTGAAAATATCAAAAGAAGCTGTAAAAATTCTGTTCTGATTTAACAAGTATTCATGCATGTTAAGCTAAATTATGCAATATAAGAAGTCATTTAGATTTGGCACATGTGTACCTAAGGAAAATGTGTTACATTCAAAGATTCCTATATCACATATAAACAGTTTCTAATTATTTATTTGTAAATGTCAGCAAGGAATGATTCACCTCACTGATCAGGCCAAACACACAATGAAGAACCACTTTTTCCTATCGCTCTAGCTATGATACAGAAAGATAAAATGTCTTTTCTTATATGAGTCTTCAGAAGACATCTACCCCAGTGGCTCTTCCCAGAACAGCACACCAAGAAGAAAAATTTGGAGTGTATTTGTGTTGCCAGGCAGAGTCTCAATACATTTCAGGTTTTAAAATATTCATCAACTGAAGGCAAATGTGTTTGATTTCAGCTGGCTACCACTCCAAGCAGTTTTGGATGCTCTTCATATCTTTATGAGTAAAGCAACACTACTGTCAAAGAATTTGACAAATAACGCAAACACATTAGCAAGATCTGGAAAAACGTTATGGTTGGCAGGCCACAGGGGCTTACAGTTATTACATGTGTTTTTATTAAATCAAATATTCACACAGTCCATTCTCTGAAGAGTTACTAATCAGGCAGGTATCTAAGACTATCTGCAAAAAAATGGTTAAAAACTGAGCTTTTGGAAGGAAGTAGTAAAGTAGGAACATTCTTGTTTTATTTCTTTCCAAGGCACAGCAGCGCTTGGGAAGGGGGAAACAAAGAATGCATGAATGGACAGAAAACAGCAAAAAAAAAAAAAAAAAAGTCTTAAAGAAACTGAATTAGATGTCCACCGGTAACTTCATAAAACTGCTACTTAGTACCTACTGATGCTGTGTTAAATATTTTAAATATAACACTTATGCTTATAAAGAAAATAACACTGAATTCCAGTCAATGACTGTTACTACAAGGGGATACCTTGATCAATAAAGTATCTCAGAGCCACTGAACAATGCTCCTGATCAGCTGCCGAATTTTAACGCTGAGTCACACAAAAAGATTGTCACTGGCCATCTGTGAAGTTGACCCAGCCAAAGAATTCTACAAAATTTCAGTGACAAAAACTACAGTTTTCCTGCTGATGCTTTCAGTTGGTCAGTCCATCATGACCTTTTCAACAGCTGGTTTTTTTGCATGTATTAAGAAGAAGTGGCCAGAGAAGGATATTTAAATAAAAGAGATGCACACAAAGGGAAAAACAGATGCATACTTGGCAGCCAATACACACACTTGTTGAAGAAAGAATTGTTCAATGTCTAGTCTTTTCCTGCAGATGTCGTTCTGTGGCTCTGACAGTTTTAACTAACCAGATGATTAGTAAAATGCCACCACTTCTAATGTTTTTTTGGAAATCATACTTTTGGCAACCTCCACAATAGTCATAAACAGATTTTGAAATAAAAGTGGTGATACAATTAGCAAAAGTTTGTTGGTGAAGAACTAAACATGGAAAAGTAAACAACTTCCTCAGCCTTTCTTTGTTCTGTTTAAGACTATCGTCCTACACAAAATTTTCAGTTTTGCAAGGTCTCCATTGTCTGCTAGCAGGGTCACTTATAGAAACATCTACAGCTAAAATATTTTGGCCCATATTGTAAATAATTTTCGTTGATATCAAATAACTGCAAAGCAGACTTCCTGCTACCATCTGAACTTGACAGATACTTTTACATGTAATTAAAGTTCCTGAAATGTGAATGGTGGCGGCACTGGGATTTGGATTACAAAACAGAGACATTTTTAAGCAGCTTCATAATATTTCAAAAAGATAAACAAAAAAAGTTGGACATTTTGTCCCCATACTTGTCTGTGACTAAGCCAAGACTATTTGATTAATTTTTCTATAGTTTCTTTTTCAAAATACAAATTAAAAGTGATCTTTGAGTTGTGCTAGATTTAATAAAAGAGTTTTCCCAGTACTAAAAGGCAGAAAAGAAAACAGATGGGTGTGAAGAAAACATTGTTAAGCCACCAATCACTTTTATTTTGGTTACAAACTAATTACATCAAAGACTAAATCCAAGGCAGGCTGCAAGCTCAAGGTAAAAGAAACAGAAAGAATATGAAGGCAGAGCTGTTTCATTAGGAAAAACAAACACGTTGATAATTTATGTAAGCAAAGATGGTACAGTATACACTCATACTGAAACATACATGCTGCTAGAGACAAGGTGATGCAGATTTTCATTATACACTTCCTCAAAATGAAGAGGAGACAGGAAGAAAAATGGCTCCAAGGCAGTTCTCCCCTCCTCTCCATGTATGACTTATCTAGCTGGCTGGCACAAGCATTGGGCACTTCTGGAAGGTGGGCGAATCAGCAGTCAGCGATTGCACTGTGCCACCATTTCCCCCTTCCTACTTTTGCCTGGGCCCCAAAAACCTCCCAGAAAAGGCTGGTGTTGGAAGCACCTGGTATAGACCAATTAACCGACAAAAGAAATCCTAGTCCAGATATACACATAACAAACGGTACCAGAGCATACCACTACTGAGAAGAACAGGCAAAACTGTCAAAAAATACTATTACTCTTTCATAAAGCAAGAGGATGGTGGTTAGCATCACATCCTGGAAATAAGCAGTTTGAAAATCAGCCAATTCATGTTGGAGTACCTAAAGAGTGCTCTGGCCAGCTTATTTTTAATAAATCCTCAAAGTTAGGGAAGTTCTAGAAAACTGGTAGAGAATTAAAATGGGATTGATAATTCCAAAATGCAAGCAAGATGATCCAGGTAATCATGGATCAATTCAGTTTGACAACAAGCCTAGGCAAAATAGTGAGAAAGCTAATATACACCTGAGAAACAGTCAAGAATTCAGGCACAGAAATTGTACAAAAAGGTTTTCTGAAAATTGGTCTTGCAAAATAACTGAGATTTATCATTTGATGAAATGATAAATTTTACTGAAAAAGATAAACACAGATACAATAAATTCACTTTGCAACAAATAGTCAGTAATTAATTAGTACTATCCAGTACCAATAAAAGTTAACTATATTAGAACTGGCTGAAATATCAGTCATCAATGTGTCATCATCATCCTCAAAGGGAGTTTCTCGAGGATTGAGGAAGGAATGGCCATATCCACAAAATGTTAAATTATACAACACAAAGCAGGGCCTCTGAAAATTGTTTAGGGAACACAGTGGGCAAGCAGTTAAGCAAAAACTAATCAACTAACTAATCTGATGAAGAAGCAAGATGAGTTAAAGTAAATCCTTGTACGTGTAAAGAGGTAGGGAGAGGAAATGAAAAGAGCAAGAGAACAGGCATAGAGAATGCTTTTGCTTCTGTTTACTTGTGAGACTACATTAGTACGAATATTTTTGATGCCCATATTTTGTAAAGGGCATTGAAAAACTGGAAAAGGTGCTGAAAAGAGCCACAAGACATTCTTGAAGATTGGAGGAAATACCTCAGTGAGGGATTTCAACAGCACGATGCTTTTAGTTTATCAGAAAATGACTGGGAGGCTGTTTTATTACACCACATAACTACACTACACAAACTACTAAACATTAAAGGGCTGATATTCAGTATAAATATTACAAAAGTAGCTTCCAAGGCTGAAAGTGGAAGACAGACAAAATTAGACCTGTTTTTTACCATATGCTGATTAACAGCTTTAACAGACCACCAGGTAAATTGGTGGAGTCAGCATTTTTGAATTAAGACAGTGCTTTTCTGGAAGACAGGTATTAGCAAATACAACTCACTGAGCTCCACAGAGGAATAATTGTGTGAAATGAAAGGCCTGTGAGGTACAGGACATCAAGCCAGTCTGAATGGTTTCAGACTCCATAAATCTATAAAAAACAATAGGATTATTTGATTAAATATTACAAAAGAAGAAAAAACACTGAAAGAACTCTGTTCTGAATAGAAATAAGGCATTGAATTATCTCAAATAATGAAAAATTTCATAAAATTATAAGCAAATGGAGACACTTAGGCCACATCAATCATTGCTGTTGCTATTGCTCCAAATAGAATTAATGTCATGCAAGCATATATACATCAACACACATAAAAATAGGCCATAGCTCAAATATTATAGCTCCTCATCATTGCCAAACTTTTTGACTCAGATAAAATGGGACAGTTATCCAAAGTTCCAGTTACAAACTTACAAAATCAAAAAAGCAAATTTGTAATCCAGCCTCCAAACAGGCACACATAAAAAGCACCATTAATTAATCTGAAAGCTGAGTCCCAACTAAACACCCAAACAGTGGGAGACAAGGGCACACATTACACACATATGTTCAAGACGTGCACAGATCCAGTTTCAGATAGCTAGGTATAGCTTGCGCTATTTTCTGGTTCTCATTATTATATTCATTTCAGTGTGGTTCCTGAAGCCTGATACCTCAGTACTTTAGAGGTTCTGCATGTGCCACCAAACAATGATTCAACACAACACTGTGACAGAAAACAGGGAGAAGGGATAGAAATAAAAGAACAAGGGATCAAAACAACTTCATTTGGCTCTATGTGCAGGGTGTGCCTATCAACACCAATAACTGTTAATAGTGAGTCAGGTGTCACATTGATAGAGGAGTCAGATCACTCATATTAGTCTTCCATTTGACTGGAAGGTATCAATCTTCTTCCCTTATCTAAAAGGACACATAAAAATATAATGGGCTATTAGCTCTTGTTTTTACATCGCTATTTAAGTTGGTTTTGGTAAACTCTTCATTCCCTTCCAGTCTCTTACTGACCCTCGTGCATGCTGAACTCTTCGGTCCTTTTGGTAGTTTAAAGACTTTGTTGTACATCCACATCAGTTATAGCAACTAATGTTCTTGTTAACGCTAAGGCCGACTTAATAGTATTATGATTTTGACTCAAGTATCATGATTTGAACCTATATCAAGAGATACCGACTTAATGTATGCAGTGAGGATTTTGTTTGGTTTACCAACAGTCACATTCCTAATTTGATATATACACAGGATAGAGAAGGAGCAGTCAGATCATTTAAGAAAGAATTCAAGAGAATGGGGCTTGTGCTCCTGACTGTCAGTAACTAGCAACATGATAATACAGATTAAAATACTGCAATATTCAGAGATTCTGTTTTCTTACCCAAATATCTATCCTATCTTGGAACAGAGAATATGACTTACTGTGTATTCAAACAGGGCTTAGAATAACAGGGCATTGAACCTATCACAAGGAGCATTACTGCTGAAAAAAACCAAACTTGACTGGGAACAGACTTGACTCTGCCCCTTTAAAATTACATAGGTTAATAGGTTAAAAATATGATCAGCAGAAAAGGTGAAAGAACTTGATCATTTTCACTCTTCATACAGAGGTTTCATTCCCTTCTTCCATTGTTTGTGCTGATGAAATTGTTCTTATGGGAGTCAATTCTGAAAAGATGCGCTGGCTAATTTTAGATAATAAATTATTGCCTACTGTGTATAGCCAAAAATCAYATGATAAGCTTTTTCTACTTCAAGGCTGCTATATCTCAGTCAATTACCTAACTGTGAAGATTTAAAGACTTCTGAAACCAGTTCTTCAGAAAAGATGTTCTTCTATTAGGATTTTCCACTCACTAAAAGTACTATTGAGCTTCTTTGCTCATCAGCCTTCCAAAGCTTACATCCGTATTTCATTATATAGAACTAACCAATAAATACTATTTTGGGCTAGTTTTGTTTTCGTGTATATAAGAAAAATCTGCTATATATATAAATCATTAGGAATTATTAACTGAATGATTGCATAAATAATCTTTTTTTAAAATATATTGCAGATACTTCCAGGATAATGTGCAACAAAATGAGAAAAGTCTCACAGAGAGAAAGAAATATACTACGTTTCAAACATAATTTCTAAGCTGTTTAAATATGAAACAAAACCTTGTCAAGCTACAAGTTTCCAGCTGTTATGATATCATAAGATAAATTTACAGCTACAAAACAGCTTGGTGAGAAAAAAAATATTTGCTTTTACAAAGTATGGAAATATAAATGTTTCAAGCACTGCAACTGTCCAAACAAATTAGTACAAGCAAAAATAGTTGAATTCAGCATGGTTTGATTTTGTACCAGCTTCATAGCACTTGTTATAATTACTTAAAGATGTAAGCAAAATGTGATTTAAAGCTTAGCATGATGCATTTAATGTTAATTTAAACTGATGCGATAAAAGTATACAGGTGGTCTCAGTGGCTATCATTTTGTTGTATTTTATCAACTGAAATAATAATTTATTTCCCTAATTAAGCAAAAATGAAGCTGGATAACTGGCTCTGAAAGCTTACTATGTGTTCATGTTTAACTTCTCAACCAGAGCTAAAATGAAAAAGGAGTTTCTTTCCTCCATGACTTTGAAAAGAATAGAGTGGTGATTAACAACAATATTTTTTTTAATGAAACACAACCTTTCATCCCTGTCATCTTCTGACCATCCTCGCTTGTACGCAGCTCTCTGACAAGTAGAATAATAACGGTCATACATCACTGCCCTGAAAGTCCAATCATCTAAATCTTCACTCGCTGCAGCCTCTGAGACTCAATTACTTTATTGACATGCAATCTTCATAAGGGGAGAAATATTGTGCATGTAAGGTCACTTGGTTATGAAGACATATTATCATATTATCTGCATGAGGGTTGCAGGGCTAAGACCTGACAGAGCTAATTATAATGGTACATGATAGAGAGCTCAGTACACATTATTTGCTTGGCTGAAACTAAAGGTGAGGTAAGACCATGACATCATGGTTTCAAAAGAAAATAATTCCCTTTCCCTTGGAGGCTATTACTTTTATTGTCTAATGTTTTATACATCTTATTTTCACATACTCCGCATAAGCAAGTAAGCAATGAGAATTTCTGAACTCAAGTGTGTTTCCATTTGGAAGTACTTAACTCTTGAAGCAACAAAAGGATTATCCACACAGACGCAGTCCTTTTTACTCACAAGACTTAAATTACATTCCCCCACCCTCTTCCCTTCTAGCACCTGAAAAAAAATATATATATATACACATAGGCAAAGCTATATATTTACAGGCATATATAAAAGCACATATATACAGTTAGTATATAAATTTAGTTCAAAGTTTGATCACAGCTAATACACACTGCCATAATATATTTTACATAACAAAAAATGCATAGGCCTCTAGTGAAATGCTGAGCAACGTCCATTAGAACAGCCTCTCACTTTGCAAAAAAAAAAAAAAATCATTTTCATCTTGCTTTTCTCTGTAGCAACTTCCTCTCCCCAGTTTACTTCCCTACTCCACCTCAGGTCTACCAATCTTCTTTCACTGGAGACTTAGACATAATCCACTTCCTGCTCTAGGCTGGTACAACTACAACTTCTAATCCTTCACTGGCTATCCTCTTACACTAAAAGAGCTGTATCTTTACATAATCCATCTATTGTATCTTTAGATAATCCATCAATCTACCTTACTAAATTTCTACCCCCAACCAGCAGTAGCACTGTTGGCTATTTTTAGAAATTAATTTAGAAGATATCTTTTGACATTTGGAAAGGTTTGTTGGTTTAAAATTTCTTTTTAATTTTTGTTAAATTTTATTCGTGCCTACCTTTCAGGTGGGAAGCATGAATTGTTCTCTTTCAATAGTCAGTACCTCTTATCAGCCTTAGTAAAAGTTAGAAAATGGGCAAAAAAAAAATTAAAATAGTACAACAGAAACATCCCACTATACCTCCATGTAATGTCTCTTTTAAGGCAACATCTATTAAGAAATACAGACACTACAAGATTAGTTTTGCTCTTCTGTATATTATGTGTTTTGTTTGGACTTCTTTTTTTAAAAAAAAAAAAAACAACAGAATATCTCTTTAGGAATCATAAATCTAATACATTACTCCATTCAACAACTCCATTCTTATTAAGAATAATTATAATTATTCTTGTTCTGATGACCAAACCAGCCAGGGTAGTAGAGAAGTTCCAGAACATGAAGCAGACTCTCAAAATTTGCCACTATCCCTTGCTAAGCCTTACTCATGTACTTGCTTAGACTTTTTAACCTACCACAAAAAAACATGAAGCCAGACCTGTGATCTCCTAGGAAACAGTTACTAGCAGCATGCTTGATCCAGGCCTTGAAAGCACTTCTCTGGTTGTCCAGAAAGAACTTAGAGTCAAGGAAAGAAAAATGCCTCTTTGCTAGAGTATATTGGCACCTTGTAGCAATGAGACCAACAATCTTCAGACAGATCCTATATCTTCCTCACGTCAGGATGGTATAGCCCAAGGCCTCACATGTCAATGAAACAGGGAAAATAGAAGGAACCTTTACAGAAGGCTGTCCAAAGACAGTGTGTACAGAACAAGGATAACAGTGAGTGCACTGGTCCTCTGCAGATGCACACCCTTTGAATTTTCATACAGAGTCATCTTAAACATGCACCAACGATCAACTATGGAAATTCGCAGAGATGAGAGGGCACTACATATTTACAAACTGACTCCTATATCTATCTGCAGAGAAACAGCTTAGACTATGCTGTGCACCCTTTAAACAGTTTTCTTTCTTTATTGAAGGTGTTCTATGGATTCCCAGGATTCCAGTATATGATGCTAATATCAGTAGTGCCCTAGACTAAATTATGTCATACACCTGGGGTGTATACGGGGTGGTTGTTTGAATTTTACACAAACATCAATCAGTGTAACATAATGGTTCTATGATACATCATGCTGTAGGTCTGAATTTTCTTTACTTGAAGGTAGGATACAGAAGCCAGCCCAACTAAGTACCCTCCACTAACATCTTTGTTCTCAGCAAGTCTTTGCACCATAATTTGACTTAGAGAGAGACTCAACACCAGCATGGAGATGCAACTTCAGCCAAGCTGCCAGACTGAGGCCACACAGCTAAGTAGTTATCTAATTGACTGGAATTGTTCTCACATCCCTCAAAAATATTCATAACAACATATTTACAGGCTACCCTTTTGCCAAAAAAGCTGGCAAGTGTTTTCTATACTCTTAAAAATATTAAACTTTTTTTTCCAAAACCATTTTACAAAGTATAATCTACAGCCATTATGCCATTCTTTTAAAAATAGTTTATAGTCTGCCCATCCTGTTTGTAGGTTTACATCTTGCTAACCCAGCCTGTTGTGTTTTGCTACTGAAAGCTTCCCATCTGAAGCTGGACAGCATATGGTAACCCTACGATTTTGTATTTAAGTTTGAGACACCCCACAGAGTGATGTTTTGAAAGAGTTTGATTCAAGTGTTCAACTTTGTATCAGTAGAGAGGTGCAAAAAAGTGTCTGGAAGATGACTGCAGATAGAAATAAGAAGGTGTTAGGCCCTGCCTTTCTCCATCTCTTCAAGAATAACATTTGCAGTTAAAAGCATCTTTTGCTGAGGTTAGATTCTAGCAGCACAAAGGAGACAGTCAAGTAATCAAGACTCAGAGGAAAAAAACCCTAGAACAGTACAGCAATAACTGGCAGACTGGCAGTTAGTCAGCTGATGAGAAACCAGTCAGGTAGTGAGGCCTTAAACTAGGAAAGAGAAGGAAAATGCCTAGTGTGACAGCTGTAAAACTCTGCCTCTTAAAGTGTGTTGTTAATTTAAAATCCTCACTGCCCTGCAAGCTCCTTGTCAGAGAGATATTGACTGACATGGCAGGGGCCCTAACATGCATGCAGGGAAAACAGAGCCACCAAAAGCCAGCCAAAGCACAGAGACAAAACGCAGATTGTGAACAGGAGGGCTACACATGTAATTTCTTAAGAGACTACGTAAATACTTAGTTTATGAAAATATGAAAGAAAAGGTCACCCCCTTGGGCATCAAAGACTTTTTATCAAGAAAATGGAACAAGAACTAAGGGAAAACAAATGTTAATGTCATGCACAAAACATTTTTATTGCCAAAATTGTTTTGAAACTAAGAGGGCCAGGCACATGATATCAGCTCACTGTATTTCAGAACTATGGATTGCAAGGCACTTAATTCAAGTAACAGAAATGTGAGGTACACATGGCTAGGTGTTTTCCACCTAGCGGTAATTAATGTGGACAACATGACATTGATAATATCAACCATAGAAAAGATGGAACTGGGACAGTCTCCAGAAAACACACACACACAAAAAAAAAAGACAATGAAGGATAGTAGCCAAAAGGGGAAATGAGATCCTCATAAGAGGCATTCAGTTTTGAAGACAAAGAACCAATAATAAGGGGATAGCTTGAAGGACAAGTAGGTGATCAGGGATCTGTTACACTAAAATAAAGGACAAGATATAAAAAGATTCAATCACTTCCTTGGATTTTTTAACATTTATATTACATAATATAAAATACTATTAGTGAAGGAAATGTTCAGCATTGAATACTGAATGAAATATGCAACAAAGGCTCTTCATCATGTTCCTCTGGTAACGCAAATAAGCTTTAGAAGGACGGTTTAGAAGCTGGCAAGAACATGTCAGCAAAAAACAAACGGAGAATACCGTTTAGGTAGAGAATGGATTAGCCTATCTGGGTTATGAAAAACTTGCAGTTTAATCTGCAGTGGGGGAAAAGAAGTAAATAAATAATCTCTGGTTTAGCTGAACATGCAGAGATACTGTGCAAAATATAGCTTTGAAAGCATACTCAGAGAATATTGGATACTCTATAAACTTCTCCTTAAGGAAAACACAAGGGAAGAAATAAATCTTCCAGCCTTTTCCTCTAAAGAAATCATCAGCTGCGCCTGTGTAAGATGTGAAATTTGGTGATAGCAAAATTCATCAGTTGACATATGAGACTCTTCTGTGACATTGGCTACCAAGTCACGGGCAACACACCACAAGCAGTGAAAAAACAACTTACTGGCACTGTTAAAAAAAAAAAAAAAAGAAGTTGGTCTTATGCTGTCCTTTCCACTACTGAAGGCAAAGTAAAGCAAATTCTTTTTTTTATTCCATTTTCTGGTGTTTATTTTCTATTAAATTAATTTTCATAACTGTCACAAGGATAAAGTGCTTACAGCCAAACAAAACTTCTGACATGAAACTTTTTTGGCAACAAAACGGAGACTTAGTGACACTAAAGTGTTTTGTGAATGTGTCAGGTTGATTCAAATTTGGGAAAAAAAGGGAGACACCCTAAAAGAAATCTTGACAAAAACCCTATGTTTTGCATCAGTATTTTTAATTAAGTATTTTCACTTTTAATTTAAGGAAGCCATTTTAAAATTTCCCATTTTTTTTCATTTCCAATGAACTGCAAAGGTACTACCTTACAGTACTGGCTACCAAAGGAGAGAAATGTGTCTATAAAATAGATTTCTAGTCCAGCTGAGTCTCATAGACCATCAAAGAGAAGGGAAGCAAATTATAATTCCCATGTGGCACAGTTCCAAGATATCTTAATGTATATATGTTGGCCTACCCCACTCTCCTTACCCACTGCATCACAC
The DNA here is from genome assembly GCF_003343035.1 of Apteryx rowi. NCBI lineage: Eukaryota > Metazoa > Chordata > Aves > Apterygiformes > Apterygidae > Apteryx > Apteryx rowi. The sequence continues at coordinate 876,695 of NW_020447519.1, read as the reverse complement.
ACACACACTTCAAAACCATACTGTGCAAAATACATACTTTTCATTAACTGTTATTATTTGTTGGAAACACTATTTTTTCAGCCAAATCTTACCTAGAACTTGGCTGCCAGTTGAACATATCTCTGGAACTGCCAGCTTTAAGGAGAGTAAGGACTAACATGGGCTGTGGGTCAGGGGGAGGATCTCTGTTGTTCATCTGTTGCCGGCCTGACAATGGCACAAAGTTATTGCCTGAATTATGTCCTGAATCTAAATTCACTTACTGAAAAGAGGAAAAAATTAGTGTAATTTTGACCAGTAATCCCAAAGGTAGCTTATCAGGAAAGTATTGCAAATAAATCTAACTGAAATATGCATTAATTTTAGTAATACTAAGAATAGTAACAATGGCATTTTAACTGTCCCCACTGTTCACAGACCAATTGATTGATCAATAAGGTCAATGGAAAAACGCTTATTGACTTCAAAAAGAGCAGTTTCCAGCTCTTAAAAGAACTTCAGAAGGGAAATTTAACCTTCAAGCTATCATGATTGCTTCAAATAGTTTCACCAGTTTGTATTTCTGGAACCCTTCTGGCAATAACTCCTCCCTCTAAACCATTTCCCAAGTCACAGCTTGTTAGAGAGAGAGTTAAACAAGGATATAATGTTTTGGGAAAAGGGTAGGAATACCAAAAGCCATGAGAAATAAATAACAAATAGAAACATTGTTTTAGTGACCTATAGTCTATTAAAAATTTCTGCAGCAAGTATCGTCAACCTTTTAGGATTTGAACTCTAATGATCCCTTTTGTCATGGCTTCAGGGGGCCATGTGCATATTTCATGAATTTGCCATATACAAACCAGCAGGGAACTGTAATAAAATACAAACAAGGATGTGGCAGACAAGGAGGCTGTTCTTAAAAATGGATATCTAAACAATATAAAAGAAAATATTGGGAATGAAACTGATAATACTCCAGTTGCCAAAATCTGGAGATGTGGATTGCTTCCAAGGGAGAAGAAGGTATTACGAATTGTTCTTCAGATTTTCCTGTCATACTCTTATTTACCCTATCACAGACTGACCACAACAGATCCAAAGCCAAATCTAAACAGGAGTAGAGACCCGACCAAAAGAAAGATTCATCACACTGTTCCACATCTATGTAAAACATATTTTCCATATGAATTTAAACCTTGAACGAACAGCTACCATACAAAAATGTACATCTGGTCACATATGCATACTCAAACATTCACATTTAATTCTATAGCAATTTAGAAGTGTGCTATGAATCAAGCTTCTTCTTCCCTACCTATCTGGCCTCCTGTTGCAAAAATATAATAGAAGTACCTTCCCCTTTTAACATATCAGATTAATATAGAGAAATACATAGTCATGCATCTCCATCTTTTCTAAAACATCCACCAATATTTCCTTAGCCCATAGAATCAGGAGTTTTCCAGTGCAATCCAATTTTTAAATAAATAACACATGAGACTGTAAACCAAATACACCCGTTCAACTTTTTATTTTGTAATTTATTGAGTTCCGTTATTAATCAGATGGATTTTTATAAGGATGAAAAAAGGAAAATCTGAGGCTTTTGGCTGTTCTGATCACCTTCTTAAATTACCAGCTTTGCAAAGACAGAAAAACCTTAAGTGCTAAGGTTAACCACATGATTACATATCATTTCTTTTTTTTTTTTTTCTCCTGGTTCAAATCAATCCATTACTAGGCAAAGTTACAGTATCTTGGAGTCAGCTGTTAGATCTGACCTCTGGAATTCATTCATCTGAATCTTCTTGAAGCGACATTGCTTGTCAAAACTCATCAGGCAATCAAATTCTTAAACTGAAATGAGTTGTCCTCTCAAATTAAAACGATACTTTTCACTGATTTTTCCCATACAAAAGTTGCATTGTGCTTCTCTGTCAAGACCAACTTATTTTTCAGGAACTTTATCACAATCCAAGTACTTATCTGCCAAGGGTGGGAAGGGGGGTGTCCCCATATAATTGAATTCTCTTTGATGAATTGACACAATTTGAATGAATTAGAAAGTAGGTGAGAATATTTCCATTGTTTTCCAAAACATCTTCATTTTAAACTAGATGGGAAACAAAGAAGAATTCATGCCAATTTCTGAAGCCTCAGGAACCACTCTCCTCCCAGCTCCTCCTTTTCTTCCTTGTTCCCAGTCATGCTCCGACATTCAAATTCAAGGCAATGATTTCTGGCCTTTTTAAGAAAAAATGCTACAGAATTCTCTCTTTGATGCAGATTTTGCTATAAGTGGAATGAGAGTCCCACATCCCGGCCCCCTCCCAGTAACATCTCTTCAATATAGTAACCCTATGCCAAACAACTATGAAAACTATGAGATTGCAACTCTCCAGCAAGTCTGCCTGAAAACAGTGCTTAAGTCTCACTTCAGAAAATGTAAGCATATACTTGCATATACTCACATATCCCTTCTGAAGAGCAGTTTTCCTGTACGGAGCACTTCAACATGGGGGGCTTAATTTGGGCTAAGTTAGGAGAGTGCCCAATTCAGTAAGAGCAACAGTTTTGTCTTAAAAAGTGTAGCTTAATAATGTCTGTCCATTTAATTGATTTCTCCACCTTTTCTCTGTGTGACCAGAATGTTACAAGTCTAAGCCTTGTAAGACTGATTGCATTCCTAAACAACAATCCTAGACTACACATCTGTGCATAAATAAGATAGCAGAGAAAAGACCGAAGAAGAACGAAAGAAATACTTCATAGAAACCAAATTCAACTACCTTTGTACCATGGGATTAGGGGAGAGGAAGGGAAAGAAGTTAAGGGTAACCATCTACAGTTGAGGAGAAATTCTAGGGTAAATACTAGAGGCCTGGGTGTATCAGAGATCTGTGGATACAGACTTCCAAATCTTTCATTGCCCTGGATAGATAGCCATAATGTCCAAGTGGTAGGAAGGGGCCACTTTAAAAGATACATGAAAAGGTGAAGGTAAAAGACAGTCTTGAAGACAGGACAAAATTGCTTGCCTAAATTACACATACCAACCCTTAAATTCTCAAAGCTGTAAAGACAATACTAAACATTAAATCCAATAGCAAGATCAAGCATCAGTAAATAAGTGTCAGAGAAACTGGATTATAAAATTAAACAGGTATATATATATTTTAATGTCTGCTAAATGTTTCTTTCAGGAAACATTAGGCACTAATAAAAAAGAGTGCCTTCAGGCTTGTGTAGTACTGGATATATCAAAGGGGCTTTTCACTAATAATTTGGGGAGTTTACGCCTCTGGGTGCTACTACTGTGATTTCAAAATAGAATTATCTGATGCTATGTGATTTCTTGAATCATTAGTTTTCCATCTCTTCTAACTTATTTTCCCTTCTTTTTATTTATACACACACATAGTGCAACCAACGATAACACAGGAATAATGAAGAGAGACTCTTGAAAATAAAATACTACTTGATACTTTCTTAAGTTATTTTAAATATAAATATATATATATCCTTGATGTGATTATGTATAGGGTACCTGATCATTATTTGCATGTCATATTCACCTCTAATATATATTGCAAGAGACATTCTTGCCTCCCTGCTCTGCCACATTATCATCATAAGACAAAGTTGCGTATAATACATTCCTGTCTGAATATTGTAACATGAATACCTGTCAATTATTGAAATTACCAAGCAACACAAACTCTAAAAACTACATGGAGAGCTGGGACATTCCACAAGACAGGACCTCAAATTACTAAAATAAAGATTCTGTTACTCTGTTTTTTTCCATACAGACTTCACACAAGTGCTCTTACTAAAGAACTGATGTCAGAAAGTGAACACAAGGATTAAATGAGTAAAGAGGGTGGAATGTAGACATTAAAGACTTTCCAGCACTACGTTGTGCTCCAACTCCTAGGACTCAACAATGCAGAAAGTGTTTCAGCTATTCTTGACAGGAAGCGGACATGTAAAAAATGAGAGATATCTGACTTTTTGGTGAGTGTGGAATTAAATCCCTACTCCTAAACAGAAAAAGATCTGAACATCCTCTAAGGAAAGAGAAATACCTCCTACTGAACCTGGATTGACAGCCAAGAGTTTATCCATCAGACCTTAATACACCTAAACTGCATGGAAATTTTAATAAAATAACTTTTCTGCTTCCAACTGTCTTATCAATCTATGAAGCAGCATAAAATAATTTAATTTCCCATTTTTTTGTTCCCAGAACACATCTAATTACAGACTGCTCATATATGCAGAAGATAGATGCTAGCCATTTAAGAAGAAAACTAAACCTAAATCCTGAAGCCTCTTCTGAGTCAACAAAGTTGGACCTTGAGTATTAAGGTGGGAAGGAAACTTTGACTTATTTGAAGATTCATAGTCAACCTATGAATGTATTACCAGTTCTTCTGTATTCATTCCAAAATATGAAATATGCATTTTTCAAGTAAAATTAGGGTGAGGGGGGCAGGGAAGCAGCTTTGCCCTTTTACATTATGTCACCATTGCTTATTGCAACAGTGATATGTTTGCAGATGTGATTGTGTAAGTAGATAGGCCAGACAGGATTTGTAGCAGGACATAATACCTTTCACTAGGGCAACTTATGTAAAGAAAAGAGACATACAAGCTTTTGGGCACATATGCCCTTCTTCAGGTCTGCTGTTCCACCCAGATCTTGTTTCTTCTATTAATTTTTATCAGTTGATCTGGCAGATAAGTTTGGGGGCCTGACAGCAGATCTGAAGAAGGGCACATGTACTCAAAAGCTTAACCACTTCTTTCCTCTACCTCTGTTGCTCTAATAAAAGATACTGCCTGCCATCATAAACTTTGTCTCCATGTTCCTTTCCATATCCTGCACAAAAGTCTATCCTGCACAAACACTGAAAATTCTCATAAGTAACTCAAAGGCAAGGGAAGAAGTATCTCTTTCTCTTTCTTGTTTCTGTGTTGCTTAGACACACAGAGACAAGAAGCAGAAGTGCCAACATGCTATAGGGAAATTTATTCTTGTGATACTTCTATCTTAACAAGCACCAGGAAGTACTAGAAATGTCATGGGAAAGAGTGTTCTCTTGAGATTTCCAAACTGATCATGGTCAGATATGCAGTCTTTGTTAGCAATAAGTAAAACCTCTGAAGCTTTAATAACAAAACAGACAAAAGTCTAGTCTTTCATTTGTCTTCTCAGTGCATTACAATTTCTAGTCTATATCACAATCAATAATGACTGAAAATCTGAATATAATCTGAATGAAAGCATTTCAAAACTCACAGGGCACTGTTCCCAATAAGTCTGGTCTCTATATAATGAAACACATTCGTTCTTGCCCAAAGTACAGATTTGGCAGAATAAATACCTGTGGTATGAGCAAAAAAATTCCAAACTTGAATCTTGCAATTGTCCCTCTAAAGGTCATTTATTGTGCATGTTGTTTAGTAGCATGTAGCTGAAATGAATGCTGCTTCCATGCAAAGCAACAGGAGGTCACATTATAATTAGAATGCAATCAGTAGAATTGGTTATGACTTGATTTTCTTTCTAAAATGACAATCTATGCCACATCTGCCATTATATTAATATTTTCTGCATTACTAAAAGGGAAAAAAATAAAAGCCTTTCCAGTGAGCAGCTGATATAGTTGTCTTTAACTAAAAGATCACATGAGCTAATCAAGACCCAAACAGTTCACCTTTAAAATACCAAACCATCTGGCTGGCTGTCCCATGATAAATCTCAATGATAAATGTCTTCGTTTTGATGTTACAAAGGAACCACAGACCTGCTCAGTTTTGGCACAGCTGAAAACACACTGGCAACAGTAGAATAGAACTCAGATGTCCAAAATATAGAAGTAAATCATTTTGACCTGTAGGGCGCAATATATTTAGAGGAAACCTGATTGCAATAAAAAAAGAGGTTTGGACTCATCATAATTTCTCTCTAGAGAAGAGACGTTAAAAAAAGTTTCTTTACTACATTTTAGCAGATATACAGCTTCAGATCAGTTTCTTTAAATGTAACTAGAGGTTCTGAGTTTCCCAAAGAAGCCTTTTTTTTCCTCCTATCTCTACAATTCCCTGCTCATTCAGACAAAACAGGTAGTTTGAAATGGGCATGAACAAAATTATTAGTCATCCTTTGACAACTCAAGTCATATATTCTCTGTGTTTCATGATTATTAAGAATAGATCAAGTTAGACTGAAAAAACTGAGGGGTTATGGCAAAGATGATGTTAAAAAACAGCTCTGTTTACACAGATAAAAGGTCTTATAAACTTCATCTACCTGAACAGAAAACTTCCATGCTCATCAAAAGCTGCAAAACCAAGTTATTTAATACAAGTTAGTGTAACTGTTTCATAAGCTTTTGATATAAAATTTGTATTAATTTTCTCATGCCAATGTTTCTAATATAGAAAAGGGCAAATACTGAACCTTCCATTCACCCCAAGTAATGACACCTAAAAATGCCAAATGCAGATCAGTAGAGTCAAGGGCAATTTTAATTAAATAAAAATGAAAAGTATAAAAAGAAAAGTCTTATGGGGACATGATCCTAAGCTTGGCAAACTGTAGTAAAGGTGAATAAAATGTTTTCATTTTTCAACATTTTAGCCAACATTTATTGCGTTCCTATGGATTGCAAAGGCTATTCCTGCTCCTTCTCATTGTTTAGCCAAACAAGACAGCAACTATAAATAATTTCTCAAAACCTCTCTCTGTAACATCTCAGGCATATAAATGGTCAGCTCTGAATTCACTCTAACTTACATGTTGATCTTTGCTGGCTACAGTTCACTTTCAAACTATAAGGTTCTATAACTGAATTTAGAAGGCTGTTCTCCAGGTGATAATATTGCAGCTTTTCCCAGTATTCAGTCTCTGCTTTTTACTTCACTCAGTTTCTTTCGATTTCCTCATTGTACATTCCATGGACAATCATCCCAGTGATAATTCTGTCTGCTTTCCTTAGACAGTTACAGACACTTTTTTGGCCTGTTACACACAGTATTTTTACCTTTCTTCAAAGTCCTCTCTGATAGGTCCTGCACTATTTTTTTGCCTACTTCTTCCGTGTCTGTTTCTGGAAATTAGCTGTTGTATTCCACTCATTCCATTCTACTGCTCAACTATGCACCAGCTCTGAAGATGTGACTGATTCTTCTCTGTCCTTGCTTATATGTGCGGAACTTCTATTGCTCACAAATGTATTGTCTCCTCTCCAAACAATGTTTTTCCTGTTACTTAGTCAAGATACATCAAACATCTTGTATTTAACTCTTCTTTTTTTGTGCAAAAGCAATTTTTCTAGACATCTAACCATTTTCATTACTATATACTGATCTCCTAGCAGTCTACAAATATCTTTCAAACAAGCCACTACCCAAGTTAGTACAACAGGATCTCTCAATGGAGACATTTAGGGAGAGATAATGCAGGGGTTACATTTGTCCAATCCTCAAATCATCCACCCTTTTTTTCCAGCCCTATCATATTGCAAACTTCTAATTTTCCTCTTCACTGTCACACATATCAGTGGGTGTCATGAGATATATATACGCACTTTCTAGGCTTGTCTCTGTAAATCTGTTAAACTCACTCACTTTCTCCTAAACTACTAGCTTGCATTGTTTTCAAGATTAATTATACTTTTAGCCTCTTTGGTTCCCCTATATCTGTCCTCAGAAAAAAATTTCCACATCACCCATTTTAGCATCATCAATAAAAAAAATCCTAAGAGACTCCTAGCATCACTCAAATCTTGCACTAAGGATTAAGATGCTAAGAGACAAAGGAGATGTAAATAGTACAAACTCTGACAGAGACATATGGAAAAGCAGAGCTACAGGAGTGGACTAAACAAATGACATCATGACAAAAGGTTATGGGGCAAATCCAAAGGCCCCATAACTAAAAAAGGTCATCTGCACTACCTTGGCAGACAGAAATAGCCACATGGGAAAGTAAAAGTGAGCAGAAAATTTAGGCAGCATCTGGGATTTGACAAGATGATCCATTCGTGTTCCCATCATTTTTATTTTTCCTTTGGATCCAAGCGCAGAGGTCAACAAGTGATTCACACTCTGTTCATGTTCATTGGAATGATATCCAAGTATTGCAGTGGGAAGCATTTATAACCTCATTCACATTGTGATATTATCTCACTTCTTTCTTTACATGTACCATAGTTATGGGAATTACACTCAGCAGAAGGTAGAAGAGAATTGAATCACATCTCTTTCATTTTCAATTTGAATTTCATGGTGTATACCGTGTGGGTAAATACCTAGCATCTCTCAGAAAACTACAATGGGATAACTCCTCAGGGAGATTAAATCATTACCCTGTTCTAGTGATTACAGCATGCCTGTGAAAGCTGTAATCCAAATGGGAAGACACTTTTTTCCTCAGCAATTACTAGTCTACAAGGAGACAGGAGATCAATGATTGTATTGATGCTCTTTTATAAAATTTACATTTTTATCTTATTGTAAAGACCTGTGCTTTTTCATTTGCTTCAGAATCCAATCTGACTAACCTTTAGTATCCAAACTACGTTATACTTTATAGATAGACCTCTGAATATCTTATGAAATGTTCAATACATTGCATCTTTATAGGCATAATTACTGGAAAGTAGGAAAAATTATTAGTGAAATACAAAACTTCATATTTTTCCTACTTGTAGCTAACAAGTTCTATTTACTGAAATACCTATTGCAAGACTTTCACCAACATTTGATCACTTCATGTTCAATCAATCCCTCCAGCAGTTCTCTAAAAATTCATAGAAATGACAGAATGAACTTCGTTATACTTTATATAAACATTATAATAGTTCAGACCACAAAAAAGCTAGGTTATATAAATCACTAGGCAACCAACAGCTCAACATTTAGAGATGAAGGTTATTTTTCACTTAATGTTTCACTAAAGACAGAAGTTCTTTACCAAAGTCTTTGGGACTAGAACTGAGCACACTAGCTGAAGCAGGTAAATTAGGCAAAACTTCACTCCTTCTCTGAATAAAAAAAAAAAAAAAAAACACACCAAAAGCAGTATTTATTGCTTGAGTCTTCTAAATATAGATTATGACTATTTTCTATTCATAAAATCCAACATGAAATACCATTTCCTTTCATGCTGTACTAGCTACAGTAAAAGATAGACAGCCCAAGTTTTCTCCCTGTTTTGTCTAGTCATTATACTACTATAGGAAAATCTTTTTAAGATAGATTATCAAGTACTTGCTATCTTGAAAATTGCTTCCACAGTAATTCATAACTTACTGAGGCTTGCATGTCTACTGAAGTAAACTGCACCAAGATATAGCCAGCAGTGATAAGGACATTCAGGAGCTGACTGCCTGGGAACTCTATCCTACAGGTTCTGGTGAGTAGTTTGTTGAAAAGAAACACGTGGATGTTACTGCCATCCTCTCTGGGATATTAGAAGCATGTACTAGGTTACTAAGAAGTAGAAAAAAGAAGAAGGTTTGAATCCTAACAATAGGAGAATGAAGAATCCCCTTCTGAATACTGGCACTCAGAGCATGAACTTGCCACTGAAACAAGGAAGTGAAGCCCAGGGCTCATCTTCAGCATTAACACCAAGTACCTCCTATAATTATATAAACAGGAGATGAGACTGACAGTTAGCTGAATCCAGGATGGTCAACCAGGCTTTGGTGAATAACGTGGGTTTGTATTTTACATTCTTCTAATTCTGTGAAAAAAACTCAGGACACTTAGCCTGAGGTTATTTGAAATTGCCCTTAGTTTAATGCAGCCCCTGTGGGAGTAGAAGCCAAAGCAAACTGTAAATCTTGGTACTGTAACTCACAAATACTCTTTAAGATTGCCATTACACCAAAAACGTAGAGCCAAGGGAATCACCAAAAGGTGGTTAAAAAGAGTTATAAAACTTTTTTTACTGTGATAATAATGCAAAGGTACCAAAAAGGGATCGAGAACTTTTCCCTTGAATCAAAGATGCCTGGGCTTGAGAAAGTGCTTCAACACCCAGAGTATTTTTGAGAATGGGAAAGATTTCCTTACAAATTGGGATGATAATTTTGAAATTTTGGCAAGAAAATTTTAGCAAGCCAACAATTCAAAAAGTTCCATATGCATTTTAAAAAGTTTGTTTCAAAAGCAATTTTTACCTTTTTTTGACTTCATTATTTACATTTTTAAAAATCACTGAACTTGATTTTAATTGTACTATATTTAATGTTTGCAGAATTTGCTATATTTAATTACATTTTAAATAGTTTTTAAGTTTCAAGCAATACAATAGAATTTTCTTTTTAGAAATGTTGAAAATACAATAAATGTATTCCTGGAAATTTCTGCTAATCATTCACTCCCTAAACCACAAGTACTCATGTAGCTTTTCTGTGGCAGCAATAAGCCCTAGCTTGATCAAGTTCTCTGCCAAGTGACCAGATTTACAGTGCATACACAGTACAGCAAGTTGATCTGCAAATGAGCAGCAGGTCCAGACTTCAAGTGTTAACTTCATAGCACATTTACACAGCCAAGTCTTTGCCCATTCCTGAAGGGCTCATGGGAAGAGGCTGTCACTGCCAGCACAATTCATCAGGCCTAGGAGTACTCCATGCCAGCATCAGGGCGCCCGAGGAAAGGAGCGGCCGGAAACAGGACGCAGGATGGACAAATTGCTCCAGCAGGCCACATATAGCCTGAGGTGTCATGCAGGTACTCCTGCTAGAAACCATAAAATTATATCAGCCTCCTTGGAGCAAGCACGATTATGCTCGCAAGGGAATACACGTATTCCAGGCATTGCTATATACTTCAGATGAAGCAGGGAAAGGTGCATCATTTCTTTGATCAGTTATATACAGAACGTAAACAACTGATAATAAACATCATCTTTAATCAGACCAATTTTCAATTTGTTTCTTGTAAGTATAAATGCTGGAAAAAGCACAAGCCACCCCTAGAGGTATTCTGTTCTGCTGCCTGCTTGTGTTTGCAGAAAATTCTTCCTCATTTTCTAGTGATGGTAGCTGCAGTATGATTTGAAACTAGAAAGGCCTCATTTGTCCATCCTCTCTGTTAAAAGAAAAGTACTAGTCATAGCTCCTGCTTAGCTAGATGATAGAAGGTGATAATCCCTTCTGGAATGCAGCACTTAATATCTATTTTGGGTGTGACAATCACTAAATTCCAAGGAGATTAGCACTGTAGAATCCACTAAAGGTAAACCGGCAGCAAGAGGGAAGCCAAATTGTAAAATTAGTGAAACTATATAGGAATATTTTGTAAAATTATCATTTTTTATTCCCTTTAATGTTTCCTACCAGCAAACCTCTAATAAACATACACAAGTGAAAACAAAATTTCTACCAAATGATTCAGAGTTCTCTGAAAATCTGGTTTTTGCATGTGGAACAGTCAAAACATTAGAAAATCTCCTCTAACATATCAGCAATCATGGAATCCATGGTGACCAAGCTGCTATATAAGATGTTACAGTCTAAAGGACCCACTGATTTCATGTTTCTCTCCAAACAGTCAATCCATTGGTTATATTCTTCAGACCGATGCACTCAGTAAACTAATCTCGAGGACAGAATTCCTAAATTCTTCAGAAGCTAGTTCGGATGAGTCAACTCAGGCAGAATGTTCAAAGAGATACTAAGATCCCAGAAATGTAAGTCTCAGAGGGATGGCCTAATAGATACTATTCCATAGGGGCAGTTTCTGACCACTGTCAGATCACGTTGCGTATCAGAGCAGGGCTGTTTCCAAAATCTTCCTAGATGAGAAACAATGTCAGTTCACATCAGGAAGAACTGGCATCAATTAGCAAGTGAAATGGGTTGGGAAAATCCAGGATCCAGTGTCACAGTCCAAAGGGAAGAGGCATGAGCATTAAGCTTTGGTCTAACAGAAAAGGAGAAAATACAGGACCTTTTAGAATACACTAATTAACCTGATGAGGTGGAAGAGCCTAAGGAAGATTTCCTTCTGTTTCACTGATATCAAGGAAAAGGAGTGTGAAACTGTAGATAAAATTTATCATTTCAAATGTACTTATTGAAGATGAATACATCTAAGGATTACATTTTTAAGGTTTGTGTCCCTAACAGAGCAGCATCTTCTTGCTGCTAGATTCCTTAACTAAGGTAATCCCTTGGTATAGAAGCAATAATAGCACACAATATTACAAGCTGGATGACATGAGATATTTGAATATGGAACATTTTTGAATATTGGATAGATGGATATGAACTCATTCCCAGTTTTTGACTGCATGCAGGTCAGGTTAAAACAGAAAAATCAAGACAAAGAAACCAAACCTACACAACTGAAAGTTCATATTTTCCAGTTCCACTCTGGAAATATCTCATGAGATCAGTTGTTCGTATGACATTTTAGTCCAATATTGTGGAAATTTCATGAGAAAGGTCAACACTTGAGATTGCCATCAAGTAAGAAGGTGAGATTACCAACAGTTTGGACTCAAATTTCAAAAAAACAATTCATGGAATTTTGAAATCAAATATAAAGCATGATTCAGCCTCAAACCTCTAGTGTTTGTTTAAATGCAAACTAAAGGCTTGTGCCCAAATATCAGCCATGTGAGACACCTGAATTTCAGTAGCTGATATAGGAAACCCCGTTGGTAAGCCATGGGGAAGCAAGCATGTAACTGCCAAAGATAGCGAACATTGTGAGACTACAGATGTCCACTGACCCTTCTCATGGATTTACATCTGGATTCTGCTTCTCAGAATATTATTGAAAATGTTGAATTTGCAATTGCACAATTCCGTGTACTACAGAACACTTACTTAGGGTACAGCAGAGACAAGAAGGAGGAATGATAATACAGTGCATATGTACATCATGATACTTATCAGTTGTAATAGTAAATATACAGTAGATCATTACCCAAAAGCTTCCAGTCAGAAATGGAGAGGAATGATGTGGGAGACTGAATAAGAAATGGGAGGAGAAAGAGTATCCCCTATGAAAGATTATTGAGATTTTGCTACTAATTAGTAATGAAAAAACATTCCTCTGAAGTCCATAATAATAATTTGGGATGCTTTCTATAATACACTGAACTAAAATTTAATGCTAAAACTGTAAGAAAGCTCTTCCTGAACAGAAATCAGATCTCTCTGAATTTTAGTTTCTTCCTTGCAGATTAATAACCTAGTTTAGTATTTCCTGCACTTATTGATGGAAACTCATGTTAGAAATATTGGCTAGCATAAAGCCAAGATTTCTTATAATGTCCCAAATTAGTTGGCTACCATAGCTTTATGGATTATTAATGCATCTCCTGTTGGCATTCTGCCTTACACCATTTTTCATTGAAATATTATTCCAAATTCCATCTTTTCTAGATTTTTAGTAACACAAAGATTGCAAAAAGCATTAACCCCTGTTCTAATAAATAGTTTCTCATTCATTAAGTCTTTTAGGAATATGCTTAAAACCATCCATGTTCAGCAAAAGACAAAAGCACATAATGGAATTTAAGTGACAGTTCAGATGCCTTGCTCGATTAGGGTAAGTAAAGTAATGGATCCTATTAAATAAAAACAAAACCAAAAAACTTCACAGTAAGGAGGATCAGCTTTTAGATAATTATGTTTATGTTGTCTAGTAAACAGCCAGCAATTTTTTATTGGAATAAAGAGTTTAAATAATTAAACATAAATATTTAGAACTGATTTTGTGCACCAGGGATTCAATACCTTCCAYGTCATTCAGATAAGGCTGCAGAATTGAATACTAGGTGGGAACTTTTTCTAATAGCTAAATTCACTGTTAAACAATCTTAAATTTACAATGAAAATTCTTTTTTTGCCTGAAGTGTTGTGAAACTTTCCAGATCATTAAAAAGGATCATGATATTCAACAGAAGTAAGCATCTACTTTTCATTTAACTAGAGATCCTGATGAGGTTAAATAACACAGTAGGAATAACACATATTACATTAAATAAATAATCCCCCAGAATTGAGCCCGTCACTTCCCATGAAAGGCCCAGTAAAATACTAATGTTGTTAATGAAAGCCTTAATTTAATGGAAACACTTAATACAGCTTTCTCATGATTGTTTTTACTGCTCCCACTGTTATTCTTAAACAATAACGATTATTTTTTGGTCTGCACATGCAAACTGCAGTACAAAGATAGTTTATAACAATAGCATTTTTTCCGCTTTCATCAAGACTTCAAAATTTTGAAGACACCAACAGACAGTTCAGAGAGGTGAAATCACTATCCTAAAAAATCTCTCCATGTTGAAACAAAAAGGCAGCAACATTTCTTCCAGATGTGCAATAAGAAGAGAGAGTCACACTGTTCCCAGAGGATGCAGGAACTCTTAGAAATTTCAAAGACTGATGCCAAGAATTCCTGCCAGATACACTTCACAAAAATGTTTGATGAATTACTATGGAGAGCATCAACTTTTCAGATAAATGACTGAAAATAAACTAGTTTATATCTCAATGGAGATGATAAATTTCCCTTTTGCTTTGGGAACTTGAAGTATGGAGAAAGTTGTTGACCATTCCACCTTTCACTGAACTAACAACATTTTACTAAAAATGTGTTGCTTTCCAAATTTCCTTTCAGTATGGTTCAATAAATTTAGTCAGAGGGGAAGAACATGTCCACAAAAATTCTTACACAACAGCATGACAACCAAGTGATTTGTAAACTGTCTGATTCTGTACAGAAAATGAAAGTCACTATCTGCAGTGTTAAATACGTAACTAATAAATTAAATGGTCAGAAACTTCGAGAAAGAAAAGAGGGAAAGCTGCAAAATGTGGTTCCAATGTTTATTAGGACATACAGGCACTACTGTATTACAGATATGATTAAATGACATGGCCTGAGAATAATATTGACATGAACAAATGTTGTTTAAAAATCAGCAGTATGATAAGTTTTATCAGAGAGATTCTTCTGGGTTAAAGCAGAAGCACTTAGTAAAGCCACACATTAGACAGAAGCCTTAAATTCCTTAACTGTGAAAGCTGATGCTTCGCTATCCCCATCGCTGGGGAAAATAGGAAAAGCTAACCATCCCTCTGTAACCCAAAGTACATGTCCCTAAGGGAAGACAGACAGTAAAGCATTTTTCTCTTTGACTGACACATTGAAAGGACAGGCTAAGAGAGAACTTTCAAGACTGCTATAAGAATTGGCCAGCAATCACACCAATTCATTTTACGTGTGTAGAGTGATCAAAAATGATTTCTTATTGAATAAAACTGAAATAATTACAACTGCTCAGAAAGAATTTCAAAATGGCATTATCAGCTGTGAAAGAGTCAGAAGCAATATAAAAAAAGTTATGATCAAGGACAATCTGAATGTGAATACTGCTTCAAACTGGTGCAGGCTTTTTATGACTTCTGCCTTCATCTTCCTCCTCTCCTCCCCTTCACGCTCCTAAATATTTCCGGGACTATTCAAATGACCTAAAACAAATAAAATCTGTGCAAAAGAAATTATTTTGGCTAAAGGCATGAGGGCTTATTACCACATTTCTTTACTGGCACAAAATCTGAGAAAAGCCTCAAGGTGCAAATGATCTGCAGTCTATTTAACATCATGGTTATTTATTTTTATGGGCGCTCATTATTACTCTTTACCCTAAATTATAGGTACATTCCTGGCTCCATTTCCCACTGTTCTGTAAGCTTTATAATAATATGTTTTTTTAGATTTCCAAATCCTCCTCAATACCTCATCAATCAAAAATGCATGTAACATTCACTAGTTGTTATACTGGGCAGACAGAGCAAACCATGGAACCACCACTTGGACCCCAGATAAAGACCTTACTCAAGACTGGGATGCATGCCATAGCTTGGGCAGCATTTGTTATAAAAACCTATTTTGCAATATCTTAAATAGAGTCTTTGCATACAAACCGATATGCACTGAATTAGTGTTTAAATACTACAGTTCCTATTTTATTATGGATTATGTGCTGAACTAGATCTGTCAAATTCAGAACAGTATGCCATAATTTTGACTAAATCTAAGCACATGCATCTTTTTCCATGGAAACAGTATTACAAGTATGCCCATTTCTCCTGTCACAGAAAATTTTCATGAATATTTTGATAAACAGCTGTTACGCTATAGTAGTTTATAGCCATAATAGCATCAGCTTCAGCAAAGAAATGACACAGCATCAGAAGCGATCACATAACACTTAATTATTTTTGTGAACAACTCAGAAAAGTACTGTGTGGATTATTTCGATTTTTGGGTTTACTGGACAGGAAAAAACTTGTGCTTCGATGAAAAAGCCTTTGGCTTGCTCATCTTCTGCCCATTATAGCTGAGGTGGGCTGCCTGTCACTCTCTTCACAATACCTTAAGAGAACAGTGTATGTGAACAGGTTAAATGATGTGCTCTTTCCCTGAAACAGCACTTTGTAACTGTTCAAAGAAAAGGCTGTTACAAGAAGAGGGATCCTTTATTAAAATAAAAATCTTTTTAAGTGGACTGTATCACATATGCAAAGGGGAACCATTTATTAACATGGAAATTGTACATCACCAAAAAAAAAGTCACTACAGCTGAGATTCTCATAGAAAGATCTGTATGCTTTAGAAGAAACTAACCCCCACAGGCTACTTTGAAAACTGGAGTCTACACATATTGAATGCTCCTTGACATGTTTCAGGAGGGAGGATAATAATGTCAGATGATTCAACAGATGCCCAGTACGGTTAATTCTACACTGCCTGTCTACATCCCCTCCCTGGTTTATTTCTTTTATTTATTTTTATACTTTATGCAATTTATTCATAGAATTAGTAATTAGGTGCTGAACTACACAGGTTACAATGACTGCACAGGACTTCTATACTAAAACATTCATTTTATCCTGTGGGAAGTTTTAAAAGTCTTAAACATATATAGCTAGACTGCAAAAATAGAAGAAGAGTGACATGGGAAAGTCAGAACAATCCAGGTAGAAGATCTAACTCTGCACGATGAAGACACCCACTTTGTAGATAGCAGTGATGAAGGATATATCATTAAAATTCTCTAAGCAGCATGCATTCCTTTGAAGTAAGCATTTGTATTGGGATGGCTGTTCTAGTTATTAAATCTGTGGACCAGGAATTAGGACATTTGAGCCCCTACTGTGCCACAGAAATTTGCTTGACCACTGTGCACTATGCTTTCTGCCTCACCTTCCCAACCATAAAAATAAGGATAACAGTATTTCCTCTCTTTCATTTACTGCCTATCTTGTCCATTAAGTCAGTAAATGAACTGGGGTAAGGATTACTTCCTGCTGCATAGATGTCTAACAGTGGGGCCCCAAAAGGTTTCATCATACACAAATAAGGTGACGACATAGCCATAAAAGAAATCCACTCTCTTTTTTACATCAAAAGGAGAGAGCATAACATCTTCGAGAACTGTAACTGAAACACAGTAGGAACCAAATCCCTCAATTTTTGCCAAAGTAACATATCTGGGTAGAACTAGAATTAGAATTCTTCCTGGGCATGAATAAGAAATGACAGCGGTCAGCCTTGACCTTTCAGTAGTAATTCCATTTGTGTCAGTAGCTGATAAAAAAATTAAATAAAAATCTGATAAGTTACACAGTAATCCCCTTGTGAAAAGCAGCATAAACTCCTTTGTTTGTTTTTCTGTTAAAACCACCTTTCTGATGTTAAAAAGACAAAAAGGACAGCAGTGCTGTTCATGAGCTTCTGTAGGTAATCCTTCTCTGTTACTCTTGCCTGAGTCAAGGATGCAGATGCCATGTGTTATTGCCACACAGGTATTCAGATAGTTTCTGAGCCACAGTGGGCTGAAGTGAAGACAAGGAAAGAGCCACATCCCACAAGCAGGATTACTAAATCTTTCTCTAAACAAAGACTGGAGACGGCAGGTGCCAGACCCTTTGTTAATTGTGCCCCAAGGCTCCAAAGCTCCCTGCCTTATGACATTAGATCAAGTTCCCTTCTTTCCCTGCTTTCAAAACTCCCATTCTTTCAAGCTTTTTGACTTACTTAGCCAAACTCCACAGATTATTGCACTGTAAGTGCTCAGAGACACTCTGCATAAAAGATACTTCAGAAATGCAGATTACTGTGTTAATCAGAATCTCTTCACTTTCTCTGGCTTGTTAGCCACAGAAGGTCTCCAAGCCTCTCCAAATGCTGTTAGTTTTTCTCTTTTTTTTTTTCCTCTTCTTTTTTAAGCATCAAGGCAACAGCATACGAAAAAATGAACTTAAAGAACTTAATTCAGCTATGCAACAGATGTAGGAAAATGTAGGAGGAGGCTTTAGATCAGTTAGGGAAGGTTTTGCAATTGCTCAAAAACACACCCAAACTCATCAAATGCAGCCCTGTTCTTTCCTAGGTCATACAAGCAATCTGTGGGATGACACTTAAAGTTCTTCTGGTTTTGTCATACTCATATGTAATTTCTTTCATGTTTATATGAGATAACACTCAATTCTACTTGTCTAAGCTTCTCACAGGGTATTAGAGTTACATGAGGGAAAAGGTAAAAATCATGAGTTGACTAATGAAATCTGTAAGAGAGAGCTTTTTTGTCTAAATATTGGAATGATTGTCAAGGAGACAAGCTCTGACCGTATTTCATCTTCAAATTATGATTGTCATTGTTCATAGACTAAAAGAAACCTGACAGCCATCCTAAGATTTAAGATTCATAAGTATCTTTTCAATGACATATTTCAGTGCATTTGATTACCAAAATTACAATATGATGTATTCAGGCTCCCCCCTCCCTTCCATTTTAAACATGTTATCTATCAAGCTATCCCTCATTATAAAGAAGTTAAATCTGATCAAGCTGTTCTTAGGCTTCTCCAAGTCTTTTTCCAAATCAAGAGTCACCAAAAAATTAATACTGATGATGATCAGTCAGAAGGTTTAAACTTCTTTAGAAGGGGAACAGAAAGTTTGCGTGAATCTTGGACAGAATTCAGCCATGAGCATCCATTTATTCTGTTGCCACGTAGAGCTTAAAACAAGGTCAATATTTCAATTAAGGCCTTCTAGTACCTATCTAAGCAGTACAGGAAATGTTTACACTTAAGAAATAGTAACATTCCTTCTGAGTTACTCTCCTAATATATTGTCAAGGAATCTTAAGCTATTTGAGGTGACACTTTAGGATGTGATACAGAACTGACACGTTGTCTAGCTGTGATGCTTAACCAGCTGTGACCAGCTCAGATGACTGCATTTTACCTATATGGGAAGGAATATTTAGAAGCCTTCCACACTGACCTAAGTTTGCTCCCAAGAAGCCTCAGTTTAGCAGCAAGCAATATAGCTATAACTTATTGCATAGACAGGGAAGGTCTACAGAGATGAAGATGCGTTCCTCACAAGTTCAGCAGACAACAGCTGACTAATATAGAAAACATATTATGCATACACATATATAGTGCCCCTCAGTCTCAAAGATTTTAAAGTGATGGTACACATATTGCTCAGCTATTGATTTGGAATGAAATTATGAGAGGCAAAGATGCAGCAATAACTCACTAGTGCATGACATCATAACCTCAACACGTATACATATGCCTTATTCCCCTCTCCCGTCAACATTTGGTTACCCTGCAAGTGGAGACTTGACTGAAAGTTTGAAAAGCCTCGTCATATATCTAGCCATACGTGCATGGCTAAAACACCTGCAGTTAGTTGCTTTAAAGCATAGAGATGCCTAGCATGTGTATGGATTTCCTCCCTGTAATCTGTGCAGGTTTTACTACAGCCAGGGGGAGAAAGTGCCTAGAGATTCCCTCTAGTACTAACATACTTGCTTCCAACACAGTATTTCTAACCTACAGATCAGAGAAACCGTTCCCTAGGCTGATTGAAAAATCTTTTATATTCAGCTTATGAAATTCAGGAATCTGCAAGAAACAGAAATCAGATGTCCTTTTTATTAGGAAATAATAGAACAGCATTTGAAAAATAACACTCATCTCAAAATCCTAAGTTAGGGCAGTCCAGTAAACTGCTATTAAAAAGCTTGCATTAGAACTTGAAAAAGAAAAAAAAAAAAAAAAACCTCCAAAACCCTGAAGAATAAACCAGTAACAAACCAAACAAGACAAAAACATAAGGTAATATGGAATGTTAGTTCTCACTATCCATATTTTATGTTTCTTGCTTTGTATTTCATTCTTTGCTCCATTACTATACTTCGAAAATACTTATGATGAAAGATAAAATGAGTTTGCCCTTGACAGATCAAAATGATTAGACCTTGTTGCTGCTCCTTTATTTATTTATTTTAAAATATCTTCAGAAGAAGGAACCAGTTAAAATTAGTATTATCAGAAAAAATTCTGTTTGAATTTTAAATAACTCATACAATATAAAACAAAGCGCTTATACGGATTTAAAAACTGTGTTCTTTTTACTGTCAAGACTTCAGTTTCTGAATCAGATGCTGTATGCCCTCACAAACTGTCAACATGGGATTGAAGGAGTGCACAACTTTTTAGCTAATTTAGAAATTGGCACTCTCCTAAATTTCCAAAGAATAGCTCTACATTTGGTGTCTCAAACGCACAAGAATAAATCCAGAACAACCTCCACAACTTCACAGTAACAGTATTAATTCCTCACCTTTCCTGCCTGTGGCATTCTACCCCAGTCAAAAAAGAATGACGGAACGAGACTCGACTCCCTGGTGAGATACTGTAGCTTCTTTAGGGGATAAGCTGACAAAGAGTGATTTTTGAGAACAGTCACTATAGTTTCATTATGGATTATCCTAAAAAACTAATCTGTCATGAAAAATACTGTCTCTGTACAAGATGGAGGATTTAAGGTTACAAATGCTTTTCCTGCTTGTGACCTTTTCTTACACATATCTCCCACTTACCACATTACTAGCTATTGTACCAGTCTCAGCAAGCTGGTTTCTGTTCTCACTGCTCATAATCACCCCTAAAACTCTTTCAAGCCTTCTTTGTACTGTGGAGAACATACCTCTACATTGTATTTCCTTTCTATTTATTTACAAATCTGCAATTCATATTTTAACTTCTCACAGAACTTTTTCTGCCTGAATGATGTTTCCTGTATCACCAAATGAATGTCATTTAAAAATCTTGCACTCTTTTAATTAATCCACATCTTTCAGTCTGAACAGCCATCTTCCCTGAAGAAGACAGGAGGCTGAAGCACATAAGGCCAGCAGAACAAGAGAACTTACAGAGACATTAACACTATTGCAAGCACTATCCCCTCTGTAGCATCTCTTGATGTGCTAATTCTGCTCACTTGTGGGATCACTGAGTAAAACCATTATACTCCTTTTTATTGCAATCGGATTTTTAAAGAAAAACTGAATTTAGCAGACAGCTGCTCTTTCACTTTATTATTAAATTCACTTTGGAAAGGCATTACTTTTTATAAGGACAGAGTGAAACAAAAGTGAAAAGAAAGCAGTGTGATAATTAACAGTTAGGAGAGGGACTTCTTCAGCCATCCTCCACATGCTGTCACTGCTATCTAGCATCAGACTACAGGGCAGAGGCAAACATTACATCTACTGTTAGAGATTGAGTGGATGTCTACATATCTCCTTTTTGCCTTTCTGTAGTTTCCACCTGGTATTTCTTTTTCCTGACACATCAGATACTTTACATCAGTAATGGCTGGCATTAGACAGCACCAAATTGCTTCTGAATGATCTAACAGCTTATATTTAATATATTTATTATGAAGTTTCTCTCTCCTTTTTTTTCCCTCATGGAATTCATCATTCTCTGCTTTAAGTAGAAGGAGACAATCTGCCAAGTTCATAAAATAATTGGGTGGGTATATGGGGCCTTTTTTTGTTTGTTGTTTGTGGGTATTGTTTGCGGACCTTTTTGCTTTAAGAGAGATTCAGGATCTCCCAGCAAGGCCCAAGTGATGGCTTCCACTGAACCTGCTACTTTTTCCTCATGGAAACAATGATGACTGTTAAGACAGGCAGCACTCATTCACAGTTCAGAAAAATAAAAAAATAATAAAATAATTTAAAGAAGCTGAGTTGGTTCCTTCCTGTTAGGAAGAGTTAGAGATGGGTGGGTGTTATTGACACAGTTTTTCTAAGCACATGTCTGATTAAGTATGGTACGGAGCTACTGCAGCTGCCGCTGTTGCAGCAGCTGGCGGTGGTGAGAAAGCTAACTTAATGTGGGGAAATCCAGCAGTTTGACCATAAGTTTGGTACATGCATATTCCAACTCTGCTCATACAGGAACATTAATTTAGGTCTCTGTTAATTCTGAGAAGTCATGTCTACTATTGGAAATGGTTTTGAAAGAGCTAACTCAGGCTGCAATCTCTTTCCATCTCCCACCAGGAGTTGTATGTGACCCAAAGCGTTGCGCAAGTAGAAGACAACAGATTCAGGGATTGCAACTGTGTTTAGTCTTTAAGTAGACATCACAAGTGTTGCTTGTATCCTCCTCTGCATTGCATACCTGTAAAACAACACTTACCCGCTAGCCTTACAGTTTTTCAGCCTACTGTGCTAAATATCATCATTACATTTGGTAGGCATTCTAACAGAATTGCAATACAAATCTGTTTCACTTGAGAAGTAAAGCCTACRGTTCCTTAGGTTTTATAACATAGTGCTTAGTACAAATTCGCTGAATTTTTCCAGTGCTTCACTATGTGATTTTAGGAGTCTATTTTCCCCAGTGGCACGTAAGTACTAAAATTGCACTGCATTGCATTTTGCTCTCAGTAGGTGGGAAAGTGCATACTCAATGGGTTATTTTCCATTCTTTATTTCAGTTTTATGCAGCCACAGGTGGGGGGTCTTTCAGGTGGTTGCTTAGGTTTACTAGGCACTTTAAAGTCATACACAAGCTTTCTTAAAAGGGTCTTACAAATCACACCAATGTTGTCAATCACGCAGTAAAAGAATTTCATCCTATGTTAATACAAGTAATTTTCAAAATCTCTCACTCTAAAAGGCAACATAATAGAGACCAAATAAAAAGGATCAACCATCCTCTGTTTGGTAAGGCACACAAAACAACTTCACTTGCTTAGACTTACTGTTTACTCCTTAGTCTCCTCCCCGTCTTCTCCCCAGGTGTGAGCTCTCTGCTCAAGGGCATACAAAACTAATGAAGGATGTCATGGTACTTCCTATCATTCACTTTTCTAGCAGCGAGGCTACTAACAGACCCCAAAATATCATGAAACAGAAAAAAAAGGAAAGTTGTCAACCTATTTAACATTTGCTTTCAGAGCTCTGAAAGAAACTTTGATCAGCAAACATATCATTAGATCATGAATACAAACATTCATATCCCACCAAATGTTGACAGCTTTCTCTCCTTGCATAAGAACATGCAATGAAATATTACAAAGATATCCCTTTCATTCCTGAAGGCAAAATTAAAGAAAGGAGCCTTCACCCACAGCCTCCCAACACACCACACACGCTGAACAAAGGAATGCAAAATGCATTGCATCTTTTAGTCTGTTCATGGGTTGGAAGAAAAGTACATATTATAGAAAGATGTGTGCACCATAAAGAACCAACACACAAGGGGATAAAATAGTTTATTGCTGTTATGCAGATGGCTGCCCTTCTGACTGTGCAGGAAATTTCCTCCTCCCCCACACCATCACCACCCCCCCACTTTTTTTTTTTTTCTTGAATTTTAAAGTAGGTTTCTGCCTGTATTCACCATGTGGGAATTAGTACTTTGTTTCTAACATCCACCTCCTCTTCATTTAGCTCAGTAACAGTAATCCTGGGATAGCCGGCAGAGGTCACTTAAGCATCCTATCCTATCCTGCTAAGAACCTAAATCTTCAGAGAAATGCATCTCAAAATGGAGAGTCCAAATTATTTTAATCAGAAACAATATGAAGAATTGTGAACAAGATTCAGCTGCAGTAATACTTTGTGTGTGCATGTCATTTTCTTTTTCTCAGCAAAGACAGTCCAGGTATTTAGAAACTAAGGGGTGCAAACTCCAAAATAAAACTCTGGGTATCCCACATCTTCAAAAGCCTACATTTCTGTATCCAAAATGGTAGCAGTCCATTAGGAAAATTTGCTTTCACAAAAAACAATCTTGTACTGTAGAATATTGTATGTCCACAGGGAACATGCAGTTTGAAATATCTGGGATCATAGCTAGCAGTTTTGTCTACAAAAGCATCAAGAATCTCTTGAAATTTTTCTCAAAGAAATGCCTAAAGTGAAACAATAAATATTTATAATTTCATTACATTCTCTAATTTTTTATAAGAAAACATCATCTTTCACATTTCCAACCTTTGGCACTCAGATTCTTAGCATGGCATAAATATTTATCTCCTGTGGAATTAAAACATACTCATACGACAGAATATTCAAAAGGGACATGCATTGTTAACAGACCTTTAGTTATCAATAGTTTAAAGGTTTATCCTTATACAGAACAGCACGGGCTATACAGAAAATAGCAACACATGTCTACATATTAATAGAGTAAATTCCCATTTAAACAAGGGTTACAGTCTGCGCACTAAACACTCATTAATGGTTATGAATCAAAATAAAGTGGGGTGGGGAGGCTTATAGCAGGTGTGCATATCTATGAATTTCAATACATTGTAAAACTGTCTGTAGCCAACAGCTTCATCATTTGGCCTTTCTGAGCTTGGAGACAGGCAATTTTTCATGATTTTACTATTTCTGGCCAAACAAAAAGTTTTTAATTAAATATACCACACGATTCCAGATGTTTGTTTATTTGTTCCAATGAGGCTGTAAAAATGCCTGAATGATAAAATTGGAGGAATCCTGCAAAAAGCAGGCTAGGCTGGAGTGCTAACTAAACATCGGGAAGTCTCAGGAGAATGTGTGTGCACAACAGCCTGTGTGCTTTGACGTCTGTTCCTCTGGAAGGGCTGTAATCTCATGGCCCAAAACTGGACTTCTTTATTCTAAAAGGTTATTTATTATAAAGCCAAGTGGCTGATTCACTGGCCAATCTTTTTAAATTGCCAGTTGCACATTCACTGCATCGTTCATTCTCCTGCATATCTAAAGATTTTAGATAGGTTTATGGYTTTGGATCCCAAGTTTCCACTTACGAAAGCCAATGTTTTCTATGTTTTCCTGCCATTTTATAGTCACATTGCTTGGAGCTTGAGCATTCTTATAGTTTCGTATTGCCAGCATGACAAAATGAGCTATGTCGTGAAACATCAGATACTTTCTAGCCTACACAAAAATCTGAAGTTATAGTTTTTTCCTCATTGATCATATTCACTCTGATGTGATACTTGGATGGGTGACTGAGGGTGGAACTGCTAGGTTAGTTTTGACAAATATGGGGAAAGTCGCAATGAAAAAATATAAAAAGATTCTCAGAACTTCCAAGAGTCAGATTAGGGAATGCGCACTGTGGAAACCTGAAACTCTAAATACCTTCTGAAAAAGAAATCTGATAATTTTGAAGGGCTGCCTGTGTCTTACAGTCCTAATTCTCATTGGATTTAGAATGGAAATTGTGTACCCAACCCCTTAGATTTCTAATAAAGTTAGGCCCACAGTGGCCTACTAGAAGGGCCAGGCCTGCCACCAACAGCACCAGAAGCAACTAGCTCAGAACAAAGAGTTCTTTAAATACCTGACATTGCCTTTCCACACCTCCAAACTGCAGGCACTTCAAGTCTGGATAACACCAGTGACAGATTTTCTCTTTGGAAGAGAGGTTTAACTAAGTTTAACCTCTTGTTACTAAGTCACGAAAACCAAAGCTTTTTTTTAACCAAGTCCCTCGCACTGGCACTCATCTTTACCATTACTTTGCTTTCCATGCTTCTGCAGTGTCCCTCTTACTTCCATTAATGTCCATTTTCCGAATTCAAAAAAAAGGCAAGGCATTAGAACCAAATTTCTTATTTTGTATAGGCAAGACAATTAAGATTTTTTTTTTTTCCCATAACGGACTACTTATTTTATTGTTCTTCCATGGTGCCAAAAGAAGAGGATATCCACCCACTCCTCTTGGGTTAAGTCATGAGAACAGCACAACTCACTGTTGGGAGGTATTTCCTGGCATTTGGAGGAAATGTCACAGCTTATTCTTGAGCGTTCCTGTCCCTGGAAAATATGATTTTGTCTGTTCCATGCTACTGCAAACACTTTTTTTTTTTTTTAAAAAGGTCAGTAGTCTCAAGAGCAGAAGACACTGGCCTAAGAGGTGCATTGCCTTCCTCTCTATGGTATCACTCACCACAACATGATGCAGCATGAAAACAGAAATATGTTATTTTCAAACGACACCTCATGTAAACCAGCAAATCAAATTTCTCACTATTCACAATATATGCTTGATATATAACTTTCATATATTTCATCTGTTTGCAATTCTCTTTTTTTCATCCTATTCTCGGTTATTAAATGATTTAAAGCAACTATTTCCTATATAAACATATATCTTTTGTTAAAATTTATTTTAGAATTCCTCAGATTAACTAAAAGATAAAATATTACCCAAGTTTTACTATTATTACTATTCTCTTTTTGGACAGCACACAATGAGCAGTTTTATGCAGATATACAGAAAAATCAATTGCTAAGCATAAAGTGCAGTTCACATTAAGGAAACTAACTAATTATGATAAGTTGCTACATAAATTAATTTGTGACTTTCCCAACAATCAATTTCAAACTCTACATAAGCCTCTGGCTGGAACACACAATGAGTACCTAACAACTGTGTCAATAATAATAGCAAAGAAGATTGCCATGATAATATAAACAGGATAATTATCTTTCTGGAAGCAAGTTTTTATGCAAACCAGTTTCTTTTTCTTTTCATGCCTGTGATTTAAAGACAGCATGGCTTTTGAGAGTGACTGTATTTTGAATTGAAAGCCTTCAAAAATAAGGACTTCATATATTAACATTTATTATGAAGTGTGTATCAGTTTTGTAATTTTACTTCAGAAAGTTTAGAATAACACTTTAAAACTCTAGACCTAATCCCTGAAGGATCAATACACGTGATTAGTCACATGAACTTATGAATATTTATTTCTAAAATCTGAGCAGGCTGAGGCTGACCAAAGTGAGGTAGAGAAGGTAATCCCTGCAGGAGAGTTTGGGGCTATCACACATCACATCAGATACATCATTCTTGGTTCTCCAAAAATTCCACTATTGTCCTTCAACAACACACTTTCAAAGTAATAGGTCTCCTTTGACATCTATTGGACTATAAATACTAGCACATCTGGATGGCCCAATGCTTGCACTACAAACGCATACTTCTGCCTTAACCAAGCACACACCTCAGCTCCTACAAAACTCGTAGCTGGATTTTATATGGTACGCTCGAAAATCAGTCAGACTGCATTCTGTATGGTCATTCCAGTCATTTCTGAAATGTACTATGCCAAACGCTCTAAGTACCGTAGCACAGTAGAGTGGTCACCAAAACCACCAGGCAGGTCAAGGTTGGGAGCCACAACAGCAGCTTCTGGGCCCACCTGCTTCTGCTTGCTTTGGAAAGGTCTCCCTGCCAAAACAAGCCCTCAGCACTTCCCTGTCAGGGCCAAAGAGGAACTGACAGCACCAGGAACCTCTCTTTTCCTTTGTTCAAATATGCTTTATAAAATTACCTTCAGAGAGGTAATAGGAAACTTCAAAAATACTCTGTCACTGGATTTCTGGGCCTTGCGTTTGACTGCAGCTTGTGTCTTTCCATCTTGGATTGAACAGTTTCAGAAAACAAGAAAACGTGTTTCCAAGTTAAGGCTCTAAAACTTCTTATATAAGTACAAACTTGAGTTTTAATGGAAGCTGCTTCTTCTTCCTCTTACCAGTAAGGTATTGGTCAGACTTACCATTGCTTGTTCCCAGAGGCAAGATAGCAAGAAAAGTATTTATAAAATGTTACTGGAAGTCAAATAGCTTTGGCAACAAATAGGCTTTCAAGTAAACCAGGTAATAGACAACGTTATAAAATATCTATTCACACAGAGGATATCCAGCACTTCTTTTACATGGAAAAAACAGATTTTCATGACATTCATTATTTAGTAATTCAGCTTCTCCTGCGATGGAATGATAAATAACTATTTTCCCCAACAACTGGAAAACACTGTTCTTTTGAGAAGGCAATTTGAGTTTAAATGCTCACACCTAACAAAGGAACTTCCTTACCAAGGGTGCCATTATGAAAAAGGAACATACAACCTACTTGACGGAGGTGGGGGAAAACCAACAATAGCTTTTTTCCTGACACATACATCAAGCAAATTATCCTTAAAGTTACAATATTACATTTATAAAATTCCTCTTTCCATCAATTTAAACTATATTAAGTATTTTAAAGCTCTGTCTTAGGATTTTATAGATACCCAGGTAATAAATTGATGATGAGGAACAGAAGGGCACACCTACAAAAAACTAAAAATGACACAACAAACAAAATCTTTGGAGTAAGTTTCTAAAAAATATATATTCTACTTCATTAATTTTGTGTATTGGGAGCATGGCCATTAAAAACAACAGTAAGCAATTCTGATTTGTTTATATATTTTCTTAAAGTCAGATGGGTTTGGATAAGCAGAAAGAAAGGTGGGGCCTGTTTTATTTTGCTTCATCAGCAAATTTGAATTTTAACATAATACAAATTATGGCATTTAGAAAAAAATGAAGCCTGTTTTTTGTGTGTGTGGAAAGGTGTTTTATTAAAATGATTTGTTTTATCTGGGTAGAAGAACTGTTAACATTGTCACACAAGTAAATCACTGATATCTAAAATCATATGAAATCAAATACAAAATACTGGTTTAACAAAGCCCAAGCAAAGATCTTTAGGAGTTTGAGATCATGGTTTTGGAATCAAAATAAAAATAAATCTAGGTTAAAAAAAAATACTTAGGAAGACTATCCTAGAGAGGCACTAATTAGATATCATAAAGGACCAAGTCATATTGCTAGCAGGTGCCTAAAACATACAAGGAAGGCCAATACATTTATTGCTAAGAAATATGAACAGTGGGACTGGGTAAATGTTCAACTAGAAAAGAGGGTCTAAGCAACAAAGTGGTTTCTGGGAAAAGAAGCTTCCCAAGATGGGGAAAAATTTTTCTAAAGAATAGAAATGGGCCTCCAATATTTATTGTTCTCTTTAGGCACCTATCCACTCAAAGCATCATAGCATTTGATATAATAGTTATAGGAATTATTCTATCTTTCAACTCTGAGGCAACCCTGACATGTGACATTTTTGTGGGCTTTGGAAGTGAGAGAGGGATTTGTAAAACTCCTGAAGATAGTTTGTACAAAATATGGAGTCAACCCCAAAAGACCAGAACCTGTCTGGAAATAATATACTGAATACATGAGTTTAGAAAGCTGTAAAATGCACAGTGCAACACATGCAGAACTATATGTTTTTGTTCCCCCCCCCCCCAAAATTCATAGCTAAATATAGTGAAAAATGTCCAAGTAAAACTCTACCAGTCAAACACATTCAGCTTCCTTTTGCTACTCCTCCCAATCCCAAAGAATCAATTTACAGCTGCACTAAACTGTTTGCCAGAGTTTCAAACTCTGGTAAACAAGTTTCTCCAGAGACAAATAAGAGCACTCACAAAGTTACAGCATTCTCCTTTTCACTTTGGGCTGAAAACTGCCAATATTTACATATGCAACAGCTGATTCAGTCATTTCATACAACATTGAAAGCAATCAGTGAAGAAAGAAATTGAGATATTCAGAACCTAAAATAGCACATTTAAGTATTTCATTCTTTTCTTAGAGATTTTTCTATTGATTCCAATTAATTTTTATGGGTTTGTGAACTTGGAGATTTTTCTTTGTATAAAAGAAGTTGATTGAGTTAATAAACCTTGCCAGCAGGTTGTTCCAAGCTTTATTCACTACACCTGGAATTGTGGAAAGACTTCTTAATTATTTCCTTGTGAATAAATATATCATATTACTTCTTGGAGCATATTAACAATGCCTCTTTTAGGGCCAATTTTACCCTCTTTTTGGATGACACTCTCTTCCCCATTCGCTTTATATATAACTGCTTAATCATCAAGGAAAATTTCAGCATATGTTCAGCATGCAAAGCAGAATATTTTGGGGAAGAATAAAGACAGAAATAATGAAGAAGGATGTGAACAGCTAAGGGTAAAATGTCAATAATTTGGGGAGTATCATTTTCGCTTTTCACAGTAAGAGGGCAGGCACCCTCAAACCCTAGTGAAGACAGTGGGACTTAGGATATTGTAAGATCCAGCTCTAAACAAACACCCATATGGGCACATGTGCCTAATAGCATGTAAAGCCACAGAACTGCTTCCTAGCAAGAGAAGTCAATTCATATTCCAGACACGCAGCTTCTGATGCCTACAGCTACTGACCTCTCTCTGGTAAAATCAGATTCCAAAGTCAGCCATGAAGCCACACTGCTAATTCATTATCACCTAAATAAATAAATCTGAAGATACCTAGCAGCTGGCTTTTAATTTTTTTTGTACGTATTTTTGTTGAACATAGGCATTTACAACATTCTCTCATTCTACTTGCTTTTCATACTAGATCCTAGCTATTTAATCCAACACCAGATCTCCAATCTCAAAGCAAATATGCTTACCTGGAAAATAAAACCACAACTCATACCTTGGGAACTTAGGGTTGGTGGTGCAAAAGGGAGGGCTGTGCTTAGGGTTATTTGTGTGTGCAGGAGAGAAGATTCTAATCTCTGAACAGAGGTGCATGATCAAATACAAGATTTTGGTTCAGTCCTTTCTCTTTAAAAACTACCAGTTACTACATCACCTCAATGTCAGAATATAACGCCCTATAGCATTTCAAGGACATCTGAGTTCCAGTAAAGCATACCAATTTGCACCATGACTAGGATGTAGCTTGACACCCATTTGAGCCCTGGCACAACAATAGTGATAAAGGCTGCAAGCAATGAAAGTAAAAAATTGTCTTCCTCATCCTTTCCCGTCTGAATCACGGATCCTTATTCAGTTGCATTATCTGCCTGGTTCTTGCTGTAGGTGTCAAGTAGAAAGCCACTCTACCTCAAACTTCTGTAATGTTATGGTATCTGAATATACACTAAGATAACTTTGAAACCAAGTTACCATAAGTTCATAAATATAAATACGATGTTGATTCAGGTATCCTATACAAAACCTGCCTCTGCACAAATGATTTACATGATATCAATTTGGGAAACAGCTGAAGTATCAAAACCCCAAGGAATCAAATGTGCAACATGGCAAACACAACTATTGTTGCTGTAGTTTCAAGCTGAAGAGTGCCACAAGCTTTATAAAATTTGTCTCTTTTGGAACAAAGGTGGAAGGGCTTGGAATGCTCCCTTCATGACTGCTCCAGTTTTCCACCTGCTTCCTGAACTTTGTGCTCCATAGGTATGCAGAAGGAATTCAAGAATTTGCCCAAGGTGCTTTTTAAGTTCTAAGGATTGGTGAAAAAGGAAATTGAATACCAATCCCCCTTTAATGTTGAAAAACAGAAAAAAATCCCTTTTTATTGCAATGAAAATGTGTTAACATTTCAAAATTATAGTCCTAAATTGTTAAATTGCCAAAAAGCTCTCTCTTTACAAATATTAGAAAGTTTACAAATTCCCTCAGAATTACCAATGCTGCATGTAATCACCTACTTAGCAATATTTAAGTACTTTAATCTCTACGTTTTTCTCACACACACACAAAAAAAATCACTGAACGTTATTATCCATAGATTTATTTGCTTTCCCAGTAGACTACCCTTAAATCCTATTTAATATGAGTTAAAATCTGTAGTCTTGACAGGTATGGTTTTCTCATCTAGTGCTTGAAAGGCACAGCGTTCTCTGTAAAGTGCCAATGCAGCAATAACTAATAGAGGGAGAAGTCCTTACAGCAAAGCTTACCACCTTGCAGCCGTTCACAGCAATAAAAGGTTAGTTTATACCTCTGTGATTGGTGAGGTCCCTGGATCCCAAAGGCAGAGGTGTATAGTGCATCTCTGGAGACATGGAGGCAGCATCACTGGAGGCCTGTGCAATAAAACAAATATTATCAATGCTGTAAGTGAAAGTCAATGACAAAGCAAAGAGGATGCACCTGTAAGGTGAGTCATATGATGTGTTTGCGGACATGCAGAGTCACCAGTCATGGAAGAATATTGGTTACTGAAGGAAAATGAGTTTTATTTTTTTTTGTTAAGGTTGTCTGCAATCCCTTAAAAGTAGTAGTTTTGTACTCATAAAGAGTTCACTCAATGGTGTTAGGATACGGTCACTAAAAGAATAGTCACACAGCTCACAGCTTTAAAAATGACCATCTTTATCAGGAAATCTTTGGGCAATATTAAAAATGCTCCTCAGACAGATTAATATTTACCTGAAGGAAGGCTATGAATCAGCATGCAAAAAGGAAATGTAAAATGGAAAGCTGGGATGCTTGGTAGCTGGGAAAGCTACCATGCTTGCCTTTGAAAGTAAAAAACAGATTTTACTATTCCACTGTCCTGCAAGCTAAATGAAGGGTTTTCTCAAAAATTATAATGCCTCTAATGTAAAAAAAGTAGAAAAGTATATAGATTTGTTAATAGTAAAGCATTAAAAACCCACACAAGTCATCTAAGGCATTTAAGAAATAAGTAGCAAGAAGTCTTGCTCAGAATCCTTAACAGCAAAAGGCTACAGGGGAAAAAAGGAAATCCAAACTTTTCCCTGTAAAAAAGAAAAATTTCAAGATCCTATGATTCTGTTTGAAAAAGAATAGACTGTGGCACTTAAATCCATATTAAACTATACTTCATCCAGTTGAAGAAGGTTTTGTCTGAGGGAAAAAGCAATATAAAGCCAAGACAAGTGCCGTTTACCATCTTGCTTTTTAGTTACGGAGTAGCAATGCTACACTGTTTGAAGGAGATATTAAAATAAAGGATCTTGTTGGTGAATATGAATCATCACCACATTTTTTTAAGAGCTTATTTTAGATTAGATGGATTGATATCATGCTAGTGACATATTCAGTTTCAGGCACTGAGTTTGCTCTGGAGTGTTCACAATCTACCTGTTGCAATGTACTTAACAAAGATTTTTATTTTTTTTAAAGAGAAGACTCAAAGGATAGTGTTCACTTCAAGAATCTGAAACTACCTATCCTGTTAGGAAAGAAAAAAGTTAAATGATAATTTCTAACAGAAAAGATAAAGCAAATAACAAGAGGAAATACAAAGCTAAACTATTTTTTGAATCCAGTGATAATTTATTAAAGGGAGTCTGGAGAAAATAATTGCTATCTTCTACTGCAAGCTGTACCCAATGATACATTAGATTACATGCTGCAAAAGTCATTAAATCAATCTGATTCAATCTCGCTTCTTTTGTAATTAATCATATCCTCAGAATGTATAGTTTTTTCATTGAAATTAAATCAAAACCAGATTTACAAAGGTTGGTTACAATATGGCCTTCAAGTGTAAAATAAGGCTATAATGTTTTGGAGAAGAAAAGGTTTAAAGACTAATTCAAACTTAATTATCAGACTAAACCTGAGATAACACTCAGTTGGAAATCCACAATAATGAAAAGTAGTTACAGTAATATTTTGTTAAAGGCCGTAACTTACCTACAAACCTTTTCTTTGTCATAGCTATTGGAGTCTTAGATGATAGTATATTAAAATGTTAAAAGGTAAGTGACTCAGTGGACTAGCACTACTAATCTTTTACTTTTGGAGATCAGCTTTCAACTTCTATTCAGATCATATTTATAGTCTCCTTTGGTCCCCAGCAAAAATCAGGGAAAACACATCATACAGCAAAGCAGCCATCTTAACACAGACAGATTTGTTGAAATACCAAGGATGCTCCAGATCAGATCTGAGAAAATGTAGAAAATCCTGCCTCCACTGTCTTGCCAGTGATAACAAAGCCTCCTTTCCAGAGAGGTAAAGCTATAGACATTGGTCTTTCAGTTGGGGCAAATAACCCTTTGATTTTGGTGAATCCTAACATACAGCCCAATCTATCCTGGTCTATGAATTACTGGAGGTCTTCCCTCTGATGACCAGCATGTGCTGAGGGCTTCTAACATCTCAGAGGATTAGATAGGTGCCCCATAGCAATGTGACCTCTGAAATGAATGTTAAATATCATGAAAAGGCATCTATTCACAACTGTCTGTTTTCTGTTTTGGCCTGGAAGTTCTGGATATGACAAGAAAAAAATGTCACTATTTAACATAAGACTATTCTCTTAAGTCACTCCAAAACCTGGAGGAAGAGGTGGTCGCATACAGTGCATTCTAGATGTTATCTGTCTATTCAAGTGTACTTAGTTGGGACTCTGATAATAGTGAAGGTTTCTCTTTGGTTCTTTTAATCTCAATTTAGACTGTTGACAGCTTGATGATAGCTTTTCCTAAAATTACTGGAAGAGACTTTGCCTTTTCAGCAAATACTACTGAGTGAGCAAAATTCAAGAGCTTCTAAAAAGAATATTGGAGTGAAGGGGCAATTTAGCTTTATTTCCAGTTTTAGGAAAAGCAAGAACAACAGGGTTTGTTTATCGATGTTTTGCTGCTGTTTTATGTACAGTATATAATTCCTTGTCAAATATAGAACAGTTTTCATTACCTTTCTGCTAAGCATTCAGTTAGAGCAGCTTTAATTCTATGGAAAATCATCTAGGGCTAGGACTGCTTTGCACAAACACTGGCTGGAATTCTGAATCAAGTTTTTGAGTAAACCTGCGCACCTGCAGAAAGTAGACAATTTGTTTTCCCTACCTCTTACTGATATTTGGCCCTAARATATTTTCCAAAGAGATTTGTACAGGCTGCATTGTTCTTAATATCTACAAGAATATTTTGACAGTGATAATAGCACTGACATATCAAGTATTGATGACATTTGCATCAGAAGTCCTAGCTGCAGTGGAAAGTAACTACAAATGCAAATAGCTTTGAGGAAAGCTGGATTAAATAGGTAGTATCTTCAAGTTTTATAGGAACAGATCACCAAATAGCTCAGTAAGATAATTCTGACATCAGTATTATTACAGAAGCTTGTATTCTTGCAAGCATTACAGTCATCCAAATTTTGCAATATATCATAGTACAAGGCATATATTCAAAAAAGGCAGTAGTTATTTCAATGAAGTTATGCACATAGCCAAACATTTTGCTAAATTGGTGTCCCTGTCTCTGACTCAAGATTAACCTATGAGTTTTGTCTGAGTTAAAATTGTATTTGATCCTAAACAGACAGCCTACCAGACTTTCAAAACATGTTCCTCAAAATTACACATACTGTAGAATCTGAAGTAGGAAAGACAGCTCTATATAAAAAACAAAATGCCCCCACAACTTTGAGTAATTTTAATTAAAGCAATGGTATTGCTTAGAAAATTTTACCTTCTGTTGAAGAGTAAGATGTTGCTTGATATTAGCCTATATTGGTTAGGTTGGATATTAGGCATATTGGCTACAATGGAATACCGTTAACACCTGTTAGTAGCTGATGTTTTTGTGTCACATACCCTGTATTTGAATCTTAGTCTTTCTCTACTTTCTCTCTTTCAATATTTACCCTTGATATGCTAGAGACCACCCTTATATCTGTGGCAAGCCACGTATTTTTTATACACCCATATACATCAGTAACTGTAAGAGTCACTAATGCATTACACCTGACAAATTTTATAAGATAGGAAGAACAGCAGCATGTTGTCATCTTCCCGTGAAGGGTTCAATGGATATACAAAACACTTATGAACAGATATAATAAGTAAAATTGTTTCAATAAACACACACACAAAAGGAGATTTCCTCAGGTGAATACACTTAATTCTAGAATATTTTCAGAAGGCAGAAATCTTAGCTCAGTCAGACATTTTTCAGACATCATCCATAAGAGAGACAGTAGAATGCAGAAATGAGATGTGGTAGCTACAAATTTGTTCAACCAAAAACAAACCTCTCCCCAAAGTTAGTAGTAAAAGTGTCTAGAAGGCATAAATCTGACAAAATAGTTAAACACCTCAAAAGACAAAAATTCCAAAATGAATCACAATCATTCAGTTCATGTTGATTTCTTATGCCAAACATGCTCCTCCTTAAAATCAGAGGCTGTGCACAGTGGACAAAAGTTGGAAAAGCTGCTCTATAATTTCACTAGCATATGTGTTCTTGTTTTTAGAAATAACGAAGTGGGGGGAAATCTATAGTTTGTGGGAAAAGTGGGAGTTGATACATATTTTGCTATATAAATAAAGTTCTCAATATCTCTTTATAGACATATGGCAAGAGATATACTGATATCTAGAAAACACACATATGCAGGGTGATAAACCTTACAAATATGTGAACTATATGCCACTGACATTTACCCAGACACATGCAAGAAAAATACATACTCAGCAAAGATTTAGGAACATGATATAACTTGATAAGTAACATTGGAACTGATAGCTCCTAGTAATAAAACAGGGAGGAAAAAAACCAAAATAATTAAGAATATAGTATTTAATATGGAATTCAAGACAGACTGAAGTTTCTCTTGCATATCTGTCACCTTAGCAAGATTTTAAGCATTTGAGATTTCTCCTTTGCAACATGTTTCTTCTCTAGTACTGGACTGTCTCACATCTCCAGAATTTCAGAGTATGACTCATGTTCTTCAGAGGACTGATGAAACAGCAAATTTCTTGGAGACAGCATGATATTCATTTTATAAGTCTGACCCACGTTTATCAAGAACACTTGTGTTCTGTGACATTGTTGTTTATTTTCATTCATTACACTTTTAACACCTGTCAAAGTCATCTAGTAAGATCACAGAGAAGTGATCTTAGCAATTTGAAAGCTCATTGCTTCTTATTTGATGAATTTACATTCAAAATAAAAACGGAAAATAATATTGTGGCATTGCAGTGATGACCCCAATGCATCAGATGCAAAATTCAGATATAGTAAGGAAATAGGATTGGTTTCCAAAAATTTTTAATATATCCACAGGAAAACTACAATTAAGAATGAAGGAAATCACTGCCTTGCCCCTTTAAATTACAAAGCCATTTCTCCAAAAATGTACAAGACTAATGGGACAACCTGTAGTATATTTCCAGTTTAAGAGATCAACTCATACTTGCTTTTTAAAAACTTTTCCTTTTATTTAAATAAACAGTAATATTTTCTTGATAAGCTTATTCTGTCTTAAATGCACTTGTACCTGATACTTAAAATGAATTACACTTAAACAGATATATGCTTATTAACATTTTAAGAAATGTCTGCATAAACATCTGCTTAGTCTAAGAGTTCATTTTGGATCTCTTGGGCATATGTATCTTACTCAGGTGTCACACTGGCAACAGTCTTCAATAAATTATATATATTTTGAAAACTTGCTCATATATGTACGTACCAGTATGGTAGCAATTTGTTAAATCACTCCTTTGTAGCACTGGCTGCAGCARCTCACGTCTTAAACCTATTAGGATATTGGACCATCTAGATTTGTTCACATTTGTAATACAACATACAGAAACTTTCCAGAGTTGCTCATTAACATTTTTTTTCAAAATCTTAGTAATTAAAAATTCACCATTTACAGATTAAATATATATATTCATCACRTATAGATACTGTGTAATGAGGAAAACAGCCTGACTAATAATAGAAATAGACTTAAATTAATTCATCACAAGCTGAATTCATGACATGTTTGCAGAGAGGATCAAAACACTACTCTATAGGGACTGTTTCTTCCCAGAAATTTGCACAGCACCAAGCACAACGGGGCTTTGGTTTCACTGTGAGGCCTTGGAAAGCCTCGTGATGCCAGGAGAAAAAAAAAAAAAAAAATACAGGAAGCACCAATGCAGCAAGCCTGAAACCATCCCATCCACTCGGGAAGAACTGTATTGACAATTTATATGCTGTTCCATGAAAACAAGGAACATGCAGAAGAGCAGACAGCTCTGGTTCTCAGCGCAACAGACGGGATCAAGCAAGAGACCCGGGAATACACCAAAGCGGGCCACGAGCAAGGCGCTCCCTCCGGCAGCCCACGAAAACCTGTGCCGGGCCGCAGGTCTCCCACGGCCCTGCCTGAGGTTGTGACCAGCACCAACACCCTGTTATGTTTCAGCAAAACCAACAGGTGGCATGGCTTGCCCACCCCGCGAGCCCGCTGTCCTCGAGGCGACGGGATCTCCCCCTTCCCCTGCTCCACACCAAACCTTAGTAACTGCAGGTCGGCAGTTGGCATTACTAAACTTAACAAATTACAGTCACTTTCACTGAGAGGGGAGAGGGAGCAGATACATGGTGTTATCGCAACCTGCCTGATCACACAGGCTTACTGAGATGACCTACTCACCCTGCTCACAAAAATAGTGACTTATTTTATAACCTTTTGGACGTTTGACTACAGCACTGAAAACAAAAAAACCCACTCCGACAGGTGAGTATTATATGGCTGGTGGGAAGGAAGGAAAAGGGTATTGTCCACTTTTCCCTCAATCTTATGTCTTAAACAACTGTGCTTCTCATTTTTTGCTGAATGTCATAACATCTGAGTGACTATTTTTAACCAGCAGCCATTTATTAGAAATCAAAAATGTTGACGCACATAATGTTCAGAGGGAAATGAAGTCAGCCACACATTGGCAACTGGTTCTCAAGAGTTTTGGAACCCTAGTTAAATTAAGAAAAGGTGCGTTCGCTTAATACCCGAATTCCACTATTCGAGGAATAAAAAAGGATTTGGATGGTACCAGAAAGGGCACCTCCTGTGTAGTATCAAGATATACACTGGCTGCATCCAAATGAACTTGTAGAGACCAATGGTGCAAAAATACAAATGGTCTGTTATTTTTGGCAGCCACACATGTTCTTTCAAATGCTTTCAACTGCTGAAGGAAGCAAAGGGAGAACTGTAACTTATCTAAATCAATCCTCTTTGAATCATAGTTTGAGAAATACCAAGACTTAAATGATTCTGCTTTGCAAATTAAAACTCTGTACTGGATTTTTCCCTTTTATATTTCTAAATGCTAGAATAAATAAACATTTACCCAAGATTTATACCTAAGTTAGCAAAAAATGCTGCAACTCATTTCTGACATTTTTAAATTTAATAAATAACATGACTGTTTCAGCTAGAATCAAAACTGTGACTTTGAACTTAGCAAATACTCCTTCAGGACATTTTACCAGGCTATTTTCATATCTGATCTTATTAATGAAGTAGGCCAAATTATTGCAGTACTAGGAAGACAAGGAGAACAGTGATCTTATATTTTGGTTGGCCTTCCATTTCTGATGACCTTTAACAAGAAAAGACAAGAGAATTTTGCTTATTTAACAGAAGTAGTAGGGCTTAACAACACTCAAAGCATTTCAGAATACATTTCCCTCATTCTCATATATGAGAGACTATCACTTATCACTTGAATTTACTATAACTTTTGGTTTTCACTTAAAATTAAATTGCAAGGTTGAAAGCAGGGTGCAACTGGATCAAAAATGTAAATGAACATAAGATAATTCTTATGCATTTAGGCTTAATTGAGTGTAATCGATATGTCTGGTGTGCAGCCAAATTCAACTATTGTGAAAAGCAACTAATGTATGGACATTATTTTTGGACTACTGAATGCCAGAAAATAATGAGCTGGCATTCAGCTTTGGTGAATCAGACCTTGAATTTTCATCTAAGAGCAGTTTTGAATTATTACTGGTGATAAGGTGTAAATGTGCAAGGGAATTTCATCCATGTTTCTCCCATGAATCATAAATGAGGAAAAAAATTACAGTCTAAATTGCACTTAAAAGGAATAAAGTCTTTTCATGTCATACATGATTTATCAAAATGATCTCATTTTAAGGGTACTGTGGTGTATCTTGATTAATAACATTAGTAAGCATGATGAATGGCCTCTTTAATGGTAACACAGAATTTATTGGCAAAATCCCTACTTCTACCAAAAAGGGTGGGAAGTAAAATATACAGTCGATAGCTACTTGCAGATACAGCTTAAGTAAACTCTCTTCTATGTATCTTGCATTTAGGGGTCTTTGGAAATTCTTAATTTGAGTTCATAGTTGGCAGTGGACAAACAATTTTTTGTCAAGCTCATTTTGAAAATGAGTAACCAGTTCTACCTACTGCGGCAGCTCTAACCACTATGAAAGTCACTCTGCAGGTCGCTGCAAAACAAGCTCAACTTTGAATGTACTGTAAGAGGATGTAGTGTATTAAGGTCTTTCAAGAACATTGGCCTCATCCCCTTCTGACCTATTTCAATATCCTCTTCACATTTTGCTTTAATATCCTAAATGCTTCCCTTCTCCCACTACTCCATCTTCCCCCCTCCCCCCTTTTTAAGCCTGCTCCAGCCTGCCCTAACTAATTTCCTTTTGGGCTGACAGATCAGAGGCCTTCCTACCACTGTTCCTTTTAGACCTGTGAAGCCCTCCTCGTAATCCTGCTGCTTGTCCACAATTAATCTTTCCAGTTGCCACATTATTAACACTACCACCCACAGACAGAGGATGCCTGAGCACGGCTGGACACTAGCTCCCCACCAGAGCATCAAAGTTGTCAATCACACACTAGTCAGAAAGTTGCCTGCTGTCAACATCAGAGGTTTTCATCCTCTCCTACCCGCTGATCAAACATTTCTCCTCAGAAGATTAATTCAAACTCCCCACCCATTTCCTCCCATATCCTCTTTCCCTTTTAGGTTTACTCAATGATCCATCTTCTGTATGGAAAAGGGAGCAGTGTATAATAGAAATCCTTTCAAAATAAAAGTTCGGCAAAACTAAATTTAAATCCCAGCTGCTATCAACCCCCGCCTCCTGCACAAGTTAAACACCTTAAAGAGCTTGGATTAGGCCTACTCACAAATGCCTTTCCTTGATCAAAGGCTCCAAGACTTTACACAAATATAATCACAAGGCAATGACTGCATCTAAGGAGCCTGAATTGATTTGTTCTACTGTAACATACAGCATACAAAAACACTCATTAGTTTCTTTGACTTCCAAGACCATTCTTTTTCAGCTTATATCACTCAAAGTCAAGTGTTTTAGCATCTCCTTAACCCTATTTTTTTGAAGTACAGTAAAAACAACAAAAAAAGACTATTTATTGTAGGGTATTTTCCTTTTAAGGGCTTTTTAAAAAATTGTATCTTAGCTACACACATTTAGGAGCAGAAGGAGGCAGGAGTTTCTGCTCCTCAGTTCAGTTTCACAAGAGGAAGGAAAGCAACTTCAGAATTACAACCTCCTCCCTAATCACAGACGAGTTTTGAACATTTTCCTTTGTGACAAGTTGAACCTTACCCCTCAGGTGGCTCAGTATCTTTCATTACGATAGATAACAGAATCTGTCCCTAACAGAGCACTGCTTTCACAAATTCTAGTAACACAACAGTGAATGAAAGGAATACTCATTAATATAATCCAACAAGCAGCCTATTCACTGTAAAACTTAATGCTAGGTTTTAAAATGATAGTCAGTCTATTAAAGATCAACCCACAAAACAAATTCATAGTTGCTACATCATACTCATCCCTAAAAGAGATTTTTGAATACATTTTTTTCCTTTCAGACTAGTATTAATGAAAATCAGGAAATTACAATGACAAATGACCCCTAAAAGTATAAAACAATAATGGAAAATCTGCTGGCCTTCACTCCTCTTCCAAATTTGGGAAAGTAAGTCCAAACAAGAAACACACACTCTATCTTGCATTTCTTTACCAGTATAGCTTCTGGGAACACATGTAACTTTCTATTCATTTATGGTATGCATATAAATGCATCAGAAGGATTTAATGGGTACATATCCAGTGTAAAAAAGTGCAAGGAAAACCCTGATAAAACCTGCCATACTCAAAACTGAAAACTCTGCAAGTCTTGCCAGAGAATCCTGAATTGTCACAGACAACCATTCTTTGAGATGTCTTGTAAAGAGAACCACAAATGAACCTCTGGGCGAACGGGTGCTACCTTTTTTTCTAAGGCAGTGAGTCTAAATTCCCACCTCACCATTGCCCAAATAGCGCTGTTTGTTGCATTTCATTCATTGCATAACTGCTCTGAAGCAGAAAGAACAATACTGAGTTCTTTGATGTTACAACTTCAACAGAAGGTGCAAAAACACAGGCAAGTTACTTTTATGAAGGGAAATATATTGATATTGTATTAAATTCCAAGTTTCCTTCAGTCATTCTCTGCAATAATTTTCAACCAATACCACAACTACAAAAAAGCATTATTCCCTTAAATTCTCATGTCTAATTCCCACTGAATAAGAGAAGACGTTTTTGCAACTTCTTTCAAGCAGAAGATTAATCTGAAATATTCTATATTCCATAGAATATTGCATTTTCTACAATATGCTATTCTGAGCATATAAATTCACTGTGAGGCATTTCCACAATAATTTTACATGAATGAAGCCAGTTCAAAATACACTATTCCACATATTCCTTTGTACCATACAGCAATTATCAAACTGGTCTGAACAAACAGAAAAGGTATCCAGAACAAGACAGCCACAATCCATTTTCACTTACAAGATGAAAAATACCTTTATCCTTCAACAGTCTCTAAACTGGCGTAAATCTGAGATTTATGCTATGATATGGTAGTTCCTAATAGTATACAGACTACATATAAACACAGATACAGAACACAAATTACATAAAACAGGGTGATATGCTTATTTTCATACAACTTCACCCTATTGCAAAGATTCACCACTAGCTGCACTAAGATGGACACTTACCCAGTTTGATTTGAGTTTACGGTGAGCAAATTCATCTGGACAATATGCCAGGCATATCCTACCTTTTGAAACAGAGAAGATTCAGAACCTCCTTATTTATTTTGTCAAGGTGCTGGCCACAGATTCCTCAAAAGTCAAGACAGAAACAGTAAAGCGAATTGCTTTTTCATATAGAAACCTCCGAGACCATTCCATGAATTAAGAGTCCATAACATAGTATCATCGCTTGAGAACATATTCAGTCCATGACAATCAGAGGAATATGTGTATACGTTTCACTGACCAAGTATAATTGTTTGCAATGCTAAGAGTGTTTACTTTACTTTGATTTTCATTCTGCTGTCCCCTGCTTTCTTCATTTTTTTATTTGAAGTATGGACAATGATGCAAAAATGAAAGCTAGACCCTAAAAATTGTAGGATAACAGTAGCTTAATAACTATTGTTGAGCTGCACTGATCTCCTTGCTTAATAGTCACAGGACTTATGAAACTGGAAGGTTAAAAATGCTTTTAAGGCATCTTCATTCTGTCATGTAGGAATAAAACCGAATTGCAGCTAGAATCTCTTGTCACACTACTTAGTCAGCAGAAGGGGGTGCTGTAGTGTAACCTATTTAAAATGCAAATAGAGTAACTTTTGTAACAGCAGATTAAAACTAGCATTTTATTCGCTCGGCATACCCATAGCATACTGAATGCTGGAATCAGACTTGTCACTGCACACCGCAGGTTATTAATAGAGCTCAGAATGGTGTTACTAAATGTGCAAGTTAAAAAAGCAAATAAACAAAAATGGGTTTATCTGTGGTATTTGTTCTCTGGGAGAATTCAGCAAGGCCTGCCTTACACTGCACATTTGTTTATTCAAGATCACTGAGGCTCAGGGCTTTTTATTATTATTACTTTTATTTTTTATTTTTTAAGTATTTGATTGACAGCCACTTATCACAGCCAGAAGTTCTTCTGGGATACTTGATCCATAAAATTAACATTCTAGAGAAAAAGCAGTTATCTTCAACCTGGACAAATAAATATATTAAACAAGACACACAGGAAAGAGTCTATGGAACACAACCAGTATTTTCAATAGGCCCTTCTGGATTCTTGTGAACTATCAGCACATGAGAAAACACAAAGTCAAAGGCTTCAGCAGAACCAAATCAACACATTGTGCTATGACTTTACACTTCATTTTTCTACAATGTCAGGTGGTAGGTTGGCAAGTGGGTTTCCCCTCTATATTCAAGCCAATTCCTGTTTTCTTCATCTTGATCTCTCAGAGATTCATCAAAAATGCGATTTAATTACATCTCCTCCTCCCCCTCCCCCCCAAAAGAGAGTGTAAACATGACTCCTTTTTATCTCCTGATACATCTGGACAAGTAGACAATGTGCTAAAACAAAATAAATCTGCCCTGACAGTCACATCAAAGGGTTCAGCTAGGGGCTTGCAGCTACTTAAGGCACAGGAATGTTGTTGCTAAGCATCGCTCTACAACCTATCAGTCCCTTAAAGAAGAGCTTTTTTCTTTCAGAGGGAGATGAGGAAAGCTGGAGAGTGGGAACCAGACTGCAAAGGGAGATTGGGGATTTTGGAGGATTTTGAAGCTTAGAGTGAATTGTGTGAAGAAAAGGGGTTTTGTTTTGTTTTGTTTTGCCTCTTGACATACAGTCTACATTGGGGGGGGGGGCAGGGGTAGTAGGGAAAGAAGAGGGCAAAACTTATAGATGAATCATCTTCTGAATTTTCCCCTTGAATAAAAACAGGCAAAGTCTTTGATATCCTCTTTCAAATCCCTGTACTTACAGTAGGTTCAAAAGAGAAAGACTGTGACCAAAAGCAATAGGGCTAGGATACAAAACCTGTTAAAAACATATTGCAAAATGCATCCCGCAACCTGCTTTTCAAACATCTGATAAATATGTGCACATGCCTAAATACATGAAATCAGCTCTAATGTCCATATCCAATCAGCATGCTGCACAGGGAAAGGAAACTTTTGATACATACACACACAACACAATTTGATGCTCGATTTACTAGTAAAAACTAT
Organism: Apteryx rowi; assembly: GCF_003343035.1. Lineage (NCBI taxonomy): Eukaryota > Metazoa > Chordata > Aves > Apterygiformes > Apterygidae > Apteryx > Apteryx rowi. Next base: position 831,757 of record NW_020447519.1, on the reverse strand, counting down.
ACCCTTTAGTGAGAAGCCTTCCTTGAAATCATCCATCCTCAGCACTGTACCTTGCAGGACTTGATTCTTACACATGGTTATACACATGCTTAAAACTCCAAATGAAGTCACAGGAAGCTAAAAGCATGCTAAAATCAGGCCTTAGAACTACATTAATTATAAACACAGCAGTGACAAAATGGACAGCAATAATCTGAATTATGGTCTCCTCTTTATAAATGTAGAAGCATATTCAAGGCAGATGGACTACCCAGCCTGAAAAGTGTGGAACAATTTCATCTTTAGTTCTTCCATTCACAAAAATAATGGGTGTTACTGCAAAGCTTAATTACACCCAAGATGAGCTAAGAGAATCAGTAGGTTGTTTACAGCACCATTGAGAGGTGAATGAACTTTGATCACACATCTATGTCTTTTTAAAACATTTTAAAGGTTAAAAAAATCCTCTTCCCCTTTTATGAATTAAACAAAGAAAATGTGAACTGGCTTCATTCTACATGCAGGGTAACTATCAAGAACATGAACAATTACTGAGCCTGTGATATTGCATGAATAAATAACACTTAGCATTATCTTCAGCACTATCATATTTATTAAACAGTGACTGAGGGCAGCAGTAACCATTTTTATTGTCCCATATAGCTCTTATTTTCTAATTAAACAGAAGGTTATTTCCACTGCCAATGCAGCCATTTATCTTATTTGAGTGTTACATAATATTTTTTGCCAGCCAAGCCTGACTATGAAGTGTTCTGTGTGGTGAACTGTGGCCCAACTTGCTTTCCTGTTTGGTAATCATAGAAATGGGCCATTTTGTGCTATGTTAATAAATAAACTTTCTGCAATTTCTCCTAAAACATGATAAAGCTTTTACTTTGTCCTACCCTCTAGCTTCAATACAAGGGCAATGAGCTGTATTATTAAAGATATAGGTCAAGCAAACCTGATGATTTCAATCCTGTGGGGTGCTTTAGAAACTGTTGTCATATTACTGAGATCATTCTGCTGTTCCTAATTATTCCTCTTGGTTGCTTCACATTTCAAGTGATTTCTCTCACACTTATGTCAAAATTTATAAGCTGCTCTGTGTAACAACACTACATTATTTCCTCACTTGTTATGGTAATGTAGGACAGAAACTCGGAGAATGCTTTAATCTAGCTGACAAGGATAATGTAGTCTAGAAATGTAATAAACTTTGTATTTTACCACGGAATTGTTTTTTTTCCTACCATGAAACATTTCATATAGATAGACATCTTAGAAAAACTAATTGCTACAATAACTTGAATATCCTCTTATCTGAGTTGCTTTTATCAGAAAAAAAGTACCAGCATTAAAGGGTTCACTCCAATAGCTTGGGCATTCTCCTTATTCCCGTAATTGTTATTGTGCAACATTCTGTTGACTGCACTGTAAAACTACTTACTGCAGAAGTAAACCTATTTCCATGAAATCTGTGCATCACACAAACAATTCAAAAACATTTCTAATTAACAGAAGTCTGTGTTTTAACAGTGCTATAACATATCTTGGGCTGACTGGCACAAAATTTTATTTGCACTAAGTGGCCTGAGACTGGCCAAATATAAAATCATGTTCTTCATGTTCTACAGTGCCTTTTGAAGGATTTTAGAATTTAAGGAAAGCTGCCAGTGGAAAAGGTAGCCTAATGATAGGTTTAAATTTTAAAGCTAGTGAAGGTATGGCTTGCTGTGTGGGCTAAACTATGGAGGCATGATTTCCTTCAGAACACACCAGAGGGTACAAAATGATATTAAATATATATATATATATATATATATATGTATATACAACTCCAGTTAGAAAATGTCATATCAGTAACTCAAACATGACATCCATCCTGGTATTTCTAGGGATATTTTTGCCAGAGTAGCTTGTATGTGCAATTTGCTGTATTTGTCAAATGTTCAATGAGTTTTTAAACCACTTTTAGTCAAGAGCAAACTGAAAAAAAAATTAATAGATCTGTGAAAAAAGACCTACTGCCTCACAGTTTTGTGCGGTATCCTCATGATAATATGAGAGTGAGTCCACTGCACCAAAGCAATAAGGCAATACAATAGGAATAGGAGCACTGGTCTATGATGGCAACCTTTAAATGGACTTTTTCAGATACGTGAGAACTAGTACTTCATTGAATATGCTCATAGGAACCAGAAAGTAGGTAGAGATGAAGCTAGCTTTGTTCTGGTGAGAGTCACCAACAACGGAAAGGTAGAAGGAAGGAAGGATCAGACCAGATTTCTGGTTTCCTTCCTCTCTGTTCCTACCTCTATCTCCCTTTATAGGGTTGATGGCCTGACTGAAGATAAAATTTGCAAGGTATTGGGGGGTAGGAAGGAGGCAGCAAGAGGCAAAAAAAAAATTATCTTCTGAAGAGTTTCATATCTGGATCCCAATTAGAAGAACAGGACTCCTTGTCATGTCCTAAAAGTTGGCAGGGTGAACTGTTCATGTGTTTATAAAGTGAGATTTCCCTTTTCTGTGAGGTTGTTTTTTCTTGCCCAGACAGAAGGCCCAGCATGCATGCAAGACACACTTTGCCTCTTCCTTTTGGCTTTTTAGCTACCACCTGTCAATGTGTAAAATCTTCTTGAAAGTTGATGATTTTAAAAGAGCATCTATGTTCAGATTTGTTTCTGCAGTTGATAGCCAAAAGAAGACAATGTCGCAGCTAATTTTAAAGCTGAGCTGTAATGGAAAGAACATTTAGGCCTTATGAATTATAGGGCATAATGTAATAGAAATGTAGGAATTTGGGGGATATAAATCATGTTGTTAGCCAATATATCATTAATTTGTGAAGCACCTGCTTAGAAAATAGACAACAAAAGCCAATGGGAATGATTAACCACAGGAACAGGAAGAAATTTTAGGGTATTTGCAAATTACGGCATGAAAGTTAAAGAACTCCGTTGCAAAAGCATTAAACTACAATGCCATAGGAACAGTGTCACATCAGTATATTTACCTAGTTTTTAGTGAATCAAAATAATCTAAAAGCAATAGAAGACACTAGACAACATCTAAGGAGGAAAGAGGGGAGTCAAAAATAGCTACAGAAAATAAAATAATATAAACTGTAAAAAAAAAAAAAGAAAAAGAAAGAAAAGAAAAGCAAACCTGGAGTATACCAAAAACATTGATGCAGGGTTAATGTTTTAGGATTTGAATTTACTTTAACTCCATCTAAAATACAGAAATGTCATACTCCATAGCGCAGAGTTATGTTTCGCTTTGTGGCTTCCTGTCCATATTTTGTTTCAGAAATGCATAATGAGAGGTGAACATCATAACCTAATTAACCTAGGTCATTTTTATAAGTATTTTTCTTGAACTGATTAATTTAATAATTAACTTTTTTTTTTTTTTTTGATTGGGAAGATACTTTCATCCTGCAAGAGAGGAGAGAAGAAACAACAGAAGAATTGCTTTATTTCAGAAGTCCCTTTGCAAGCTGCCGGGGTGGCTTTTTGGAGTTCAGAATGGAGGATGAGGTTCCCAAAAAACAGCTTGGGACTGTGGCCATGTAAGTAAGTGAGGTAAGCAAGAACTTCTTGTCTTTTAAGGAGACGGATTCAAAAAACACAGTCCTAAAAATGCACTGGGTCCTGCCAGTCCCCTCTTGAGAGACTTTCTATACTCCCACTGAAGAAATGCTCTAACTAGTGATCCCTAACATCAAAATGCAGAAAGAAATCACTTAACAGAGTCTATCCCTAAGCTCTAGAAACTATTCCCCTCAGCAGTCTTTTGCTTATCGTCGGGAGATATTACAATTTGGGGATGAAGGTAGGTTTTTTGTAAAGCAGATAGAGCAACTATTCTTTCAGATTTTTTTTTGTTTTGTTTCAGCTGTTACTATGGTTACTTACAGACTTGCACGTACTGAGCCCTTCCAAACTTAGCTAAAAAACTGCCATCTATACAATGTCCATCACAATTCTAGGAAATATGTTCCAACAAATATAATTAGCTTTGTCATTAAAATTCTTTTTTCCAACCTAAGCGTGTAAGCTTCACTTTCAGCAGTTGGCTCTTTTCATATCCACTGTCCATTAGATGGAAGATCTAAATCTTATTTCCCATATTGCTGTTTACTGGGGTGACACTATTTACATACTGTTACCAAAACTCTTCTTCACATCCCCTTGGTTACCCATGAAAGACTGATTTTCCTGGAATTTCTCACCAAAAAGCATGTTGTCCAATCTTCTAATCATTTACATCGTCCCCCTCAGTTCTCTCTTCAGTTTCTCAGCACCATTCCAGAACCACAGGGCTCTCCAAAACTGAATACGGTATTCTAGTAGCGGCTGTACTACTGACAAACGATTACACTAAATCCCCCCTCATACTTGGTATCTTAAAGGACTGTGTTAGACGTGTGTACTGGGAGATCATATTCAGCTGACCATGAGTCTTTTTCAGAGTCATTGATTTCTAGAACAGAACTCCTATTCTTCTAAGCGTAGACTTGTATTCTTAGCTTGCAAATACACGATTTTCATCTGGCTTTGTAAAAATGCATGCTACTTGCCTGCACCGAGTCTGACTTGCGCTTTCTCATTATTTACTGGTTTTCCAATTAAAAACAAAAAAAACCCTAGCTGCTAACTCTATCACTAATGATTTTATGTTTTCTTTTAGATCATTAATAAAAAGGTTACATACCACAGGACAAAGAACTGATCTCCATGAAAGCACATCTACTTTATCAACGTAAAACCTGTTAGCTGGTATTTAATTCATTCAACATATGCCATTTTGAATTTGTAGTATTCTTGCTTCTTAATCAAAAGATGTATGCAAATTTTGCTTAATTATATTACAAAAACAAATGAAAGAATGTTATTTTACCAATACTGAAGCCTACAGCTTGCACTGACAAAAGAGAGGATGGACTAAAGGAACAGGAGATTCTTTTTGGTTCTCATCTTTTTTTTTAAACCAGCAGTTGAATCAGCCACTTGCCAATAAGATGACACTTTTGGGAAAAAGCATACACATTTTACAGAATAAATGAATGCCTCATGAACTGCAAGTTGGATGTATCTTCATACATAAAAGGAAGCCTGAAAATTATGGAAGCAAGCAGTGCTCCCTAAACTGGGGAGCAGGGGGATAGGGAAAGGATGTTTCCCTTTTCCTACCCTGAATGTATAAAACTGGGTAGAAGCAATACCGCTATCCGAAGCAGAATGACTCAGTCAGAATGACTTCAGAGAGGAAAATGACCATAGCAGAATCTGAGACTGTCCTGATGGAAAAAGTTTGCTCTGCACTGTCCACAAGAGCAGTATGTCACATTCTGACCACTTTCTTCCATTTTGACAAGAGTTTCAAGGTTGTACATCAAATACAAGTGTCCTACATACCAAAAGATTATACCATTGCTGTGCCATCTGCTGGCGTAAATAGTTTATGGAGAGGAGGGGGAACTTCAGTTCTTCAAGTTGTGTCTCTACAAATTTACATAGATTACACTGGAAAGTCTTGTTTCAATGTTTTAAATTTGATTTGTTTCCATCTTTTTTTTAATCTGTTAATATATAAGTGAAAGATGGTGGTCAAGGTAGAAAATCTAACATTTAGGTCTACTTGGTAGAACACCAAGTTAATTGTTCTATAACCACAAATTCTCAGACAACCTAGTGAAACAAAATGAACAGAGCCAGCTTTCATATCTCTGACTCCTCTGGTCCAGTTAACCCACTTCATGCGTACAACAGAAATAAATATCACGGYAAATATCTCTAGACATTCAGATTTAACTGAAAGATTTATTTCCAGCTACACTTATTCTGCAACTTCTGGAAAAAATGCTAAAAAAGTTCCTTTATTACATCGTGTTGCTCCAGCATTGGACTTTGGTCTCAGCACCTACCTCCTGGCATGGCATTTTTTCTTATTATTATTACATCTATAAGCTGCATAAAGTATCAAAGTTTAAAAGAAAATGACATATTTTGACTATTCCTGTCAGGACTCATTTTCTGTTACTCATACCTTTAGATTAAAACATTAAAAGCAGACTGATGCACTAAATGCTTTAGACTTTGCAACACAATCTCTCCAACAGAATTATTTAAAAAGCTTAAACTGCTCAGTTCCTTAAAGTACAAATATAACTGCTGCATCTGGTTTTCACTTATTTTCTTTCATTGAGGCACCTTTGGGCTAAAGGATACAATTTTTTTTGTCCTTAAATCTGGTACTTTAGATACAATATGATTTTATTACTCAGAAATACTTTATTACTGCAGTATAACTGCACTTTCCACTACAAAATATATTATTTAATTGTGCCTTCAAGAACTATCTCACCTACTACTGAATGTTAAATCAAAAAACTTAAGTCAAAGCTCCTGTTGATGCTATATGCAGAAGATTACATGTTAATAGAGCAGGGCAAAACAACATGGCAGGAAGAGAAAAATGTCCCCAGTAGTTTACATAGTTGGCCATACTGAATTTCTATTTTTAATGCTATTTTGGTTCTTGCACTATCCTCATCAAAATAAGTATCTGAGAAGTTTCCCGTTATGGAGTAAATAAAATGCCCAAAATACATTATTTCATATCACCCCGCCCCAAGAGGAGTACCAACAAAGGGTCAGGTTTTTTTGTTGGTTTGTCTTATCATTCTTGCCTCTGTGCATTTCAGCTAGAGCAGATCAGAAGTATGCCTTTCACTTGCAGATTGACACCTGTATGTTAGCATCAATTCATTAATTTTGTATTGAAATATCAAAGGAATTAGGTTTATTCCCCCTAGAGTCATCCCTAACCACTTGCCTCATTTAGCAAATTATTCCCAGGTCAACATACAGAGATTTAGGCATTTGTACTTAGCAGAACTGCAAGTACACCAATACAAGAAAAAAAAAATGCATGGTCTAGGTTGGTTGGTTAAGAGATTGACTTGGTTAACATCCACCCATCCTGTACCTTCTTTCGCTGTTTAAAATGTATCAGATATGAAAAATTCCTCTGTATCTTACTTTCTTCAGTGTTCTATGTTTTAAACTGCTCTATGAATATTAAAAAATTTATCTATTTCCCTATAAAGCACAGCACTGAAAGAGAACTGCTAAATGTTTTTCTGTACAAGAGAAAGAAACTACCATGGATCCCTTCACAATCCATTTGCAAAATTATGGACATAATTTTGAGAGAAGAGAAACAATCAGCTAAGTAATGGTAACTATAAACATAATATTTAACGTATGAACAATTTAACCTCAATTTTAAGCTGAGGGGAAAAATGTCATGTATTTCAACATGTTTTCAAAGCTATATTTTACTGTGACCACACTCATACTCTCTGAAATAAACAGCCACAAATACATGAACATCAGGACTTGACTTGGAGATGGAAAAAAATCTTTTCCAGCTTCCAGCTTAGGCTATTTAAAATAAAAGGCTATCATCACACCACCACTGTTATTACTTGTACAGAATCTCTTTTATCAGGCTCAACTACATTGAGAAAAAGAAGCACCAAGCTAAAGTAAGCAGAAGACTTTCTACTGAGAGACAAATACTCCTCTACAGGTCTCTCATCTTGCAGAATACACTTTTTTTTTTCTACTTCCCATACTATTAACCCACCTTRTCCACTGCCTTTCCTCTCATTTCCATTTACAGGGGAAGGGGGAGATTTTTTTGCTTTATTTTGTTTTGTTTTTCACAAACCCCTTAAGTTTTACAGGGAGTAAATCTTATTGGAAGGCTTTACTGTTCCAGTTTTTCAAAACAAGGAGCACTGAACACGCTTCTGAATTGGATGCTCATCTAAAAAGAATTTAAACAGCAAGGCCCATCTATCACTAGTTAATACGGCTCCAAAATACATTTCCCCAAATAAGCAAAATCATTAGAAGACTGATGAAAAAGTGTTATTTATTCTTGCACAGCAGCTGCTTGCTGAAATAACCACACTTACAGAAAAATTAACCAAGCTAATAAAAACGAGGGAAAATGCTGAGTCCAGATGTTGGATGAAATTGCAAAATTAAAAAAAGAAAATCTCGATAAACTTTGCATTATAAATGGTAAAAATAAAGCACATAAAAATCATTTTGTCAAGGCTAGGGACCTCTATGTACCTTTCTCTCCTTTAGGCCAGCACTTAAGCATATACTTAAGTGATATTTTGAACTGATATGAGTTTAAGTGCTTTCTTGAAGTAGACCTGATGAAACAGTCATAGCATCTACTGTCATTTTATGATGTGTATGTCCCGTGTTTTAGCTTTCACAGAGTCAATTTCAGTCCAAGAGATTTTTTTTTTTGCTGTGCATTATAGCATTTAACTAATATCCTGTGCTTTGCAATGTATTTTATACTTTTAAATTAATTTAGTATTTGAAAAGCTTGTTATACCAAGCAAGGCTGCTAACAGCATTGGACTGTCTGCTTAGAGAAAAATTATTATCATGATGTTTTACTCAGCAGGAATAGTGTTGAGTGAATTTTTAATGATTTACCAGTTCTACTTGACTGAGCTTGCACCCTGTAAATGGATCATATGATCACTGATCACAAGTTAAACTTCTTTAGTTTCTCGCATGGCATGAACCGAGGGTCTGTTGTACAGTACCAGAAGTTCGTGTGCAGCTTTGTGTAAGACAAGGGGAGGTTACATACAACAGGCAGTTAATGGCTCATACCAGCAAGCCCTCAATTGAATGGAGCTCATGAGGTTGAATTTTAAACAGGTAGCTGACCTTGCAGCTGGGAGCTTTAACTGTGTTTTTACCCATTTATACCTGGATAAGTAAACAGTTACTGAATGCTGAGAAGGCCTGAAAGTACTATTTTTGCCAAAGGCTAATCCCCATTCTCTGTGGATGAAAGGTCTCAAAACAAAAACAAAACAAAAAAAAAATGTTTTCTGCTTCAGGTAACACAAAGGTAAACCTACAATAAACAGTTCCATTAATTTTAAACTTAACAGTGCCCTACCCTCCCTTTCTAATGAGTTCTCCAACCATTAATAAAATACTGAATTATTCTAAAAATGATAGAAACATCATAGTCACAACAGAAGTGTCATGTTGTCAAATGCAATATAAACCAAAAAAACAGTTCAGAAAGACCTGTCTCACATTGAGATAAAATCAAAAGAACAAGTGATCACAGAAATGCTAGTCACATACTTTGACCTCATCTAAAAATGCATTCAACATTCATATTACAGAAAACACAAGTGATGTCCAAACATAAGAGACATTATAAGGCAATGATCTTCAGTGCTATGCCTTCATCTCAAAATTTAATATTTTTCCCAGTATGATTATGGAAATGAATGAATTTCTGAATTTCTCTCTTGGGTGTGCCTTTTTCATAATGTAAAAAAATGGCACTAGTTATGTGAGGAATTGTGTTAATATCCATGTCAGATCCATAAACATAATCCAAAAGTGAGCTAAGTTCTGTCTTTCAGCTCTTGTAGATACAGTTCACTTTGTTGTCTTAAACAAGCAGGAAAGTTCTTTTGGTCTGAAACTGTACCTTTTTTTTTTAAGGTTAGCAACAACTCAGGGGCTAAAGAATTCATACTCATATTAGAGATTACTCCCACCTGAATTTTAGCATACCAGTATAGATAGAGCTTTTTTAGGATCCCTAATTGTTTCAGTTATTTTTCCTTGCAACCTTTATATCATCTATTTTGCAGTCAATATAAGAAAATTACCAACATTTTCACAACTTCCATCTTCTTTAAAATTTTACTTCATATATGAAAAACATGCAGTCAAGCATTATTCACTTCTACATATTCTCCTAACAAAATATTCTAAAAATACAGTCTTAAAGCTTTTAGAGCAACATTACCCCTAACCAAACTTACTCTTCTAAGTACAGGCATTAAACCACAGAATTTTAAGTTCTTCTTTATATATTCCTTAGCCTATGAACTCACCCTAGCAGCAAGGAGGCACCTCTACCCCCTGTCATAAACCAGCTAGTAACCTACACTGCCTTCTTAACCCAGAATGAGCAGGCAACTTCACTTCATTATTTTTAAAATGTATACTAGACAACCTCTCCCCATTTATATAAAAAAACCACAAAGCTGCAATTCATGTGTTTACACTTGACTCATAGCAGAATAGTCCCTCTCTTCAATCCTTCTGTCTTGCATGACTTGTCTGTTTAGAATGCAACCTACAAAGGGAATAAGCCAGTCCTGGAAAATCTACTATCTGCATCTAAGAAAATGAGACAACTAAATCCACTGTAGCCTCTATATTTAGGGTAAAGTAAACAGTATTAATAAAGACAAGTGAGGAGATATTTGTAACAGATTAGGGAGGGCACATTTCATTTAGATTTTGTAGTAAGAATTTTAAAGTTTAGTAAAATACAATCGCTCTTTTAAAAGTTTGTCCTCAATAGTCTAAAACTACTTTACAGAATCACAGAATGGTTGAGGTTGGAAGGGACCTCTGGAGATCATCTAGTCCAACCCCCTGCTCAAGCAGGGTCACCTAAAGCACATTGCCCAGGATCGCGTCCAGACGGCTTTTGAATATCTCCAAGGATGGAGACTCCACAACCTCTCTGGGTAACCTGTTCCAGTGCTCTGTCACCCTCACAGTAAAGAAGCTTTTCCTCACGTTCAGACGGAACGTCCTGTGTTTCAGTTTGTGCCCGCTGCCTCTTGTCCGATCSCTGGGCACCACTGAAGAGTCTGGCCCAAAAGGCACATCTCAGACCTTAGATACGGTAAAAATGAAGAATTTTCAACTGCTTTTCAACTTGACAAGAACCTCAATATTCAGTTCACAACTTTACCTTAGCATATTAGTTTCACCAAAGTTAAACAGGTTTTCATTACACAGGAGTTACAAAGTAAGGAATCTCTAATGCTCTGCTCAATCCCTTGAAAACAAACGCTCTATTAAAATACCAGTGTAAATATGCTCCGTTCAGATGCTGTTTCTAGGTAATTTTTGCACGTGCACTTTATGATCTTTCTGAAACAGAAAGCCCAGGAAATACAGGGGAAAGGAGGAACTGCCTTGCACAAGTGTACCCAGGCAAAGCAACTTGCTACCACATCTGTCATCAGCGTGTGTTAGAACCTGTCTGTAGACATCAAGAACCTGACAAGAGCACAGGCTTTAATGATGTTTTGCATAATATTTAATAGGAATACATTAGCAGGCCTCAACTGGTCCTGAAGGACCAGATTGTGTGGCAAATGAGACAGCAGTCAAGCTAAGAGCAAAGAACTCATAGCCATAAAGCATCCAGTTTAGTTTTAGTAAGGGATGTTGAAACATCTACATCTCTGCTTAAAGCCTAAACTCCTACAGACACTAGAAACATAAGACATGAGGAGTCAAAGCTGCACTGCTATTAGATACAAAGTAGAAACAATGATTAGAGTAAGAGAGGATAGGGAGAATTTGGGTAATACAGCAATCCCAGCTAGCTTTAGGGACAGGACAGACAACAGCACTCAGAAGATGAGTGTGTACTTGAAGCCTGAACTGCAATGGCTGGATTCATCTGGGAACTGCTCCCTGAGAGACGGCAGGAAGAGGGCTCAGCTGCAGACCATGGTGCAGAAGGAAGGGAAGGCTCTACTTGTGTTACTTGTAAACCTCATTTCCAAACTTGTACCTAAATGCTTAGCCTTAAGTCTTGCTTAATATAGATCTTTGTATTGCCAGTAAGACAGTCTGATATTGGGGAATAAGTAAATCGGAGTGTAACTGTCAAACTTGTAATACCTTCAGCGGAGGAGGAAATTCAAATCAAACTTGCTCGGGAGAAGCACTGTTGCAGGCATCCCTGGGGAACCTGCACTCCAGGATCCATGTAGGGTCACCTGAGTAGAGGGAATGCTCCTGCAAAAGCTGCAGAGATTCTCCATGAGGAGATGTTTTGCCAAGAGCCAAGTGCTGGGAAGGAGTTTCCCCCTACAAGTGTTAGAAAGGCCTTCTGCAGGGCAAAACCAGCTGAGAGACATTCCTGGACTCAAGGCAAAATCTACAACCTGATAGCAATACTGCACATCAAGAGTACCTGCCTGAATTTCAGCACAAGCCTTAATTGTTTTTTTGAGCCATTCTATTACTCGCTTCCAAAAAAGTTGCGAACCTTTTGAATATGCTTTGAATGCAAAAGATATGATGTAAAAATCACTAAAAATACCAAATACTTGTCTTTAAAAAATTCCAACATGAAAATTCAAATCACATTTAATGATCAGAAATGAAAGCCATTTTAAAATTACTCATTTCTTTTAATGCATCTGTATAAATAACTCAATAACCAAAAGCAATACTAGCTATTTGTTTTATGATGCTATCCACATTTTTTAGAAATTTGAACTATTAATATCAAAAAATTGCCTTTATGTTTAGATTATATTTATCATTCTAATGTAGCTAGAAAATACCATGATACAGAAAAAAGCATCTTGGTTCTAATATAAATTTTTAATAAAGTTTATTAAATTTACATTGATCCATATGCAAAAATAATTTGTTTACAATTTGAACTGAGACTCAGAAACAAAGCCTAGCTCAGTAATAAAAAGACCGGAAAACAACATCTGTATGGTTATTGCACATTAAACTATTAAAAATATTAAATGTTGCATGTTGAGTTTGATTTGAAAAGGGATCAAATTATCCCCTTAAAAGTGTTTGGAGGCTGATTTTGAAAATAAACATGCAATTGTGAGAGCTTGCGGGCAAACATGCAGTATTTGTGGACATGTTTGCTGTGTAAAATGGAACACAACTGTTTAAGTATCTCTAGAAAGAGAATGTTTGTTGATTAGCAGGAGCTGTAATATATGGGAATGTCTGGTTTCTGTCTCTAGTTTGCCACTAAATCATTGGTTCATTCCTCCTTTCTTTCTGTAAATCTCAGGCTTACCTGACTGGGCTGTTTCTGTATGCATAATCAACCCTGGAAAGTGCTTTGAAATCCATTTAAAAAGGCCCATGCAAAGGTACCCAGATACACAGCACATTGGTTCTTTCAGACCCATATGAAGCATGCTGTTTCTCTTAGCATTCAACTAAAGATGAAAACTCACTGCCTATTTGCAGCAATCAGAAGTAGTGCTTCGAAAGAAATGTAATTAAAATACAAAGAAATGTTCTTCTCATTACTTTACAGAAGGGATTAGAAGTCTTACTTTCTTTACTGTTTATTATAAATCAATCAACTGGAACCACATCTATCTTATTTATAACATATATTGAACCTTGAAATTAAGTGGTTTATATATAAATATATTTAAGGTGACAGACAGCAACAGGAAAAATCATAAGAGGAAGTAGAATTATCAGTCTTTCTTAATATCCCAGGACTTCTAAACTGTCATAAAGTAGCCACAAATTAATGTATTCCTAGAAAATCTAATCCACACAAGAATAAAGGAAAGTCATCACCATGGTCACACTACTCCTACCACTGCACCAAGCAATCTAACATTTGGCAACAGAAGAGCCTAAATCCAACATCCAAGTGTCTAGACACTAGAAGTTTCAAAACAGGGCTACTACATATTTCCAGGTTTGTTTTCTGGGGCAGTGAGAGCCCCAAAAGTAGATCTACCAAAGGCTAAGCAGTGGAAATAGTTTAATGTGTGAAATAAGTATGTCAACAGCTTAAATTGAATTGTCGGTTAATAAAAGATGGTGCAATGAAAGAGAGAGCTAACCAGCAATACTGGACAGCCTCACCCCTTCCGTGCTCGAGTACTTTCAGAAAACTGGTGCCTAAAATGACTTCTGAACCATACATCCTTCATTTCTTTTCTTTATCCTTCCAGATACAGGCCTGAGAGCTTATACAAATCAAAGACCGACTTCATTTCTATTCCAAACTGAAGACATCTTTTCAAGTGCAGGGAAGAACGGGGACAGGGAAATCATGCTACTGCAGTAAGTATGACCAGGACTGAGGCACATGGAATTCAAACAGAAGTAAAGCTTATATATTACACTCGTAAGAGCTGATAAAATTCCCTTGTTTTGCATAGCATATTGCTCTGTTTATATACTTTTTCCTTATAAGCAACTGTAATCACAGAGCCATTCTGTGGAGGAAGGGTCTGAATACTGGGGATGGAAAGTTTACCATGGAATTCCTCCATAGAGCATGCAGGAAAATACTATAGAAAACATCTGTTTATCATGATTAAACCATGTCCAAGTACATCTCACAAGGTTGGCTGAAACAAAACGGGAGGCACATATCTCCATTATTTCAGCTGAACATAAGTAAATAGATAAGATTTATAAATGTACAGAAATGAGACATAAGGTGCCCACAGTTCTAGAAACTAGCTATTCTTTGTCATCCATTCATTTGTCTAACAAAAGGTCCAAAAGGTAACAGATCTCTTTCCAAAATATTTATGAGCAAGAAAATCCACCCACATTTCAAAGCTTTTTTCTTCCTTGAGGCATCTGACACACAACTTGAAATGACACTTTGACATATTACAGATCTCTGAATACCATCTGAGACATGTATTTTAGAGTATCCTCTGGAAAGATAACAGTGTGGACTACAACAAAGACAGTTTCCTTTTTCTTATTCCTCAAAGTATGCCTTTATTCTCAATTTTTAATGACAGCTCTCTTTGTTATTCAGATCATTGGTTTCTCCCTCATCTTTCTATTTACCATGGTGGCTATCGTCTTCTCAGAAGAATGCCACTCCTTTTCATTCTCTACTATATAGGACTCCCTCCGCAATATTAAAATGCCCCAGAAGGCTAACTAGTTAAGAGGAAAATGATGTATGATATTCATTTTTTTAGAAAAAAGTCCGTATTAGAAATTTGTCAGGTGATGGGTATCACTAAGCAGAAAGATTGTTTGATTAGCCACTAAATATTACTTCATAAAAACAACAGTTAAATTCATCCCAAAGGCAGGCTGAAGCAAGAACATGCAGCAAGGGCAATAAGACTGTATTTGTTCCAACAGACCTTGTTATTTAATAAATACTTAAGCAACGTTTATCTTTTCTTTCATTTCATGTTTATCATTTCATAAACACATTCTATTCTATTTTGAGGGGAGCAGAAATAAATTTGCTCTTCTAAGTTAATATGTATAAAGACCCACATTTCTAATGTTTTCTTCAAAACTGGATGATACAAAGACTGCTCTTGCAGAATGCAAGGATGGACAAATTCTCTAAGGCTGAAAGTAGTCAAGATGGAAACAATATTAATGACTAGAGGGAAAACGTAGCTTTGTTTTTTGTAATGATCAGTGATGAAGCACCCGGCAATCAAGATATAATTTGAGGATATTCCTAAATACCAGTGATCCTAGAGGTTTTTATAACTTTAAACACTAATGTCTAAAATCCATGGTCTTTCAAATCCTCTTAAGAGTATTCTTTAACTTCATATTAGACTGCGCTATTACAAAGTTCTCAGAGGGAGCCCCTGCCCTTGAGATCAATCCAAAGGTAAAGTTGGTACAAACAAACATCTCTCCCAGTACACGTAACATCCACTACTAATATATGAGGCCATTTCCATGTTTCCACACATTTCTTCCAGGCACAACTGGAGATAATAACTTCAATTCATAAAAAACTCATAGCAACTGACAGAAGGTAACTTTTCCCCCTCCCTTAACTGTCTCAAGTTTCAACAGATAAGATTTGCTAGTAAATAATGTGCAACCTCTGTATGGGCCTCTGTAAACACTTGTCTCACTGGTCCAGTTGAGCTGGACTTTGTGAAACACCCTTTCCTTTTTCTCATGTATTATCTTAAGGGAAGGTTAAGCCTAAAGGGAAGTGGATTTTAGGAGAATGTGAGTATGCATGTGTGTGCACATGTGCACCTATCAAGATAAAGGTCATACACATACTTATGACGAGAAGTTGCTGTTATTACAATTTTATGATTCTTATGTTTTACACACTTCAAACTTGAGACAAGCAATGGGGTATAAAAAGTAAAAATGATTAAATGGAAAATGAAAAACATTTATCAGGAAAAAGAGCAAGGAATAAAAAGTTACAAATACATTGTTTTCATACAATAATAGAAAGTGGATTGCCACTGGAGCAATGACTTTGGATTTGAGGATGTAATACTAGATATTCTGTTAGGAGGAGTTTCTTATTGAATTTGCATTCCTGCATTGTTGGCACTTAGATGTCTAATATACTCACCAGCTAAGATGCTCTGCTGGTGTTACAGATGATTTGAGAAGAAAACATAGACAATGGCAGTAAGACAGAAAAGACTATTAAAAGATTCAAGATTCCTCCAGAGGCAGAAGCAAAAACATCAGCTCCTTTTGTAATTTCACAAAGTGAAACTAGAAAGGGCATTTAAAAAAACCTTCTTAAGAGTCTTAATCAAACTCTAACATTTAACAGCATTAATACTAAGTATGCAAACGTTCATCCTACTGATCATTATAGTATCAAGAACTAATTTTCTTCCTTTTAAGAGCTTATATGTCACATCACACCCCTTGGGCCTTCCAGAGATGTATTTAAATGTCTAACAGGGGGAAAAGAAAAGCATTCCAGACAGCCAGGTGTTACTGATTCACCCATTAAAACTTCAGTTATAAAATATCCCACACAATGGTAAAACATTTCAGTCATTAGACGATCATAAATAGATTAAGATGACATTCTAAATTATTATGACTATATGTGTATAAAATTTACGTTGCTCATCACAATATCCCAGGTGTCTGTAACTGATTATCTGAAGTTAAAGATGAAGTGCCTGTGTTATTTGTTCTAAGAACTTATGGAAAAGAAAGACAAAATCAGAAGCAGCAAATGTAACATCAATCCTTAGACATGAGAGAACTTCAAATTTACTTGTAACAATGTTCATTTACTATTATATCAGTGAAAATGAGATCTTGTTTCCTTTTATTGTAAGCTTTAAGTAGGCCTTAAATGATGAATGTGAAATAATAAAAGAAATCAAAGATTTTTAAACCTTATGTTCCATTAACTCCTGTTTTCCAACTAAAGAAAATATTTAACGAAGAACAACACTGCACATTTCTGTATCACCTTTAATATCAAAAGATACAGAGGAACTTTTCAAATCATATTATTCTCTCTCTTTCTAATGGTATGCTGCCTATTTTCACAAACAAATTAAGTTGCCTATGCAGGTGAAGATAATTTCTGGCCTTGTTTTCTCCTTATCTACACTGTCAAATAAGATTTGAATTTTTTCATTAAAATGTATTTCAATTTTGCTTATTTTGGCTTTGACACATGATCACGTTTCTGTGAGCTAATAAGTTAGGGAGCATCACCAATGTTCTCATAACTGTCAGTGGGCAAGCTCTTAACTCATGGTCAGCTTGAATTTAATCTAGAGCAGAAAAGGGCTAATCTAATTCAAATTACTTCGCATTTACCATGAGCAAAGAGTTTCTATCGGACAGTCACTCTTGTAGAAATGCACAGTAATGTCCTGTGCTAAGAGACACAATTTCACAATTGGATTAAGCCAGTTAAGATGCATCACCATCAAAAAAAGGCTTTCCCGCCTTTCCCACTCACCCCCAAAATGTATTTCCACTCCCTCCCCTGAGCTGGCACTTGTAAATGCATGGCCACACAGCATGTTGGATGACCTTTCTGACCCATCTGAAAGTTGCCAAAGAAAAATAATACATAAATAAGAAGATTAATTTTCCATCATGTCAACAAACTAACCTGACTCATCGTACAGTCATCAGCCAAATACAGGGGGAGAGAAGAGGCCTGTTCCTTTCAATGGCAGCACAGTCTTCAAGCAGCAAACAAGGCAAACTGGTACCAGTGTGAAGGAGGGAAAGGAAAGGGAAGTCACAACGAGGGCCCAGTGGGGCTGGTGCGTGGCGCTCCCATAAACCTCATGCACATCATTTCGGCTCTCGGCATGTCTACTCTCCCTTCCAGCATTTGTCAGTCTTGTCTTTTGAAATCTCAGTCCTTCTGTACAGGACTTCTTGTCACTGTTTGTATATATAGTATTTACATACACTGCATACAAACATACTTTGTAATAGGGCCAGAGTGTATAAAATAAAAAAAATAATAAAAAAAACCAAGCAACTTATCCCTCTGATCTTCCTATTTCCAGGCACAGTTTTTTCCCAGATTTCCACTTTCTCTTCTTTTGTTTAAGTTTAGGAGTGAAATACTGCAAGTTTTGCCACTGTCTCCAATGGGGGCAGATTTCACTCTTCGTGTTTTTAATGCTCTTCGAAGATTAGTTGAATACAAACAATGTTGAATACTGTCACCAAGGGTCATAATTCATGAACAACTCTACAGTAATAAATCAGCCATGGTCAAGGCACCAGCATGCTGCAAATATCTCTGTTTTATGTTTCCAAAAAGGTATTAGTAAATAATGAGTTAAAAATTATGAAATCTAGCCAAACCACATCCTTTTTGGTATAAATATGTCCCAGTTTTCTAGCTACACAGCACAAGGCTTTTTATTTACATCAGAGACAGGCATGCAACCAAAAAAATAGCATTGCTTTCTCTGGTGCTTGGGGATGGGAACTGATCCATTCTAGCATGCCTGGTCAAACGTATTAGCTTGCTCTCAAGGAATGTTAGAATGAGGTTGACTTCAAAAGACCGGAAATCTTCACAGCTTTTGCCAAACACTAGCTTTTCCCATCTGGGCCTCAGGTGTTTCTGGGTTCTTATTTCTTATAAGGCTCTGTCATGTTGTTTTAATGTTTTCCTCACTGTGATGCACCAGGTTGAGGTTGCTTCAGAGAGGACAAGTCTGACTTTGTTAGCAGTCTAAAAACCACCTGAACACATTATTTAAAAAAAAAAAAAAACATTCAAAAGTAAAATAATTTCAAACAAATCTTATAATTAGCTTTAAAATTAAAATAAAAGAGTTACCAATCTGTGGAGTTCAAAAAGAATTTTTCACAGGTAAGTTAAGTTTTTATTAGGCCTATCTTACAGCTGAAGAAATTGAAGCACAAGTGACAGGATTTGCCAAATGTAGTAGTTTTTAAAACTCAAAGTTATATTGAAGCCATATTATTACAGACTGTTTTGCAAATTGTGTTTATATTAATGCTCAGCAATAAGATCTTGGAAAAATGTATTTTGTCAGCTGTGATATTGTGCTTGCTTGAAGTATTTTATCTGCAACATTCTGACTTTAGGCTGCTGACAGAGAACAACACTTTAGGCATGGCCCTTTAAAAACTACACAAGCAAATAATTCAGAGATGCAAATTAGGGCAATCACCAGAAAAAGGTGCAAGCAAATCATCATAAGCTCTTGGCCGCACTGTGTGGCAAACATATTAATAATAAAACCAAAATGTATGAGTCAGACCAGGTAATAGAGAGAGAGAGTCTTCACTGCAGAGGTGTCAGATGTTCTGGAGGAATTTGAGGTGCCTACCTAACACTAGCAGAAGTCGAGCATTCCTCTGCCTTTCTCTAGCTCCATCCAGTATAGCATCATTTACATTAGCTCTTTAAACCCTTGCAGCACATTCTGGTATACTGGCTTCCCCCAGGAAAAGTAACCGTGGGGACTTGGAGGGAGCAGAGAGCAGGAGAGTTGATAGTTCGCTTTGGTTGCAAAAGGCATTTTGCAATATACAGCCTCATCTTTTAAAACCAGGGAAATGCCTTTTCCCACCTTTCACCCATGGACTACAAGGAAAAGACAGAATCTGGTATATAGCACCTGATCAAAAAATAGCAGTGGTGATAACTTGCCCATCTTTTTCCTTATGCAACTGCTTTTATCCACAGCTTAAATGAACAGTTTATTACAAATATTATTTTGCCAACTATCCTGCTGTATTTAGAAGAAATTTATCATCATTTGGGGTGCAATGGATTAGTATCTCTGTCACTGCATATATAAAACAGGTACCTATCTAACTGGGATACCATAAGGTTTTATTTTCTCAAATTTTCACATTGTGGTTAAAATCTTTGGATAAAAACCATCATGTGGTTTATCCAAAATCCACATAAGGCAATATGAGCTTTATCTTCTAATTCAAAGAATTTTGGCTAAAACCCCACATTCTTTCAAAATCTTATCACTAGCATGTGAAAAAGTAAGTATTCTATCAACATCGTCTTCCACTATTATTTCACAATTCATATGTTTTATTTCTTATGGAATAGAGGCTTTAATTATGACATATCTATCTAACACTTGTGCAGTTTCCAGTAAATAATTTACTGCCTAAAATTTTTAACTTGGAAATTCAGTTGAAAAATTTTGAAAAAAAGATGCAAAGTAATGAAAAGTTCCTTTTAAGTCACTTTCTTCTTTATGCTTAGTCTCTGATGAACACTCCTAGAGGCTGTGACAAAGACATCTCAATTTCTATCATTACAATAGTTAACTCCAAGCAGACTTCCTGTGATGAGAAACGGGCATGAGAGAATGACATAAAAACAATATGCCTATTTGAGTTATATTTTTGATGGTTTAGATTTATAAATCTAAGCATTAGTAAAAGCATACATTAACCACTCAAGTGCCTTATATGGTTTTAGCACTGACGGATTATAAAGAAATTTCAACAATAATACCCTCCTGAAATTCAGTCTTTTCCTGCTATTTGATCCTGTAATGGGATTATTGTTTTTATTTGCAGCACTGAAATTTATTTCAAAGAATGTGATGCATAAGCAAAAGATTTCAATTTCATTGCAGATCCTGCATTATGAAAAACTTCTCTTCATCAGCTCTCTCAATACAGAAGGAACGTTGACCTGCTGACTGCAGATGATGAGAGCCTTTGGGGAGAACAGATGGGAGCCGAGGAGCTGCTCACAGCCCCGCAGGAGATGTCTGGCATATCGAGAAACCAGGCCTTCCACTCTAACAGCAAATGGAGAAAGAGTTTGGAATGATAACTCCATGGCTTACTCTACTTTTCTCCTTTTAATGCCTGCACCAAGATGAAAGTCTCTTTGTAGCAACAGCTGAAACCATTCAGTTTTATTGGGGACTTCATGTTGGACTCCAACCTGATCCAACCCAAGTCAAAAGAGCAATAAGCCTATCCATCTAAGCCAAGGGTATCATAAGCATTTGTGATTTTGTTTTTGAAGCACTCAGCGCCACAAATCATGGTTTAATATGATGCAAACAGCTTTGCTGCAATATTTAGCAGGACCTGCTATAAAGCATAGCAAAGATGTCTCTGATAGTGCCAATATCTATTCAACCCCAAAGCAAGTTGATATTACTAGAATTAATCTTGTTTTTACTACATACAAAGAAAAGAAATCTAAAAATCGTTAGATATAAAATAAAGAGTGTATTTAAACGGTTTCTGTCACTTTTCTGTATTTTAACCATTGTATTTAAATTGTAAGCATCTTTGTGGGATTAGAAATTGCCAAAAAGTGTGCTTGACTTTGAATGTTAACAAATCAAGAACACAATCAGCCAGGATGAGCCAAGAAAAGTTATTCTGAAATGCTTCTAAGCTTTTCTTTTTTTTTTCTTTTTTTTTCTTTTTTTTTTTTTTAATAAGGGAGCACATAAGACAAGAACATCATCAGTGACTTCAGTCTGTGGCCTTCTAACCAAGAAAGGACTTGTGAAGGTGAATGGTTTGCAGACGAAGGGGATATAAAAGAGACAAAACCAGGATAAAAATTAAATAAAAAGTAGCTGTCTTAAACTGTAATTGCACTCCTCTGCTGAGCATGCTTTCAGATATATAAATGTGATTTACCATCAGCTTGCAACTACAAATCAGGTCTTAAGAAACACTTGTGCTATGAAATTGTTTAATCTCATCAAGCTCTGCTTTCACAGCAAGCCATAAATCACAAAGTCTTTGTTATCATAGACCTCCATGAGCGCCTCTCAGGCAGGCAATGGATCGTGGGTATATATAATCCTGACTGCACAAACAGTGGGGTCGTCGCAGGCTGAAATACTTTCATAATAGCCACTGTGCAGCTGGTGGAACACAAGCCTATGATGGATATCTCATTTCCTACAGTCGGCATCTATTTCGAGCAAATTATTACCACATAAATTTCTTGTCAACAGAAACGGCCAATTAATTAAGTTAAAAATTTACTCGTGATCACATCTACAAACCAAATAGAACTGCAAGGCAATTTTACAGTTACTGAATATACTGCAGGTCAGTTTAATGAATAATTTTTAACTTTGTCATAAACTCAAAGACAGGCTAATATCTTGAGGAACCTGACTGGAGAGCAGCTGCCAACAGATTTACAAGAAATATATTTATGCAGATTTTGATTGCTGACATCTGGGGACAGAAATAAACTTCATACAACTACAGAGGCTTCACAGGAATATGAAATTTTCCTCCTGAAAAATATGCAAGTTTTTCTCTAAAATACTATTTAAACATGAACAGTGCTTAAAAGGATACAGAATTGTTCTCAGGGAAAAAAATGGCTCATTATCAAAGCTGAGAACTAGAGTAAGTAAAACACTGTCGATTAGGCTTGCTTTTAAAATTACCTTATTTCCAAGCTTCTAAAAGCACACTTTGCACAAACATTTATCACACACACAAAATAATATACCAGGTAGTCATAATTAGTGGGTGGAGATAATTGGGCATTTTCTCATCCCTTAACAATGAATAAAAGTTATTCTTTCCAGAGTGTCTTCACATCACTTCACGCATTTCCAGCAGTGCAGTGGAAGAGAAAATTTAGAACTATGTCCTCCATACAAATCAAAGTGGGCAGATTGACAGAGGCATGAATACAGCTCCTGACTTTGGGTTATTATAGACATAAAACTGGTCTGCATGAGAACATGCACATTTGTAAGTACTTCATAATTTTTATTTCAACCTTCTTTCACCCTCTTCCCCCTTCCCCCATTCACATCCATTCCTGAAGTAAAAGCAAATATATCCCAGTCATAGCTAACTATGAGATGAAATAGCCTTTTCCAAGATAAAAATTAAAGTATTGATTAAAATATACAGTGTCTTTTACCTCTAAGTAGATGGTTCAAATTTATCAGAGGTAAGCAGTGATCACAAGTAACAGCATGGGGAAAATGGTTTGACAGTGGTTGTGATGTGAATTTTTTTTGTTTTAATTTGTATTCATTTCTGTTGGTCTATCTTCATTAAAATACAGACATAAATATTATATCTTTTATTCAAAAATAACAAATCAGCTCTAGAAATCTTTGAGAGGAGTTAATAGTGTAATCAATGCAGAAAAAGCAGAAATTTCTCATCATACTAATCCATGCAGGGAAAAACACTGAAGGAAGAAGAGCCAAATACAGTAATTAATCTGCAAAAGCAGTTCCCCACTGTGTGTAAATACGTGGGCCTTGTAGAATACCTTGAAGTTAGAGCAGACCGGTTCAAGAAGCAAGCCCCACTGTTCAGAATTCCTGGAAAAAAAATTACTTTCTTAATTATGCCAAGGGAACTCTAACTTTAAAACCTACACTAATTGTACCTGTGACAGAATGAGAAATCATGGGAGAAAGTATGTGAAAGAGGTTGATCATTCAAGGTGGATATCAAAACTATTTGGGGAGACTGGAGGTTGAAGAACCCTTTCCAGGGTATTCAGAAACTGAAGAAGTACTCAAGACTCCAGCTCACAATGACATACAAAGTATGCCATGGACCATCCTACAATACTTTAAACATGTTGGTTAATTTGAGAAGTTTAATGCAAAAAAAACTGTAGGGTGTATTCTAGGAGCAAAACAGGCATGACTTATAGGAGTAAGATATACATTCAAAAGAAAAGTCCACTATTTTCTGGATTAGCTATGGATTAAGGATGTCCTGAATGCTGAAGTATACAAAGTACACAACAGTCCAACTACAGTAAACATTCACCACCCACCCAATCAAATAGATCGCAAAAATTATTACTAAAGGCTGTACTTTGTTCCTCTCCCATCCCCTCCACAAGACACATACAATAAAGGATATACTACTGATTATTTTTCTTATCTACCTATCACCACCTGTATCTTGTCATTCACTGTTATCTCATTTGGCTTCAGGCAGCAAGCTTCTGTCTTCCCCTGGTCTTTACTTACCACCAAATAAGCCATTGGTGAAATAAGAGATGAAGTTTTCTCATCAGACCATGTCCTCTTTGTCCAGCATGACAGACAACATGTTTGTTTGATGCTCATTGTATGTTGCAAAGTTGCATTACTTCAAGGTGCGACAAGCAACAGTGCAGAAGGCTTATTGCCTTAGCTGCAGCTCTCTGGATAACATGGGACGCTTTGGAGGGAAGGATACTGCTCCTGCCATGGGCAGCCCAGCTCATTCAAGAAGGCATAGCTGAGTAAGTTTCTGGCTAGAGCTGAAGAAGGTGGCAAAATTCAGCGACTGGGGAATCTGCCACAGAAAAATAGACTGGGAGATCACTGAGGAGAGTGGCCTGGCCTTGGAGCTGATGTAAAGAAAGTTTTTTCCCCCTCCCAGGTATCCCCAGGAGAAGGGTATGGAATTGCTACAGTCTGGAAAGCCAACAAGCTGTGACAAGGAACAAGCCTGAAAGAGAAGACCTGCTCCAAAGAATGCAGGGGGAAGAGGGAGAAATATGTAGACAAAATTCATTTTATTTGGTTTGCTTCCTGAGTTTATTCATTCTGCATTCCTTGTTCTAACTTATGATCTGATAAAACCATGTGACTCTTAAATGGATGAGTGTTTTTTTCAGGGGACACTCTGGTGGAGTTAAGGTCCAATCACACCCAGGGAACAAGATGTCATGGTGCACAATGTAAGCAAAGATGGAACGTCTTTTATGGCAGAATTGTCCAAAATCAATTTCCACATCCTCCAGAGAGCACAGTCACAAAGGAGCAGTGCCATTCACCCATACCTGCACAGGTCCAGCAGGCAGACAGCCCATACTGCACAGCTCTTTCTTCCTGTTTGAACTAAAAGCTGAAGTCAAACTATGACTTTTTCTGCATTGTTGGTTTTTTTGGGCTTTGTGTTTTCATAATGTTACACAGCTACGCTCTTAACCTTAACCGGAGGTCTAATGGTTCTGATCAAAGACAATGTGTGGAGGGTGGGAAGTCAAAAGGACAGTTGTTTTCATTTTAAGGGCTGTTGTTTTCATTTTCTTTTGAAGAAGAGTCAGCTTGGTTTATTTTAGACCTTTTCCTGTGAGTTACCCCAGTCTGACATGAATTGTGAACTCTTCTAATGACTGATTCAAGGCATATTTTTTCTTTCTGAAAACAAAACAAAACAAAAAAAAACAAAAAAAAACAAAGAACCCAGGAGATAGATGGCTCATGGTGTTTGGAACAATCATTAAATAGTATACAGAGGAAAAAATTTCAAAGTATTTTCCGTTGAGCCAAGAATAGTATAAAAGTAGTAAAACACTTAAATATTCCTCACCTCTATTTCTAAAGCAGAGAGATATTCATTTAAAAAAAGTAAGACTTCAGTACATGCTTAAAAAGAAGCAGACTAGTACCTTTCTGAACTTGCATTTCTGAAACTAGTTATGAAAGCTTTTCAAGAATATTATCTGAATATTCTCAATTTTCTAGAAATGGTTGCAAAAGAACACAGGGCAAGTTTTACTTTACATCTATCAGATAATCAGGTATTGCTGTGTTAAGGACATTTTTTACACTTCTCTTATCCAGACAACAGTGAACTTTTCAGTAATAAAACTATTCAAGCAAAAAAGCTGCAAAACTTCAGAAAGATATTTTCAGTGGAAAAAGAACTCTTGAAATTTGAAAACAACATTTTCATGAAAAAATACTTTAATTAATTCTGAGTGATTGCTTTGAAAAATCTTATACTTGCTAAAAGAATGGGTGTGCATAATTAAGAAGTTTTGTATCAAAACAATGGTGAATGGGCAACAAATACCATGCTCCAGTATCAAGAAAAAGAAAACATTTCAGACTAAAGCTTACAAATTCTTCAGGCTTCTTTTCATTCTCCATTCAAACTGGCTACCTTATAATGTCTAATATTAAAGTACTTCTGTGCACTTTCTGTGCAATGGATGAGCTTCCCCCCAGTCCTCCCCCATCACTTGAAACTTGACACAATGTTACTCCGTAGTCAGCAGGCTTTGAGTATCCCAAGAGACAATGAGCACCCACTGTTGTGACAGATGTTTTTGGCATTCAGGATTTCTGAAAGGATTTATGAAATCCTTACAGAAAATCTGGAAAAAAAAAAATGCTCAGGGGAAGGATGCAGAATTCTGTGTATTCAATAATTGCTACAATTAAATTGATTTACTAAATACTTTAGAGGAGAAGTTTAATTTGGAGAAGACTTCATAGATTGTAAAAAAATGTTTTTTATTAAGTCCTCTCTTTGGGAAGGGGAAAAGAAAGCAACTTTTCATATTCTGCATTATACTTGTGGGATACTTTTACTTGCCAGAATGGGTGTATAGCTTGGCTTAAAAATATTTTTCCAAAATTACAATTTGGCTGAAATTTTATTAAACTATTTGGTGTTTTCCCCTCATGCTATAGCCATGAGAGCCATCAAAAACAACTGTACTTCCCAAACCACAATACCAATTTCAAATTATATTAACTGATTTTCTACCAGTGACACTGTTTTTCCCATAGTAAATAGAAAATTTCAAGAAAGAGAAGTATAAGAATATCAACAACATCCAATCCCTTCCCACCGCTTTGAAGGTAAGAAAAAACTGAAATGACCAAAAAATGAAGGAAGGTCTACATACTCACTTGTAATGATGCCATATGCAAGTTCATTCAAAATGATAAAAGCATTAAATTCTATTTTGCAGTTTTTAATTCATATCTATACAATAGCAAAGCACCAGAACTTTGACTTGCAGTCCTTATTCCTAAAGTGAAAGGTGACAACAGAGAATTTATACTGATAAAGTTCTTGATAAAGTCAGCTGCAGAATTTGAATCTTACTTCAAATATGTATCTTCAGCTAATCTTCATCCTCTCCCTTTTTAGTAACCAGTTTTCTATAATACCTAGTATAATCTTCTTGGGTTAAAACAAACCCATTTGCTGCTAAAAATACTGCAATATATGCACCAGGGAGATCATGAATTATAGACACATTTTTACATACCCAAAGCCAGCGCCAAAACACTGGCCCGTGGATATTTAAATATATATATACACACACACACATATATATGTACATATACACACACACACACATATATATCAAACACTCACTTTTTTTCCAATTCCCCAGAGCAGCTGCCATAGAAAAAAATTAAATATTGACTAATGTGACAACATGAAGATGTGCACTTAAATATGCGAGGTAATTTTCTGGCCTATATTTTTATTCTTGATCACAACTAGGTGGTTTCACTGAATAAGCATAACTAATTTTGTCCATTGTAAGTCAACAGAAAGAGGAATGAGGAACAAGAAACATGGCCTTATTTTTATGTAGGGTTTTGGCTCCTTCCTTGTGAGTTGAAAATATATTCATTCTGGATACTATAGAATCATTAATTTCTTTTCAGGTTGTGGTAATATTATCATAGCATAATTAAAACTAAAGTAACATTAATTACAGAATAAACTGGATAAAATCATTAAAGAGCCAACTCCTTTTCTGTTCTGAACCTGATTTTTATTTTTTATGAAACACTCATATGATGAGATCATATGATTATCATCACTGTGTACTAAGACTGTGAGATCACCTACAAGTCCCAGCAAAATTTCCATGTCCTTACTAGGTCACCATTATACACAGAGAGAAGAAAGACAGTGTCTGCTCCAAAGAGCTGACAAGCTACATCACCATTCTCCTCACAGAAATCCATCCATGCAGGAATCACCAGATTAAAATATACGATAATGCACAACACAACAGCCACTTAGTGATGATACTGAAAACAGGAATACAGAGGTCAAAGTCCTGGCAGAAAACAGGATAAACACAGAATGAGAAACCATTATGTAATCTGTTTGTGGATGGGGTTACTGAAGATCTCTTAAGATATTATTAGTGTTCTAATGTCTTACACAAAATTTGCCAGCAATTAATTGGAAATAATGTAAGTAATGCCCATCTTTACAAAGACTCAAAAGAATCAGTTGATCGAAATGGCCACATACTTATTTCTATACTGTAACCATGCAACTGCTTTCCATTGGAAAACGCTATTAGGAGGTAAAGTAACGTAATGCAAAACATCATTTCTGAAGATGTTGTGAACAGAACAGTCTTGTTTTGATTAATTATTCAGTTTGGTAAAGTTACAGCTTGTTTAAAGGAGCATAAGCAATCTTTCAGAATGCTTCACTTGCTTCTTTATACATAAGAATAATTCATTCCAGGTGTAAATTTACTTAATTAAGAAGCAGTACCCAATCTTTCTCCATTTGACTGGATATATTTAAACTCCCAAAACAAATTACACAGATCAAAAATTGGAATTATATTTTTAAATTACCAGATCTACACTGCGCTCTGACACACAACTGTGCAAACTAAACAAAGAAAAAGAAGTGGAAATTACCACACAGCAATTCCTCTCACTACTGAAACTAATACAGAAGCAATACTTTAGACAGTTTATGTAATTTGCACTGCATTAATAATTAGATATATTCATTTTCTTTCCCTAGTACTCACTCGTGCTGTTTTGTGGTATTCTTTCCTTGCCGCAGGCCCCCTTCCCTTTTCTTCCGAACCAGTAAGAAGGACAGGCACCAGGGCTGGGGACGGCTGACACATTGCATGAGGGCGTCCCCACAGGCAGCACAACTGGGTTCTGCCAGGACGGCAGGAATATTTCCCCAAAAGTAGTCAAGAACACAGCGACTGGGCTGTGCAAAGACGGGTCAGCCTCAACTTTTGTGTCTTTTCGAAAAACGTCTTTTGGTACCTTCCCTCTCTGAGGCCCTGCAAAGTGACTCCTCGGGAAACGTGCGGAGGAACCAGACTGTGGAGCGCTACGTGTTTTCCAGGAGCCCGACAGAGCTCAGGGTAACAGGTCTCACAGCAGACACAGGAGGAGGAGATTGGGGCAGGTATAAAACCATAAGGACATTCAACATAGTCTTGTCCCTGTTCACTAGCATTTGAGTATACTTAAATTCTGCATCCTCCTTGGAAAGTTAAGTGTTTGCAATACATCCTACTATTGATTATTATGAATGATACTGTTTGCTGATTAACTCTAACAAAATATTGTCTGAACAATTTATTTTTCTGCATTTGACAGATTGTTAAAATGCAATTCTAAACAACTAATTAGCCATGTGTAATACTCTTTCAAAATTTATAACTAGGATTGATAAAGTATATATGACAACCATTAAAATGCAGACAAGTAACGAGAAATCTAAAGATTTCTTCAGGTTCTACTTGAAAAACCACCATCATAGATGGTAAATTGAAAAATACTAGAAATCCAGGGCTGCTATATAAATACCACATTAATTTTGAAGCTTGTAGATTAATCTATGAATTTGAATCAATAGTCTAACCAAAGCAAGACATTTTAAGAAGCTGTCATTTTGCACATTACTGCATGTGTATTTCTACATTTTCATCATGGTACATATTGAGGAAGCAACCACACACAAATTATTTAATAACTATGTTTGGAAAAAATTGCAATTAATTTTTTTCCCAGGAAGAAGATCCTAGTACAGAAACAAAATCATTGGGGGGAGGAGTAGATGGAACTAAAATGTTCTTCTAAATAACTTAAGCAATAGTGGGGTTTGCTTGTTTATTTAATTTGAGTGATCTGAGCCACGAGAAGCCTTCTGTAGTTATGGACAGAGATAAGAGAGTAATCCTAATATATAGAGAAAAGGCAGTGTTCCCTTAAAAACTTATTGCTTACTGTGTTTGCTTATTCTCTGTGTGTTAAAGATGCTACCTATAAATAATTTTAGATAGTACTGTTGGAACATTTAATTAATTATATTAATTATATTATTTATTAATCATATTTCATTTTTAACGTTACCAGATTTTAAAATATTACTTATCAATATAATGTTATGTTTGCAGGTCAACCTATAATTAAAACAAGGAAAATGAACTGTGAACAAATCTAAAGTTGAAATATTAGGCTTTCATTAATACACTTTTTCTGCCATCTTCTCCTAGTATTATATCCAAGTCATTAAGAAATATGCACCTAGAAGGATTTGTAAAAGGATTATGCAAATTAATATGGCCTACTTAACACTTGATTTACTTTGTCACAATTATGCATGCTAGTAATTACCCTATATGACAGCCTTATACACCTGAACAAGGACAATTCACAAATACAGGGAAACAAGCTAAAAGAAGACATGGAAAATATGGTCAAGACTGACTTGCAGTCCTCTTGTAAGTATACTTTGCAGCTGCTTTAAACAGATTTAAGATAAACCAACTTTCTATAATCATTACTCAGAATAGCACTGTGTTCAGGGTCATTTCTCTCTCCCTCTCCACATAGAATAATATGCTCATACAGAAGTACTTAGAGTGCCACATTTAAGGATAAATTGAAATTTACACTTAAAATAATTATCTAGCTTTAAATCTACAGGTCCAGCATCACTATCTTGTTTGTCAATTTTCTTCACTTGAAGACTCTCCTAACATGTTTCATAATTAAATTCTCTGAAATATTGTGGGAGGGGTTATATCCTACTGAAGAAAAATATCACACTAAACAAATTCCCAAAACAGAATATACTTTACTATTAAATTATACTTGAAGACTGAATTGCACAAACGTTAACAATTTAGGATAAAATATATCACAAGAACACCAGGATATCTCTAAAAAATGATCATTAATAAACAAAGGAAAGTCAGAGATTAAATATAAGCTTAACAGTAACCAAAATATTGTAAAGCATGAAAATGCAAACTTTAATTCTCATCTATTTTGATGCACTGAATTTGCTATATTGCTATAGTTTGCTATTAGTCACTATGTGACTAATGAAAAAAAAGGGAGAATTATTATCCAGCCTACTTGGTCAGGGAGAATGAAACCAAAACCAGAAAGAAAATTTCAAAATCCAATTAAACAAGCACTATTAATTATGCTGTGTTGAAGTCATTCCCCTAACTACTTCAAGTCCACACTGGACTACCTCTGAACAATATCCTTTCTCCCATCTCCTTGGAATTCAGTAGTAAGAGGAATAAATTGTTACCTGGCAATGGAAATACTGCCCAGGYTTTTTGACCCAGCCAGGTCTACTACTCAGCTTTTAGCTATTTTAAAGATTGTTTTAGAATGCAGCCTCTTCCTTTGCTGGAGCAGAATTCATTTACTAAGTTTTGACAAAACCTGAAGAGGGGTAAGCAATAAAACCTGTAGTTACTAGCCAAAAATAAACGGAAATAAGCATGATGCAGTATCTAAACACAATACTAATTACATATGTGTTGCGATGGGAGGAAATGGGGCACTGAAACAAATAACCAGGCTTCGAGTCATGAACTCAGAGATTTCTCTGATGCAACAGAGTTTTAAGGACGCTTTGCTGATTTACTCTGTGACAGGTTGACATTCTTGTAAGCATAATGCTCAAAAGCTCATTTCAGCA
Source organism: Apteryx rowi (assembly GCF_003343035.1). Lineage (NCBI taxonomy): Eukaryota > Metazoa > Chordata > Aves > Apterygiformes > Apterygidae > Apteryx > Apteryx rowi. Next base: position 800,159 of record NW_020447519.1, on the reverse strand, counting down.
GCTTTAAGCAGCATGGCACTTTTTTCCTGATTTATGGCTCTTTTATGGTAGTTGGAGATGGACACAGTCAATGTGTCCATAGTTTGAAATGAAGTTAAGCGATGTCCTTGATGCAGACCCAGTACCAAAAATGAAAACTATTAAAAAACTGAAAATAATTAAATACACCTTGATAATTTAACCCAGGGGAAAGAAAGGGCAAAGGAAAAAGATGATTCATAGTGCAAGCAAGGATTACACTCCTTGGTAAGTTCAAGAACTGTACTGAACACAATGGTTAAGTTTTCAGAGGTATACAAAAGACACCAGGCAAATTAAAGCTACTAAAAGATTGGCTCACAAAAAGCATTACAGCAGATGCATCATATTGAAGTTATACATATGCCTTGGGTGTTCTTTTTGTTTGTTTTTTTTTTTAAACCACACTAAATTTTCATTTTCTCTCTCCACTGCTCCAGAAAAGAACAGTTAGATCAGGACACAAGATTTCAAATTCAGAGCAGTCAACTTCTTAAAATTGCTATATATAAATTAATGGCTTTTGAATGAAATAATTCATGGAAGGGCCATGGAAGAGATCAAACTAGCCAAAAATAGTTGTAGTGTGCTTGTTTAGTTTACTTATCTGTTTTTCCTCGAGAATTTAATAAACAAATATCAAAAAAGCTTGCATTAGAACTACGAGCTGGTGGAGCTGTCATTGAAAGTTACCAAGTATCAGTCAGTGAATCCATTTAAACCAAAAGGATTAAAATATTGTAAGAGTCACAGTTAAAGTGCCATTAAAGAAACTAGTGGTTGTTTAATCCATTACTTGTGAACCTATTAAATATTTTTCTGATTCAAAACATTCCTAGTATAAATACATTTATCAGAGACAGGAAAGTGTTTCAGTCAGAAAAAAATCACAAGCTCCACATGAAAGCTATGAAAGTTGAGAAGTGTGCAACAGCCCGAAGTGACTTAAGGGATAACTGTCACTAGAATTAATATGGTTTGAATGCTTAAAAATTGCAACAGATTCCCTTACTTTTTGAAGGGTGTCTGATTCCTGCTGTGAAAGCTTAATGTCTTTCCATTTGATGGAGAGTTGTGACTGTTGCAGCATGCAGTCAGCTAATGCTTGTTTAATGGATTGGAATGGTCAACAAAGAGCCTCAGAAAAACAAGCACAGAAGGTTAAGTTAGGAGTAAGGTATCTCCTCTTCTGTTGGTATGTTGTCAATGGCACCCCTCAGAAAGAATGGCGAAGGGTAATGAGATGAGAACTTTTAAATACATGATTTACAGAAAATAAAGTAAAATACAATGCAGAAAAAACTCAGAGGGCATCCAGGCCCACAAACAGAGAGGCACAGCTGGAGTTCCCAGCTCAAAATTTCTATTTCATTTGTATAACTGCTGTCTGGGTTCATCTTAAATGTTAAGGAAAGAAAAAAAAAAAAATCTAAGCTGGTAGAAATGACTGCATATAGGGCATTTCTCAAGCTTTCTTATGTAGCTAGTATTAAGCTTCAAGAAGAATTCTTGAGAAAACCTCACCTGAAGGTACCTATCTTGACTAACKTTATCATACACTGACTTTCTAGCAAGACTGTCTCGTGCAACAACAAAACGAAGCACAGCAAGACATCAACTATTTCATTACATGATATGTTAGATCTAGGAGGATTCCATGCAGTACCAAACTAAAAAGAACACAGGTTTTCTCCCCCCCACATATCTTTCCTAGAATCTGTTTATCTTCAACACTTTCATTACTAAAGGATGTAGCCACTGCAGCTTTCAAACATCTCATGATGTTCCTGGAAAGACAGGGCAGCATCTAATAACATTGTGTGTCTCTTTAAAGCTGTATTTGTTTATTAATTTACTTAACTAAGAGGAAAAAATTTGTTGGAAAATATATTCAAGAATTCTGGGTGAATTAATAGAACTATTTTGTCTGAAAGAACAAATTGCAACAGATCCCAGAGAAAAAGGATGATGCTAGAGTCAGTAAAAAATGGTGGCAATTCTCCTTTTCTGCTTTAGAAAAAAATCAGTGGAAAGACCTTGCAGCCATGGTGATACAGGTTCTAACTACAAACTGAATTTATCCTTTTTCCTCTCTCTGTTAGAGTGACTAAAGTTTGTTATAAGTGACAAGTCAACAGAAGGGAGTAATACAATACCTGACACAACACCCCATTGCGTTCGCATTGGGTCAGAAGCAAAAAATCCATTTTCTTTTTGTTTTGTGACCGAAAAATAAATTATTACTTTTGAATGAGAGAGTAAAGGCCCATTTTATTTCTCATTTTAATGCATTTTCTCTTTAATGAAGTGATTCTTAACTGTACACACAGGAAAGAAATTTTCTGCGTATTCTAACAAATTCTAAAGCATGGCCATTCAGTATGGTGCATTCACTATCCAGACACCACTCTGAGCATGTATTATAGAGGTACAGAAAATACAACACAGTCCTTCATCTCTCAGTTACTCCAAGACCAACAATGGCCTTCAGCAGCAATTGTTTCACCCTACACACGCTGTTACATTGTGCTGCTTACCATCATAGACATAGCCTATAGTATGTTAACTTCGTTACTGGAAGAGAAACTCAGCCATTCTGTGATACACACTTTGATGTTTTTCAAAGAGAACAATCAGTGGAAATTGCTCTCCTTTTAACACTTCATGACCAAACGTTTATAAAAGTCAACTTCCTTCCACACAGACAGCAATATGAAAAAATCAAAACCAAGTTTCTCTTGTCCTTCTTTCTTTAAGTAACTGAGTAAAGATCACTATAAAATGAACTTAATAGGGCAAACTTCTGAAGCTAACCTTGGCAGGAATACAGTTTTCATTTACAGTCTGAGAATAATAGCTAAGCAATAAAATTACAAAGATAGGAGCTTGTTGGCCTTCCAACTTTTAAGACTTTTAGTGGGATAGATTAAAAAAAGAAACGAGAAGAGAAGAAAGACAACCTAAATTTTAAAAATCTGTCTTGGCAAAGCTTGAAGGTTTTTTTGTTTTGTTTTGCTTTGTTTGTTTTTTTTTTTTTGGGGGGGGGGGGGAGTTCTCCCTAATCTTGTGATATAATCAAAACAAAGAAAAACAATGTGATCAATGAATCTCTGTACTCAGCAACGTACCCAAAACATGCATCGTGTATTCACAACAGAGAGCAAGAAAAATCCAAACCTCAAGTCAGATTTCACTGCCTGAATTAGAAGAAAAGGGCTCTGATCAAACCCACAATTTACATCTGAATTTACCAATTAAGTTTTGATAAGAATGAAAAGATCGGGCAGGGAGGGTATCTGCTCAAATGCAAGCAAGATAGCTTACAGAGAGCTGTTTTGGCAAAATTCCCATTTCTGTAGAACATCATCACACACATCACTGGGACTTTCACATCTGATCTCAAAGCAAGTTTATATCTAATCTGATAACTATTTATATAGGTCATCTCAATTGTTGATATATCCAAAATTATGAATTTGCAACACACACAGGAGAAGCTCTCTTTGGAACTGTTTAGTGAAACAAAGTGTCTTACAAGGAACAGTAAAACAGATTCCTATGGAAAAAATAGTAATTGTTTGAGGCAGTAGATTTAGAAAGGAGAAAATTTCTGGAACTAAAGAAGGCTAGAAGAACCACCAAGCTACCTTTCACCTGACCCCTTTTCCACCACTCTCACTGATCATTAAAAATTAACATACCATTCTTGTTGGTTTTGAGGCACAGTTCCAAGATCAAGTGGCTACCTGAGATTCCAAGAACACAGGCTCAGAAGACAATGTTCCTTTACCTCTCTGAAAGAAAGTGATTTTGCATATAACTTCATAATTAACCTACCTGAACTATGAATAGATTAACAGAATTCATACCAAAAGCATAATGGCTCTGCCTAATAATGATAAACCATATTCCTGATCTAATTAATCCATAGTTTGGAGAGAGTAACACAGGATAAAAGAAATCATTGATACCCAGACAACATACCTAGCAAAAGAGAGTGACGGATACAGATAAAAAGAACTCATGAGAGACTAAGATATTTTAATAATATCTAATAAAAAGTTTGTCCGGTAGAGCCAAGTATCAAACCTGCATCTTCTTTTCCAAAGTCTAGTACCTTAACCATCTTTTTTCCTGGTGGCGTGCAGCCAAAAGGATGAAATCAGTGATGTGACCCAGATGAACTGGTACCCAGAGTTTTACTGAGCTTTACATGACACGTTTTCTTTACTTTAACTCAGTATGGTTTAAATCCAGTCTTTTTGTTTTAGTAAATTCAGTACATTTCAATCTGTTATATTTTTATTTGATTCAATACATGACATTGCTATGTTTTATTCAGTTTAGTATACTTTCTAATCAATTCTGTTATCTGCTTTATTCAATTCATTACAATATCTTATTACACTATGTTTTATTTCAGCATGAGTTATATCAATTTCTCTATAAGTTACATTAAGCTCTCAGCATGTTGTATCCAATTCTTCATCTGTTACATCCATTTGTCACGTGTTCAGGTACACATCATGTCTGCTTTGATATGCTTTTACATCCTGCTTCTAATTTTTTTTAAAGCATGTGTGGTATTAATGTGATTGGTTTTTCATCTGCTCCTGCATTAGTTTTCCATAAGCTAATCCATATTTAGAGAACAGTGAGGTAAAATACAATGTGCTTAGTATTAATAAGCATGTATGCATACAATTTAGTCTTTAACATTATAAAGAATGATTCCTAGAAGACACCATAGCGTGCTGTTGAATTCATTTGAAGTGTGTCTGAATTTCCAAATGTCATATTTCAGCAAGAGTTAAAACTATAGCATTTCTTTTTAAAGCATAACAGACTAGTATATATTTTATTTTGCCTTCATATTTTCTAGGCTTTGCTCCTTCATGAATTTAAAGAATAGAAGAATTGCATTTTGTAAGGAACTAAAATTGCAAATTCCAAGCATTTGAAGAATATAACTCAACCCCTGCAAGTTAGAATGTATGATTTTGAAGCACAGTCCTATGATTTCTAGCCCTGAGATCTTAAATACTAATCAAATGTAGATTCTTTCTCTTTTGGTACACTACTTGTGAGTTTTGGGGGAGCAATTGAGTTATGTTTTTACTTTGGGGGGAGAGGGCTGGACACATAAGAAGTGGAAACTTTTAAAAAGCACTTACGATTCTAATAAAAATTGACTCCAGGAAATAATGCTATAAGAAATTATTAACTATCACAATGATTATGATAAAAACTGTGTTGTTAATACTTAAAACTGGCACAAAAATCAAAATTAATCTGCCATATAAGCACAACAGGAACTTTGGCCTCACCTGCAGCTACATTTCTGGAGCTGGGAATGGAGAGACAGACTGCAAGATCCCAGGCTCTGTAAAGCAGAGATTGTGTTTTCCTATGTCTTTGCACAAATACAAAGCATTTGCAGGTATTACTTGTAACAAATGGTACTTCCTGCTATATATCCATCTGGTCTGCCCTTAATTATCCTGGCCAATACCACACAGTTGCACTGCTCAAACTAAGTAGACTCTCCTTTTCAAATCACACTGTTCCTTGTTGAGCACACACGGAGTCTAACACCCTGCTCCACAACAGGGAGGGATTTAAGTTACCAATTTTGGCAGAGCCTGTCCCCTCCCCTTTTTCATTTAGGGTATCATCTGAAAAGTTTTCTTTAATCACTCATCACAACGAAGTTGGTAAAATGTGTGATACATGTTTTCACCTGAGGACAGATCTCATTAACTGTGCTATAAACTTCTTTGGGCAGGCAGCTTGCCCTGCATTACCACACAGGCTCCTATTCTCTGACTGATCAAAATCTGAAAAGCTGCATTACTGTAGAGACCCCCCAATACCTGAGTGCCACTGGGTCAAGCAGCACGTTCACCTTCGGAGCCAATAACTGCTCATCTAGAGAATTTTCAGCCTCCCAGGTGAAATGGGATGACTTGGGCCTCTTCTTCACAATGCATTATCCCTTTCCTCTTCTGTTTCAAGGAGCTACTGTATGATCTAGCTATCAAAAGGGAAACAAAGAAGGGGCAAACCCTTAAAGAATATACACGCAGTTTAAATTTTCATTCTAAATTCAATCTGTGAAGGTTTATAAGACTATGCCAGCTTACCAAAACCTGACAAAATCCTAGCAGTTCAGTCTTTGTAGGTTCATAGGATGATGTTGCTGTTGTCCAACCAAATACTTTTGTAGACCTTTAACTATGGGAGAATTTTTATACCTGTGCAAAGATTCAGCAGGACTCTTGCTTGAGAGATTAAATGATGCAAGTCTTTTGCTGGAGAGATGTTCACAGAGATGAACATTCTCTATTTAGCACAAATAATAATACTTCTAGGTTTCCATACTTCTGAAAAGTGGAGAGGTGAGGGAACATAACTACATCCCTTTTACAAGAGGCGCACAGAAAAGCACCCCAAATCATCCCCTAGTCCCCTTGTTCTTTGTTCTAATAGCATGGAAAACACTGCTTTTGCTCAACCAACATATTTTTCAGCTACAGATTTACATGCTTAACATGTCTTAAGTGTGCAAGTGTGTGCATAAGAGTACTCTACACAATATAAACTATATTACGCCAACCTGAAATTTTGGTCCAACTCTGTGCTCAGTTACACTACAATACATCTGGAGATAGTCCGCCGAATATACTCCAGTTTTGCATCGAATGAAGAAAAGACAGAAGCTAGAACTGTGTATTTTATTTACTTGCCTCCAATACTGGAATATAGCGTGCAACACTGATTAGGCACATTTGGGACTGTATAGCATTATACCCATGTTCTGGGAAATCATTAACAAAGCTAATTTTAAATATCCTTTTTCCTTCTGTGTGTGTGTTTGCATACACATATAATCTGCATGCTCTGGTTCTGTGCACCAGTTTTCAAACCAGGGTAAAAAATTTTACAGCTGACATCCAAACCACTCAGACATAATTTATAATGGAAACGCTGACACAAAGCTAACTGTGGTGGCATGAACAATGCTGGTATAAAACAAAAAGCAAAGGTTCCTCAAAATAAACTACATGAAGTTCAAAACTCTGATTAAAAGCATATGAACCTGAATTAATTTTATTGATGACTATATTCTGTATACCCAACACTCCAGAGAGGGAGATTTTTACAGAGTCATGACTTCTAAAAGGTTTTTTGAAAATCTCACATTTTGCAGGGTGCCTAGCCTAACAGCTCTTATTTGTATTTGCAAAACCTTTCTGCCTTTTTTATATCATGCATTGTGGCTATCAGTATGCACAGACACATTCTAATAGTGTCCCCCCACAACAAAAGCCATCATTCTGGAAAAAGGAGACAGGAAAATCTAACACTCTCCTACCATGACCAAGATGGTAAGAGCTGCTGCAGTTGCCAAATACGATACACAAAACATTTAATTTATAATAGTTAGAACTTGGCCCTTGACCAAGCCCAAAGAACTATGTCTTATTTCACTTGCTCTTGAATATGTCTCTTTCAGAGATAAATGACTGTGCTGTTTGCCAGTTCTCTCCTCTGTTTGGCGTTTTGTTTAGCTCCGCTTGTGACAAGCCAAGAGTTGATGCATCTGCTTGAATGTGTAATATACATCTTTGGTCAACTTAGCTTTTTTCCTTGACAATATTATGTCAAACAATCACATCACAACTGGCTCTGATCTCTTTGTTGTTAGCTAATAAATTAAAGAGTATTTATTATCTGCAATCCTTTTTTCCCTTTTAATGGTGACACATTTGTGGTGAATTACAGGGCAGCTTTATAAACTAGGCTGTGGGCCAGTATCAGCCCCTGCGTTCATGTGAATGTTCTCTCTCCCACTTGGCCTCCCAGCCTGGTGGTAAATCAAGGCAGCTGTCACAGCACACTAAGTTAGTGTGCGTCATTGGGGAGAGCAGGAAGCGTTGGGGGTATAATTCTGTCCATCAAACTAATATGTTATATCAGTAGCTTTGTAATCTTCTGCTATAAGTTATGGGAAGTGACACCTAAGAATTCACTTTGAAAGCAATGTGTTCCTCAGACTTTAAGCCAAAACAGACCCAATCTGCAGCAAGAGTTGCTCTGTTTATACGAGCGGATTTGTAGCTGCTAGCCGCCCCAGCGCTATCAATGCAGCAGTATTTTACACATTCCATCGCAAGCCTCTCTCTGTTTACAGTCTTTGCAGCAGAATTTGTAAACTTTTTAAACATGATTTCTTCCCTTCTCCTTTTTTTACCCTTGCTTTAACCTCCAGTAGCAGGATAGATAAATATACTCCTTGAATGTTATCATGACAAAGTGAACTCCTGACAGATAGGAATGAATGGGCGACCTATTTCCCTTGTCCATACCCCCTTCAACCTTTGCCTTGACAAATGTGGGAAATAGCTGCATAGGACAGGAGAAGAATACACACAACACTATGACAGGAATGTCAGCTTTTTTGTTAAATGTTCACATGATACTGAAAGAAATGAGTGAAGATAACCTTAAATAGGAAGCTTGTTTTCTAAACAGCTTCACAGAGGTCCAATTCACACTGCATCTCCCCTAAAAGGATGGCTTTTTTCAGTGACTATTCTTAATGCTTTTGAAGACCAATAAAGGAGGAACTTGGACTCAATAAAGTGTTTTTGTGAGGTGTGATTTGATCTGAAAGAAGCCTATGGGGCATCTTCAAAGGGTCCCAACCAGACAAGCATGTCCCACAACCCTAACACACTGAAATCAAAGATGTCTGCTAAAGACTTCAAATATCTGAATGCTCTTTGCCAAACTATAATTTGTTAAAGAAGATAGTAGGATTTTCATTTTTGCGGATCCTTAGTATTAAACCCACAAAAGTCTGCTTTGCTTATCTTTGTAATCAATAGTAAATGTAAAAAAAGTACTAGAAAACAGTACTTTTCTCATCCTTAAATGCTCTTCTAATTCTAGAGCCTGTTACCATACAGAAAAACACTTCTTGGGAAAGTCTAACTTCACTTAGTCTCAACACATACAACAGTATCATCATTTCATCAAACTTTCATCCAGCTTTCTATTTATGAATGCAGTTTACAGTAGATTTTAAAACATGCTCAGGACAGTTAAAGATACTTCTGCTTCTGTTAATGTGTGCAATATACAAATGTTGTTCTAACATTCCTTTCAGGGTCAACTTGAAAATCACAAATGCTATTTCACAGGGTCACACGGCATACCACATTGCCTAAAACCGTAAGAAATCTTATATTTAATAGTATCAGGTCTTGTTCACATACCTTTAAAATTTGAAAATGTATATGCCAGACTTGGTTAAATATTAACAAAACCAAACATCATGCCTTGAAAGGAATCTATTTGAAGAGACAACTTTCATTTCATCTGTTCATCCTGGATAATTAAAGCAGCACTGGTTTTGGTCATTTTGTCTATAGCAACATTTCAAAAATACATTTCAGAATTCTCTTCTGGTTGTAGCTATCCATGACCTGAATAAAACCGTCCAAATTTTGGATTAAGTTAAAAGTCTAACTAAACCCAGGGTTGATGCAATTTAAAATAAAAAGATTCATTATCATATCTGAGATGCAGAAAATTGTAATTATATTTACACGGAACATCGAACCACACATCTGTACAGTTAATGGCAAGACTTTGCTGCTACACTTCAACAAAAACTCCATTATATAGTGGGCTCCTGCTACTTTGCTAGAAGGCACATGTCCATGACGCCTTTCACCACGTCCCTCTTTAAATGGCCCATGGCCTGTCGCATGATCCAGCATGTAGGCATATGCCAGCATTAGGACGCAGTTTACTGTGTCTTGTGCTGGGCTACAAAAGTCTCAAATATTTAGTCACATAGTCACTTTTCTTTGGGAAATGGACTCTTTCTTGTAGCTGTAAAATGCTGGCAATAACAAACCATTCCCTCAGTAAAGTATCCAGTGATTTAATAGGGCATGAGGAAACAAGGTCTTGTACTTCACTGATTTTCCATAGAAATAGCTAAAAATTTAGTAGTTTTAGCTTCTTATTTCTCCACAAGGACATTCTATAAGTACCGCTGCTTAAGATAGCCCGTGAAAGCAAGGATCCTGCAAAGGCCAGGCATTAAGAATGAAGGGAAAAGGCTCTGGTGATTGATCAAGAACAACTCTACACAGAAGATAACAGTTAGAGTTTGGAAACCGTGCTCAAAGATTCAATAAACTCTTTCCTTCTCCCCTCAACACCAGTTCATCCTTCTCTGAACAAACCTTCTTGCAGCTACTAGGGACTAAGCCTCAGGTAAAGTTATTTGACAAAGTACTGTAAAAACTGAATCAAGCATCTGTGATATTTTCACAGTTAAAAGTTTTTTTCCCCACCTGTGACTGCTGACTAAGGTGTTTGTTCTGAATACCTCAAGTGCAACCCTGCCAGTCTAGCCATTAACACATTCATTGTTCCCCACTGCTGGATAATAACTTTATTTCTCAAGTCACCTACAAAAATTATAGCAGTTGCACCAGGTTGGCCACCTGAGATTTGGCAATGAAATAGCTTGCTCCTGTTTTCATGAGTACTCGTGTAAAACCATATAAAAATTCATCCAGAGTTCAAAGTATATCAGAGAGACAGACTGTCAGTACACAAACCTAACATTTGGACTGAATCATCCATCACCGGCTAAGCACTCACAAACCAAGTAAAGCACGCTTTATACACACAGAGCAGAGTCCTGCAACTTCCCCACTACATGAGATCCTAAAACCAAATGTGACTGTATTCATCACAAAGTCGCTGGCTTTTTTCTTTCCCTATCGCATGCACTTTGACTAGAATTGTTAAAAAGCATAAAGGAGCTGAACAGTCATATTTCACTGAAAATAAGTTCAGGGTGGACAGCTAATCCACTCAGCCTTTTTTGGAAATCTTTGCATTCACTTCTACTTAGCATTTGGGACATTCGGTGGTGAACACCAAACAACAGAGAATTCCAGCATGTATTTTCTAACTTAAATAAATTAGACTATGTCAGACACCAAGATGCACACATCTGATCCAGCATTTTAGAAAATGACTCATTACTGTGGTTCCAGCTGAAACAGACCCCAAAATCCTGAACAATCCCTTTGACAGTGCAGACTTGGTCATACCAACTATACTTGAAAGGATTTGTCCAGTTTCCTATATTAAACAAGTCTTCAAATTCTGCAGTCTAAGGTAGCAATATACTAAACCTTATTCTGGGAAATATTACAAATTTCAACTACTGTAATGCACTTGGCTCTTCTAACTTAGCCCTCCTCACTTCTTCTTGTCCTTCATTAGAAATGAACAGAAACAAAAGGAACAGAAGTAATGAAATAGCTACTAATTCCTTCTAGCAGTAGTATATGACTACTATTACCTATCTGGGTTGAGCCAGGTACAAGTATGTTTATTAAAAGCTATCTTCTAATTATCTCAGATGTGTCCTCCTACAGAAACAAGCTTTCTCCCAGTACAAGTGAAAAATTATCAGCAGAGCTAGATTTTCATGACATTTTAGATAGGTAGTTAACAACAGCAGTTCCTCTGGATATTATTTGCATTTAATAAATCTAAAGTCAATAACACCAAATTCACTGTAACTGACACTGTAACTGACCTGGCAGTTTGGACATGTGGCTTTAGGTATGTTTGAAAAGCTTGCTATTTGAAAGCACCTGGTTATCATTCTGTGAAAAACATCATTTCAAGTGATTTTTTTTTAAATGCTCACATAAATAAATATGTTTTAATTTTAAAACTTTCTTTAAAATCTCCTCTTTCATAATGATGTAATTAAAAAAAAATTAACAATGAAGGTTTCTTCAGAAGTTCTGGTATTTGAGTTGGATTTTAAAATTTGATATTATAAGTTCATGATAAGAGATGAGCCTACTCGGTACCAATGGTCAGTAACTTCTAGGATACATTTCAGTATAATTTTCTAAATAAAAGTGTTTTTTTTATTATCCACATTAAACTATCCACATAGTTTGTTTATTCTATATTGACTAAAATCTCTCTAGCCATATGCACATGCATTTAGCAATTTTCTTTTCCTCCAAAATCAGTTAGAACTTCTGCTGGGTCCCACTTTCTGCCGTTTCTTTATTTTAAGCGAGGAAAAATTATTTCCCTGTTGTAAATGTTAGGCTTTTTGCTCATTTAGACCCATCTTGTTTCAATCCCACACACTCTCTGAGACTGTAGTGCAACTGACAACCTCCCTTCTTTAATATAAACAGAAAGTATTAGACAGAACAAACATCAGCTGAACTAATCCTTTGGTCCACAGTTCTGTTGGAGACTGAGTGATCCCAAGCTAACTTTTCTGATTTGTAAATAGTAGAGCAGGCTAAACTGGTCTGACAGAGCATGCTGGATCACAACACCATAGCAAGTTTGGGGATTTCTGTGACTTCCACTCCACCTTTTCATGCAAATTTCCACCCTACAAAAACAAAGCATCATCCCATGGTCCCACCCCAGGCACAGAGGCAACAGGCTCACAAGCCAGTTTGTTTGAAAAAGCACTACTCTGTAAGTGGAGAATGCAGACAATACTCATGCTGCCCAAATGCCTTTAGATTTTGGAGATGATGTCCATTTTCTTCCACACATCTTCAGATGCTCATCACTGTTAAGAAATGGCATATAAATATACACAGAGCTACAGGTTACACTTATAAACAGACTGTTTCTTTGGAAGTATGTAACTGAGACATTGCCATTTTTTAGTTTTCTGAATCTTTACTGCTGTTTTAAATGGGACATAAGCAGTCATGACCTTTTGTGTCTGATGTCAGAGAAATGAAAAGGCCCAGCAATAACTGGAGTTTACATTGGCTTCATTTTCCAGTCCAGAATTAAACACACTCTGTATCCAGTGCACCATGCATTCGTGAAGGCTTAAGATGCGATTCAAGCCCTCCTCGTGTGAAGAAAACAGATAACAGCTGGGAAACTGTGGAGCAGTTCCAGCAAGAACTTCAGCTTCCTCATAGAGCTTTGCTCAATGAATTACAATTATATCTCTATGGCTGTCAAACAACTACTTACTTTAAAAACACCAGCTGTACTATGCCGCCTTTTCTACTTTTCTTGTTGCAAGACTTATCAAACAACTAAAATATTGTATATTCTTCAGTGAAAGGCTGGCTTGGAAACCTCAAAGGAGATTAGATGAAAACAAAACAAGTCAACTTTTAGTTGCTCCATATACACCAGCTAAAATTATCTAATTCTTATATGCTTAATGCTCAGCAACTGAACAAAATGGTCCATATTTCAGAGGATTTAAGTACCCATTTGATGTCTTTTGGGATTGCATGGATTTACCTATGTAAGTATATCATTGTCAAATCTATTCAAAGATTTGATTATCACGATGGCTTTTCAAATGCCAGCTATGTGCCAGTTTTCATAAACTCCTATGAAGAATACCTACTCTTTTTTCCCTTGTTTAATGTCTCCAGAGTATATACTCTAACAATAAAGGAGCTAAATGCAAAGGAATAGCGCAAGTTGAATACGGCAATAACAATAATGATTTATCTTTTACAGGTTCACTTCTATATTATTAACAGCAGAAAACTCAGGAGTCTTTTCATTCATACCTTACACAGTATTGAGAAGAGTAAAAATAATGTAATGGCCAGATTACTCATCCATTTGGAACTGAAATCCCAATTATAAGCATGGCTAGTAGCAGGTACTTGAAGGAAGATAAAAATTCTGGAATGAAAATTAAAGTCTCTATGAAAGGTGTTCCAACAACACTATTACATTGATTTGCAAATCAGAGCCTGCATAAATTCATATGGAACAGTATTTAATACTATTTCTCTGGGTTTGGGCAATTCCATCTGCTTCTTAAAAGTGGCCTTGAGCTGTTTCCATACAAACTCCATCTGAAACTCAAGTTCTTTCCTCAGTAACACTGTCTTTCTACAAGTGGCTCCTTTGATTCCCTGACACCCATGCAAAAGTCACCCTGCGTGCAGGGCTTCAGACTGCACATTTTTTGACAGGGAAAATGAAGCAAATTTTGTTATCAAAAAGGAAAAAGAATTTTAAATAGGATGACAAATTCTCTACCAAACTGCATTTATTTTTCCTCAAATGTATTTCTAACACGAAGGTTTCTCAAACTCAGCTTTAATCCTTATTTTTCTACATTACTCTACTCTGCTTTCACTCCATCCTCAGGAGCTCCCCTCATAATTTCTCATCTCACCTTTTTTTTTTTTTTTTTTTTTTCCCTTTTCTTAGCTCCATTTGCAATATTTCAGAAGGCAAGCAGGTGACAAGAGCGTGTTTGAGAACGACAACTTACTTTTCAGCATAGTCAAATTGACAGCCCTTGGATAGAGTGCTGGTAAAAACTGATAATGCTAAAACTTGCCAACAGATTTATACAAAACATGAAGAAATTTCTATTTTCCTCCACAGAGTTTCAGAAAAATTGACTTTCTCTGGGAAAGACAAATCATATTTGAAGAGTGATTTATTAATCGTTTGTGACTAAAAGAATGTTCCGTCCCACATCCCATCAAGTAGACAAGATCAAAAGGCTCTCTTCACTTGTTGTACATGGCTCAAGCTAGCAGAAACTTTCTGTGGAAACTCTCCATGAACACGTCCAGAGTCTCTTTTAAGGTATTTTGAGCCATTATTAATCCTCCCTGAGTAATTTCTATGAACAGCATTTAAGCTTTTCACATTCCCTCCTACTGATCTGATGGTGACAGCATTTTGTGCAAGGGACCTATAACTTGGGCATCTGTCCAGTTTGTTATTTTGCAAACCTCAGTATTTCAACTGGTTTCTTCCAAATGTCTTTTTAGGAATCAAATAATTTATATAAATCAATATATTCCAAATCTCTTCTTCCAAAGAAGAAATTCCATTCAAAAGAAACAAAACCCAAAGATTTTTTTTTTCCCCACAGAGCTAAAATACTTGAGTAATTTTTGGATGAGGGCAGCAACACGAATCTGGACCTGTCGGCTTTGCTAACTGTGAAGAATATCATACACCTGAGCACAGTGCACGCAGCTAGCAGAGCAGCTCAGCAGTAATTGCACAGCCCTGTGGGAGCCCTTTCTAACCACAAGGCAAGAACTTTTTATTTCCCATTATAAAGATTGTAAGTGTTTCAAGTCTCAGCTGAGCACAGGAATGCTTTGTGGTCATTTGGGAATAGGTACTGAGAGGTGCTCAGCAAGCACTGATCCCAAGATACTTCATTTGAGACTCCGCACCTATCAGGATGAGAGCATTTTTGCATAGCCTGAGGGTTCACAATCTGGTAGTCTGTAGCTGAAGCAGCTCCAGAAGATGCTAAATCTTGAAGCATATCACGCCAGGGAAGATGAGAGCTGTGTTGCTCTATCCCTAAAGAAACTTTCAATAAAGAATGGAAACTTTGCAGTGTTGATTTTGCAGTGCCCCAAAAGTTCAGTTTTCATGAAACCACAGTAGTTACAGTACAACTTACCGAGGTTCTAAAAAAATATGCCTGGTTTTATAATTCCTCTAATATTATTTCAGCATTTACTGTGATGGCATTGTGTTTTCAAACAATTTGAGAAGCCCACTGCTAGAGTGATGATTACATAACAGCTACAAGTTCTGTCTTTATGTCTCTCCCATCCTGTGTTAATACTTTCATCTATCCTTGTTCACACTAGATTCACATTACCTGCAAAAACAGAAAGGATGGGAAAAGTAGATATAAATTCTAAAATCCTTCAGGCCATCCCACCCCAGCTTCTCTTGTTGTGTTCCATGCTTCTGTGAAAATGTAAAAATAAAATGTTCCATAGGATTGTCATTGGACTCTCTCAGAAGTCTTACTCTGGTTTTCATTAAATAGAATTATGCAAAAGAATTACCAGGCTCATCAAATGAAGAAGCCTAATATCAGCTCCTTGAATGAAGTCTGGTCAACCTATCATCAAAATTGAAGTTGGAAATCATTCCATGTTAAAACTGAAAGCAAAAATCATATATCTCCTTGGTTACAACAATATTTTTTAAGAGTTCTCAATAGAAATAATACTCATGCATGCACATAGCAAAATATTGCAATTTAACCACTGAGTATAGAGCCATTTTAATCTCTGAAGGAGACAGTAAACAGTGTAGGCAGGGGTTCTACTTAACCCACACACTCTGCTAATACATTTCAGATAACAGGCTAGTGCATTTAAATAAAGTCCAGACTCAATTTAACAGTATTTGTTACAAAGCTTTATCTAATTACATTAGTCAATCTTTATTACTAGCCTCACAAGTGCAGATAACTCTATTATAATCCTTCTTTCTAATGATCTCTTCACTATCATAGTAATAAAACTCTGCTATAAATTAATCATCTGTTTGCAATCATGAGTAAACATCTACTCAATTAACAACTGATAAATAAACAGTTGACTCTGGAGGCTATTGCTGTTATAAATGTGAGTACTGAAGGATTTAGCACAGCTTTGCTATTTAATTCAAAAGAGCATTTCTGTGTATTCAGAGATTTCTGTTCTTCACAGTTTAAATGAGATGTGTTACAGGAGCAGAGCAGGTTTCCCACCATAACAGTGCCACCAATCTTTTGTGTTGCTGAGTGCAGGGGAGGATATTGTCTGTCTTTTCCAATGGCTGCTTTGTTCCTCTCAGACTAAATACAAGGGGAAGCTAACATACAGGAACAGAACCATTGTGTTTCTTTTGTTAAAAGTGTTTAGTAAGCTTTTTCCTTTCTAGAGGCATTTGGTTCATTTTTGAGCCCAATTCTAAACCACAATTTTTCCTCTTTAGTTCATTTTTCCCCCGCTCCTTGTTTTTTCCTTGGTGCTGGTGTCAGATACTAGACTGACTATGAAAGAAGATACACTCCAAGACAGGAAAAGTTTTGCTTTGCTTACCTATCTCAACCAAAAGACAGGAATTTAATTGCCATGCCCAATACCATGTTTCAAATTTTAGAGTTTATCTTTTAGAGTGATTATGACAACTGAATCCGCCAACAAGCTCCAGGAAATCAAACCATTGTAATGGCCAACAATTCTGGCTTGAATTGGAGCTAGAGGACTTCTGCCCCATTGCTTAATATCTACCCACTGTTCCACATCTTCATTTCTCCAATACGTTCCTGCTGAATTTCTAGGTCAAGTTTTCCCATTTTTTCCAGCTGCTGTGTTTGAAAGACGCTGACAACTGTCTAGAAGATGAAATAAATTCTTGGTTTTGTTTGTTGGTCTAGACACAGCAAGCACAGACATACCAAGTCTGCTAAAAGCCCCAAACTCCCATTCAGCTGCCATGAACCATACCACCCCACCTCAGGGTGGCAAACACTTCACATTGCAGGTGCACAGCATATTCCTGCCTCAGCTTGCTTTAGGTTTCTGGAAGCTGAAATAATCCTGGTGAAGACCTAGAAATAACCAAATAAAGAAACATCTCTGTGACTGAACACTGACACCCAACAGATGGGCCCTCATTCTCTGACCCAATGTCAAGGACTGATCCGGCACAAAGATGCATCCCTCTCACCCCCTATCCCTTCAGCTTAGGGCTGCGTTTGCTCTGGTTTCAACAACAAAGCCACATATTCCGTTATTGCATTTCTTGTGGAGAAACATCTAGCCCACAAGAAAAAAAATACAAAACCAAAAAAACACTTGTAGAAAGAAACAACTCTTACTAAAAAGACATAAAAGTATGCATAGAATTGGGGAGGACAAACAAAGACTGCAAGAGAAGAGTTTGGAGGAAGCACAACAAAACCTGTCTGCTCATGGTTGGGATACACGATACAGAATCTGCATGTAATCAAGTTTAATTTTGAGAAATGAGTATTCTTTTAACAGATTATTACCCAGTCCATAATACATGAAACATTCCAGTCTTGGTACCTGTCCATTTTCAACCATAAAGCAGTGCCCTAACATACTTCAGACCTGTCCTGCCTGGAGCCAGTCTCTTGAAAGAAAGACAAGCTTCTCAAGCTTCTCAAGGAACTTTCTAGCTTGACTGATGACAACTGAGTTACCAAAGTCCAGACTTGTATTGAACAAGTACATGCTTTGACCATAATATACAAGGAATAGTTAATTTTGCTTTGAGGGAAAGAGGTAGTGATGATTCCTATTTTTACATGCAGGTCTGTGATGAGCCTACCAWGCATGACACTTTCAGCTTCATGATTGCATGTTATGTTAAATTATGGAACAACAATCTGTAAAGCAATACCTGTTCAGCACCCCCATAATTCCCTCCCCAACCAGCACCACTTCAGTCACTCCTAATATTTGTCCCATCTCTTGCTTTCAATTTCAGACTTTGTTGGAGCAATTTTAAAGCAGCTTTTTGCAATTCTTTCCATTTTCTGTACTAGAAAGACCAGCATTTTCCAAAGTACCAAGCAGTATCAGCCTAGAAAGATTCACATAAGAAAAAAAAGGAAGATGATGACTGTTCATAAAATGTTTGAGGAGGAACACTAGGCCTGAAAATTGCAGAATACTGTAAAAATCATATAATTCATGACTAGCCTTGATTGCAATTTTTCTACAGTTGTGACTGTTTTGCAGCACACAATATATAGGAGGAAGAACATCTTGTTAATCAAAGAGAAAAAAGGGTCATCTTGTCTGTTAACAATTCTGTTAAACAACATTGCTACATGAGAATACACACTGAAAAATAAAGATGATGAGGTTAATAGGAGACTCACCAGGACTAAAAAAATTAAAAAATACAAGTAATAAGGTATAAGGGTTTTTTTGTTATTTCTTTGGGTGGGCTTTTTTTTTTTTTTTCATTTTAGTGAAGTTGGCACATGCTTCTGCTGCTAGATAACAAATCCCTGTGTCAGTACTATACAAAATGTCCATTAGTAATCTTGAGCAATTTTATATTTCTGACATTCTAACTCCTTGTAAAATAAATTGATAGCCCATAGTAGTATCATGGTAGTTAGCAAGCCATTCAGAGAAAATATTTTTTAAAACATACTTCTAAGTTGACACTCCATAAAGCTCAGAAAAGTAAAGCAAAACTTGGACAGAAAACCAAAGGCCTGTTGGTTCAGAACCCAGTGCTGTAAGCCCTCCAAGCTCACAAGTCCCAGTGAATAAGAGCTCAGTCCTACTGAAGGATTCCTTCCACGGGATGATCTACTGCATAGGGAACTACAAGTACTCAGCTCTAAAATGGAAGTGCTTGGTAAGGATAAGGCCAGGTCCTGAAAAGAGGCTTATCTGATGTATTGCAGAAGTGCAGTCAACTTGAAGCCAAGACCATGAGCAAAAGTCCGATCCAAAGTTATAAGACAGCTGGATAATTAAGCACATACCTAACATAAAAAGGAAAGCAGTTTCGCTGAATTCAATAAATTGGCACAACCCTTAAAAGGTTTTTTTGGGGGGGGGGGGGCACTGCAGACAAAGGTGAGACCTAATGTGAGTGTTTAGCTGTACTGATTTCCCTAAGCTGCCCAGTGAAATAGGAGTCATTTAAGGATGATGACCTTCCATTGTCCCTGATCCAGGAGATATATGGCATGTGATTTGCTCCACAAACTGAGATGTTCAATGATGCAGGAATTTCATAACCTCTAAAGAATTCATATTCTTTCTGCAACACTGAATGAACTGGAATTATACTAATCTTCCACTGTCTTATCTCATATCTTTAACAACCGCTAAAGATGGCAGTGCTCATTTTATTCATCCATTAGTTTTTTCCCTACCATAACTTGGAAGAGTTATTACTAAGTGCATAGCTACAAAGTCTATATATTCATACGCGAGTTTCAGAAGACAGGGCGGTGACATGATAATAATAAGCAAACATTAAGCACAAGCACAGACAGGCCTTCACCAAAACACTGAATACATGCTCTTCCCATCAGTTATTAGGAAGAAAGAAACTTCAGGAAAACAACTTTAGTCCCAGTGCAGTAACAGGGTCTTGAGCAGCACAATTCTTCATTAGAAAAATAAAGAGTAAATTGATGCTGTATTTGAAAAAACACCAAGCCTGAGACATTTGGGAGTGAATTCAGTATGTCCAACTGGTCAAAGAGGCTAACAAAAACACAGGAAATTTGGTCAGGAGAGCATAACAGAGGAACACACTTTCATAGCGGAAGGCTCTGGTTTAACTGAGAAAGAACAACTAAGAAAAAAAAGGACAGCTGTTTCAGTGGGAGAGTAACAAATGACTTACATGAGAAATAATGTCTGAGAGGGATGGGACCTTTGACTCCAGCTTAAATAGAGTGATCATGAAGACTGCAAGAAATCCAAAGCCAGAAGTTACATGCAGAAAGTATTACTTGACTAGATCTTTACTACTTAAATAGACAAAAGAGGAGAGATTACTCTTGGAATGCTTTCAAAATGTGCATCTGTTTGCATCAATGACCACATACACAATCCTAAAGAGAGGCACTGCAAACCCAAACTTTTTCTTGGCAATCTAGCCTTTCGGGTATGCTCAGGCTACTGGCAAGCTCCGAGAGATCAGTACAGGTCTTAAAGGCCTAAGGCACTTGACTTTCAGGAATCCCCTTCCCTAAAGGAGAAATACACAGATCGCATACATTTTCAGCTGCAAGTTATATGGAAATGGTCTCTTGAAAATAAACAAAAATAAAAAATCTAAAAAGCCCTGCTCTGAGACCTCTCGTGATGTTTCAAAGATCTCGCTAGTTAAAATGGACCTCGATACAGGTATCTCTGCATCGACAAATACTTTTGACAGTTGTTTCTCTGGGAAGCAGTTTTCAAAACGCCTTAAAAAAATACTCTCAGAATTGAGGAATACTTTTCAGAAATAATCTCATTCTGTATGAAGAGGTTACACCAAATTTTTAATCAGGAGAAGTTTCCTAAATGCTTTTATGCTATCTGGCATGACTTCTTAGAGAATGTTATTTTGTAATCTTCCTCATTTGAAAAGTAAATATTGAAAACAGCCACACAGGGCTATAGATAAAGATATATCTAGACAGGTTGCAGTAGATTTATCTTCAGTCAGACTTTTCATACTGTATTAAGAGCCAGATCCTGTGAGAGGGTATCCTGCCTTAAAATACTCTGTAATTAGATGGGTAAAAGCCTGCAATAAAAGAGCTTGTAAGAGTGAAGATAAAACCTCAACAAGATTCAATAAAGCCTATTCAACAGCTACAGAAATCTCTTCTTCCCCAAAAGACATAGTGGAAATTCTTACACAGCCTACTGCAAAACACCCACAAGATCTTTTTCATTTCTCCCCAGAGTTTTTCTAAATATTTCAAACAAGTAGTACCTACTCTGTTAAATGTTTGGGGGTGTTTTTTTTCTGTAGTAATGAGACATGAAAATGCAGCTGTGTGGTTCTTCCATTCAGTGATTCTTCCAGTCAGGATTGGATTTAAAGTAATGATAGGACAATCCCCAAACCTAAAATATAAATAGGGACAACACAATATTTCTAAATATTCACCGAGCTACATATCTTAACTATGGCACCACATACAGGTGAAATCCATTGAAACCCTTGGCCTAAAACCAGGCAAGAAATCTCAGAGCAGCTTTATAAAATTTACCTCCAAAATAAGAAGCCCATGCTCCTCAGTATGTCTTATTTCAACAAAGGTTATAGTCACCCTGCTACACAAGTTGACAGATGGTCTTGTCTTTTCTTCTCTTCCCCCAAGGACTTTTCTTGTCTGCAGTCTCTTTCACCTTTTATTTTAATAATCACTGCTTCTCCTCTGGCTGAGGATAACATCAGCTGAAGGAGCAAATTTTACACCCCTTTGAAAGTAGTGAGATTTGTGGTCACTACTCTCCTCCAGAACTAGGCTCCACAGCCTTGAGCCAGCTGCTGAGAAAGCTCTGTCTGTTGCTCTCACAAGCATCATCCTCAAGGTTGACAGTTTCACAGTTCCTGTGAAACGTAGCTGTCAAGGGAATCTGTCACTGCAGTCAGAGAAAAGCAATTTCTTAGATAGTTTGAGCCAGTTCCATGGAGGGCTTTGAAGATTATGGGAAAAAAATGTGAATTTAACCCAATATTCTAGCAGCAATAAGGGTATGGACCCACAGTGGAGAGTAGTCCCAGAGACAAAGTGTCACCAGTCCTTACTCCTTATAATTACGAGAATGGCTTCTCTCGTGACATACCCGCTCCTGCTTTTAACCCAGATTAGGAAATGTGCAGATCTACTGGCAAAAAGCCACACTTATTTCTGTATAATTGAGTCTCACAGAAAGGCCCCAAGGGAATTTGGGATAGTTCTATGTGAGACTCTTCACCATTTTAATCTCTGTTTTGGTTCGGTTAAGGAGACAGAAATACGCACATTTACTATTCACATCTTGTCTACAATAGAAAGACTGTAGACACTTCAGGTATACCAGTATAATGAAAAAGGGTGCAGTTCCTTTTGTGTGCATATAGTTACATACTGAGTTAACTATTCCCATACCAAAGAGAAAATGAGCTATATTCATATAAGTCATTTTTAAATCGATCAACTGCAATCCACTCCAGGTTCAATCAGTATAAGCCTGTGACAGAAACACAACAAAAAGTGTAAAAGCCATGTGGCAGAATAGACCTTACTGGTTTAGCTCCTCATGAGCCCAGCTGCTCCTGCGCCTTGCCCGTTCAGAGCGCGCAACTCACCGCTAGCACAAGCGGACAGGACAGCTCCACCTACCCTGCATCACACTTGCACTCTCCCATGTCAGCAGTGAATCTAGCCAGATGCACTTATTTTGATCATTCATTTGCTACTCTGTTATTACAGTGATTGAAACAGTCACCCCCTCCCCATCTAACACTGCAGAGACTTTGCAGCCACAAATATAATGTAAATAAAATCTAGCATCCAATTCCCCACAGCATATCCCTTTTGTTACAGCGGCATTTCTGATAACAGGAATTACAGCCACATGGAGACTTTTGTTCCCCACTAAAAGTGTGATATCTCTGAGAGCAGATGATGGTTTTATTACATAAACTTTTGTAGTTTGGAAAGAGCAGTAGTAAAAGTTAGTTCAAGGTTTTTATGACTTCTTTTGTTCAGAGGAAACTATGGGAGGAAAAACATTGGTGATGTATGAAAAGACTGCTTGTTTACAATCAGCACACAGATCCTTGCCTTTTTCATAAAAGGAAAGGAAACCAGCAGGAGAATTACAATACAGAGCACCTCCCAGGATCTCTTTCACCCTTCTCCCCATTTGTGTATTAAGCAACAAGGCAGCTGTTGAACAAGTACTATCAACAAAGCAATCTTCTAGCCCTTTGATTTAGGCTATTCATATCTTCTGCCCTGAAATAAAATGACTTTCACAATTAAAACACCGAAATCAATGCTGTATCTATTGTCATGTCTGCAGGAGAAAAGCTTTAATTACAACCCTAGTTAGATAACACAATCATTACACCTCCTTAATCTCAAATATAAAACCAGTATCCTTTGAGTGCTATGCCACCCTTTCTTTGATTTTTTTTTTTATGTGAATGGCTTTTTATCTGAGCACTTTAATTTGCATGCCTTTGCTGCAAGGCAGCTCCCCGTGATATGTTAATTGCAGAGTGCTTTAAGTACTAAAAGATTAACATAAAACCCTTTGCAAACAAGCTAATAGTTTATGATAATTTTTGCATGGCCTTTGTCTGTCTATCACTGGATTGCCTCTAGCTGTAATTTTATAAAGAAGCTGTAAAATATCATTTAAACAAGTTCATTTACACATAATTATTACCAGAATCACATTATTCAATTTAGATACTCCAGCCCATTAACAATCCATGAACTAAAATGTAATTAAACTATTTTCCTTTTATGAACCTATTCATTACAATGTGTGGGAGATGGATCTCTCAGTTTCACTGAAAATTTCAGCACTTTGTTGTTGAAATTGACAAGTCTGGCACTCATTCTGTGCTTTTAATTATATTAAAAGTATTTCAAGACAGCCAAGATAAAGAATATATTTAGAAAAGAATGTGCAGAAATGCCAAGATGGTGTCATCCAGAAACATGTATTTATTTCCCCCCACATATTTTTCACCTTCTTATCAGAGAACATAAAACCAGGATGTATCATTTCAATTAAAAGTTCTCAGGTTTTTAAGTTTTTGAAGAAATATTTGAAAGAAAAATTGTTTATTGCTAACAAGATTGCTTAGGTATTTCAATTACAGTTC
The DNA here is from genome assembly GCF_003343035.1 of Apteryx rowi. Taxonomy (NCBI): domain Eukaryota; kingdom Metazoa; phylum Chordata; class Aves; order Apterygiformes; family Apterygidae; genus Apteryx; species Apteryx rowi. The sequence continues at coordinate 775,907 of NW_020447519.1, read as the reverse complement.
TACTCTAGAATCTTACAGTATATGGGACTTGCATTGTGCAGCTGTGGACATTCACCTTCATCCTCCTAGCTCAAAAACTGATTAAGTTTCAGCAAAGACTAACACTTAGGTAAGCTGCTCATTTGTCCACTGGGAACTGTAAGAGTTGCCTCAACGGGCCCAGAGACTACTTGGCACTTATTCACCTAACTTGTTATGCACCCTTGCAACAATCAAAGAACGCTATGCTTAGCCTTTCACACAGCTCCCTGTCAGGACCTGTTCACTTATATTTTCATCCCAATGCACTTATCAAAGGAAGACTGACCCGGATTAGCAACGCTCCAGCCTTTGCTTGGTGATTCCAAGTGCACTGATTCCTTCTGCACAGGCCAAGCCATAGGATCACTGTGGGAATAAATCCACAGGAAACTTAACACAAGGGCACTATGCCCTGGTGATGAAAAATACTAGTATCAGAAACATACAAATCAGCCTGACACTACGCATTTCCTCACAGCTTTCAGGAGAGCAGCCAACACATACAAACCTCAGTCCTGAGGAGGGAAGAAAAAAGTGGGGAGGGATCCCAAATTGACTACAGACACTAACTACCCCAGACAGAGTTTAAATTCTCTCATGCCTTTGTTAGAATAAGGAACCTATTCAAACTTTAAATTGGTGTTTAGGAGGTGCCATAACACAAAGAGGGGGCAGAGGAATGGTGCAGATGAGGAACGAAGCAAAAATTAGGTCAGTCCTGTAACTGGCAAGAAACCCAAGTATCTCTCTTACTTTTGGTACCCTATCAAAAATTCACCCTCTACAAATTCACTGCACTTTACATGCGATACCTACCTTCTCAGCTGAAGTAAAAAGTTGCAACTTAATTGAGTTAGATTCTTCTCTTCAGCATAGGTAAAAACAATGTCCTTAAAACAAATTTGTTAATATTCTAATCATTGAATTTTCTTATCTGCAAATAAAGACAAGCCTTTGCTTAAAGCACAGAACAATGGTCACATAATTACACTGACAAGAAAAAAATCCAGCAGAAATTACTGAGGGAGTAAGATTCTCTACAGAGAAATTCTGTTGCAAAACAAGGGATGGATAAGAAAACCCAAACAGATATTTTAATCTAAAGAGACTGGGATCTAGGAAAATCTCTGTGGCTCATATGCTTATTTATTTGTAGCAGTCTTTGATAGCAAATACTTCACTGTAATATTGATCTGAATTTTACCATTTAAATCAGTTTCTTGAGAAGTTAATTATTACAAACTCAATGGATGGCTAGATAGATTGGAAAGTGACAATGAAACTTAAGACCTTTCAATTCTCTCCAAACTCTCAGTCCACAGGATAAAACTACTGCTTCATAACATTGCTACCCCACAACCCCTTGTAGTGGAGTCTGTGGAAGTAGCCAGTAATTCCAGTTTGGTTTAAAAAAAATCAAAAAAAACAAAAAAAACCCTATAGTATACTTTTATTAATTTATTTTTAATCAGCAAGGGTACAAGTCTACCAGGGAAATGGCGGATTTTAGAAAAACTTCAGGTTTGTCCAGAAGAGACACTCTAGCGCTACCAGAACTTCTGGGTTTGATGCCTGAATTCCATGCTATGTGTGAGGTCCTACCAGGTGGTGAAAATGATTCCTCCTGGCCCTCAAATACATTTACAAAAGCACAGAGAATCATAGTCTTCAGTGCTCTTGATATTAAATATTTCAGTATCACTAAAAGTTCTTTTTTTTTTTTTTTTTTCAAGTCAGAGGAATATAAACCATTTTGTTCTTTTGGAGTGCCAGCATCTGCAATTTATCTTCATCGTCAGAGACTTGTAAGTACTTTAAGATACAACTGACACCATTGCTTTTATGTACCTACTCAGAAGTTCCTAGAACCCTCATCATTCACTGGTGCAGTAAGATTAACACACTTACACTGAGAAGAAAAGATGCTAGAAAGCATAGATCAGGGGTGGTTACAACATGCCTTAGATGCTTGCACTTGTATGGAAGTTCTTTTACTCAATTCCTGAAGTGTTTGGTATCCATGTGGTTGAGATAGAACTGACAACACCTGCAATGTCATTTAATAAAACAAAAGAAAACACAACACTTCAGCATTCACTTCTACATGCAGTAGCTCTACACTGGTTTAGATAGTGCCCTAACAAGAAGATGACAGCATTTCCTTTTCACAGCAGTAGGCTCCATCCTCAAAACAACTTAAAAACAGTTGTTTGAATGTGTGCTTTTTTTTTTCATGTTGTTTTAAATCAAATTGTTCCTTACATAGCAGTAAGTTTATGAAGGAACCACAATGTATGAAGAGAAACATTTTTTCATTTTAGTATCTCCCAGTTCATTCCAAACTCCCATTATTTGGACTGTCACCCTGACACTGCCTGAGGTGCATTCCAGCTCTCTGCAAGAGAATCTGCTTTCCCACTAATGGGGCTGTTCTTGCAATGGGAAATGTAATTTTCCACTCCATTACAAATAGTGTGCAAAAGGACCTATTCCTCACTGCGCACCGATCAGTACCCAGTGAAATCCTATTCACCAAATATTACAATAACAGAATCTACTTCAAATACAGGTGCTTTTTCAGGGATGGACAAACAGCTCTGATCCAACCATGGACACACCTGAACTTTGATAGCTCAGATATTCATCTACATTAGAGAAAAACACCCAACAGTTTCAGTGAAAGAGCAAGTTAGGAAGAAACTGAGAAAGCAAATATTTTCATGATACATTCTCAATATACTATTTTCCTACTGTTTTACCTTAACAGTCAAACATAAAGCAGATTTATATAGTGACTATTACTCTGTGGCATAATTTATCTAGGTTCACAAATCCATTAAAATATCAAACAGTGGTCTAAATACATTCTGAAACATCTTACAAGCTTAAAATTAGACGCCTGTGCAGCAAAATTAAACTTAAGCACACGAAACCCAACATTCTTTAATAAAAAATGGATACGTACAGCTATATTTTATATTTATCAGTCTATATTTATTTCCCTATATCATTGCATCTACAAGACAATCTTACAAAAAGGAATGAAAACCATTGTAAAAGAACTTATGCACATGCTGTGTCTCAGTAACGCCGTATAAATTGTTCTCATGCAATGCCCTTCAGGAAACTGTAACCCTGTACCCACCGATAAAAAGAATGAAAGACTGGGACTCTGTAAATGAACTACATAAAGAGTGCCTTTGGGAATTCTGTACCTAGAGTGTTTTCCGAACTAGGCATTAAGCTTATAAAAAAAAACCACATAATTTTCAATTAAATCTGAGCAGCCCAAAAATGGAAGTTTCCTAGAACTTTCCTCCTTCTCTCATGTTACAGAAATAACAATAACAAAGCGTCTTAAATGAGAGTTATAGGAATCTATCATTAAAGGAACAGAAAAGTTACCTCTTATACTGTCTACAGTATATAATTGTAGCACCATTCACTAGGCAGAACAGCTAACAAATCACTCAATTGTATTCACACACATACACTACAGAACACTGAGAAAAAAATATTATTCCAAAAATCAAACTGAAAATAAAAAGTTTGTATTAATCATGGTTCAGTAAAAGTAGTGCAAAGGTAATTCTGCACTGTTCAGGACCACATTCACCCTTTCTGGTGCATATGGTTGTGCTAGTTCAAGATTCCAATGGAAATAGACAGCAATATTCTCAGATATTCATTAGCATTTCCTAAAGACAAACATATTTGAGGTAAAGAATGAATGACAATTTTCCTTTTCAAGAAAGTAAAACTTAAGAGTAACAGGTTTTCTTTTTTTTTCCCCGATGCAGCAATCTTTAAATTTTTTAGTTCCAAAATAAATTTATAAACAGCACTTGAAATGAACTCTAGGAACAGAATATCTAGACTTGTGGAGTCTAAGACTAAATACGCAAGGAACATTCCTTTATTTCTTACCATCACTGTTGAATTACTGCTTTACAAATAGCAGCCTATGTAGCATGCTTTTGAATTCTTCCATCCCAGAACACCCAGCCTCCAACAGCATGTTTTGATCTAACAGTTCTACCATGAAAAATATTTTCATTATAATTCTGAAGGTCTGCAGAATCACCATTGTGACAAAATGAAGACATCTTTGCAGATATCTATCACTGTTGGCAGCTTTTTAAGTAGGTATTCAAAAGTACAGAAGTATTAAAGATATAAAAATCTCATATCTGGGGAATCTTCAAAGAATAAGCATCAATTCACTGATCTGAATGATAAAGGCAGATGACAGGTGATTGTAGGAAAAGAAAGAATGGTAATAAAGTGATTAGAATGGACAATTCCATAATTTATCACTGCAAGAATAAGAAAAGCACCTTTCTGTAGCACCTACGGTCTGTACTACAGAACTACTCAGCTTCTTAGATGGTAAGTAGAACAACAGTCAAACACTTCAGCCAGGCACTTTAGTGATTTACTTATAGATGTTTCCCAGGCAGACACACTGACACACTCAGTGAAGTAACATGGAAACGACAAAGCACCAAAATCCTTGACAAACTGCAAATGCAATTGACTTCTTAACTCTGAATGACTACTCAAGCAAGCCCAAAGATGAATACTTTAAGTACTTTTCCATTTTGTTGTATCTCTACATTTTAAAATGTTACAGTTAGCAGGTTATCTCAAATTGTCCATGTCAGTTCTAGCCAAGAGGTATAGCAACATTTCCTCAGTGAATAATACTTTATTTTAAATTTTAAGAAGGGCAAAACTTATTCTGAAGACAATAGAAATAATTATGATGATTCCACATCTTGAAATATTTTATAAAAATTTACAGAAATATTCTTATAGAAATGTGCATTTGCAGTCAACAGTTTAAAACTGATTCAGTGTAGGAGAATTGCCTAAAAGGGACATCAGCTCTCTTTCTAAAGGTAATGCCCTAAAGAAACAATCTTTTAAAGACACTTTAGAGTTAGAAATCTGACTTAAGAAGCAAATTCCAATTTGATTTGAAAAAATGCTTAACTAAACTTCCCAATTGAACTTGGCCAATAAGGAGAAATCTAGATGCCATCCCTCTGAATGTAAGAGGATACAACTCAGAAACATATATACATACTCCAGTTTTATTACAAGGATTCAAATAAGTTCTTCAGTTAAGCAACAAAGAAATCAGACAACCTTAATATTCAGCAGTTAGATGTGTAAAGTTCTATACACAAAATATAAAAGTTATATTTATAAATATCTCTTAATCATGATTATTGCATGCTGGGTATAGTCACATAGTTTACTTCCACAGGAAGGTACTGTGTAGATGTAATGTACCTAATTACCATAAAAGAGTGCCTATAACTCCCAACTCTCATGCAGTTTACTTGTGAACTCCCATTTCGTACAGTCCTGCTTGGTCACACAGGTTAGAAAGGATGTGGCTTTTCTGAAGAACTGCCCACATATTTTTCATAAATTTCACATTTTTTAAGAGGAGGATTTTCTAAATGAGAGACTATCCAGAGAGGCCAGTAAGCCTGATCCATTAGATGGATCTGTGCCTAGTTACAGGTGCCCATGATAGGTAGGCTTTCACAGCTTGCAGGGCTTCTATATTTCCGAGACAAATAACTAAGGTGGTTAAAATACTGTTAATTAAAGCTACATTAACACATTATTTCCATTTTTTGTAAATGAAGTGTAAAACACAAACCCCCTGGAAAGAAAACAGGTAATCTGACTCCATGACTAAGATAAAGTGCAGACATCAGCTGTGCTTAAGACTTCCTTTCCAGGAAGGAGAAGTTTGAAGAAATAACAACTAGGGCATCAGCTGACACATGCCCTGAGGTAGACAATACCAGCACGAGGTATGCAGCTCAACTGAAGTAATCAAGCTCTCACAAGTGGCTCAAGATCTTTAGGCCTTTTGAGAAACTATCAGAAAAGAGCCCTGATGCACAGGGACAAAAAGGGAGATCAGAGTGCGCAAGGGATCTTGTGGCCAACATTAAAAGAGTGGTAGAAGATGGGTGAGCAAAGGTATGGCAGAGAGAAATCTCTAAGTGCCTCAGGAGGTGGCTGGCAGGCCCTGAACTGACACTGCTCTACATCAACCCCCAAGGATGAGGCATAAATGACATAGAAATGGGTCTGCTGTGGACTGTCAGGCACAGATAGGATCATCAGAACCCATAAAAGATAATCAAATCCTCCCTGAGAGGCTGTTCATAAGCCATCTTCTAGAAATAGATTTAGATAAAGATTATTCTTCTGACTACACAATCTTTCTTCCGAATACAGTATAATTCATCTCTTGTTCTTACAATTTCCTATATAGCTTTTTATTATTTCCACCAACACAGTAAACCAACACTGCTCTTATCTAGCCTTCTTTGTGCACTTCAGACCTAAACACAACTTTAAAAAGTAGGTATGGGCATGGTGTCATTCCCATTTTCCAAAAGGAGCACTAACAAAGTCCAAAGCACTCTTAGGAATAAAATCTATATATTTTGATTGTAACACAGGTTCTCTAAACACACTCATTTGTTAGGGCTTTCATGATTCTTATACAAAGACCATTACCTTCACATGGATAATACCTTTGCTTATGTTTTTACTAGGTGCATATTAAGTGTACTAAGTATAAACAATAAGTAACCTGTAAATTTGACATGTAAAACCTGTGCCAAAGGTTCTACCTGTCTAATGTCTGTGTCAATAAAGAACAGATCTCTTCGGACTGAACTGAAAGAGATGCTATATTATGATAATGCCCAAGACCTGGCAGTAGCACTGTTTATTAGCATTTAGATTTACTTTTAGATCATTTTTGATTCCACATCCCAGATATTCCTAAGAAAGAAACAACAAAGATCACAGATTTCTCAAATGTAAACAATGCTGGTTATCAAAACACTCTTGTAGATCACTGGTGAAGATGGGACAGAAGAAATAATTTGTGCATTGAGACTAAATAATAAGCAAACAAAAATGCAAACAGGTTACCAAAAACAAGAAGTATTCTTTATGCCAAAAATTTGGTACAAGTTCTGTATTTTTCAAAATAGCTTTTTAGAAGTCTCTTTGATAGAACAAAGCCAGCAACAGAGTCTAGAAGAATGCAAACAGAGCAGAGCTCGTAGTATCCTGCATTAGATCATGGCTGTCACTCCCAAATCATCACTTGCTGATACTTTTGCATCGCTGAAGTGAGAGAAATAATAATCGAGTAAGTAAAACAGGAAGGCTCAGTGGCCTTCCTTAGATGTGAGTTGATATATAAACGCTTAATACTTTGATGAGAGCAGGTTGTATTGCATTATGGAATGGAACAGAATAAGAAACATAAAGGTTATTTTAACTCTATGGATGGTTGCTAAAGATAGGGTCAAAAACCCTTTGGAACAACAACAACAGATCCAAACCAATGAAAATTTAGCGCAAATACCAAAATATTCAGATATCTGTTCAGTCTGAGATTATACTCCTACTCGTAGTGCTCCTGGCACATTTGGATTGGCCACGGAAATGATGCCTGGTGGAGTTTGCTAAAGAAAAGAATTAGAGGGTAGAATAACAGGAAGTATAAATGGTTGAGAATATATTTACAAATCACTGCTACTTTGCATTTTGCTAATAGTCTTAATTCTAACAGAACTGCTATGCAGCTCATTACTTAGGGGAGTCTATCATTTTTCCCCTCTTGTACTAGCAGTGCTTTAAACCATGGTGTAATTAATGTAATTAAGTTATTAATAAAGATTGAAGGGGTTGGACACTGTGTGAAATACTTAATTTTGTGTATCTTTAGCTGACTGACTGTTTAGGTTTGTATTTCAACTGTCAGCCAAATTATGTGTAATTAAGCCAAAGCAGAGATCTGTCTCTCTCTTAACCAGAGACGATGGCAGACAGATTCATAGTTCTGGGTGGTGGGTGGTAAATCTGCCCACTCTTTTCTATCTGTTATATTTTCCTATTATGCTTTATTCATGTTCTGCATGTTTCAGTGTATTCATATTTTGAATTTCTCTGTTAGTCTGCAATGTAGAATAAATGGTTATGCTGCAGAAATAAAATGCTCTGAATTTATCTAATAAAAAAATGGATGAACTCTTGTCCTCATGCAATTTATTGATATTCTGTTGCTGTGGTAATGGGAGCACCAGTGTGAAACTGCTTGCTGTCACATTGCTCTACTTCTTCCTCCAACATCTGTAGAGAACTACTTCTAGGAGGGGAAAAAAAAAAAAGAAAAAGAAAGTGTGTCTTACTCTTGTTCTAGGCAGCTTCTACATTGAAGGACATAGTCCTGTACAAGATTGGCATTTTGGTTCCACACAACCCCAGAGTTGGCAACTGCTGCAAATCTAGTTGAGAATCCTGGGGCAGGTTTTGGCTGGGTCACTCCAGTGAAGGTAATTTGTAGATGTGCTTATTAATAAAAGCATTTCTTGAGCTCCCCAGCAACTCTGATCCCTTCCTGTGAAGATGTGCCACTAAGTTACTGCTTGAAGCCTACTGCCGACATGCGCACACATGCTCCACATTGTCAGCAGCACTGGCCCACATCAAGTATCTCATCTGGAAGATATGCTGTATTTTGTTAAATTAATAGTTGTGACCGAATTCAGCAGGCCTGAAGTTATTACACTTGTTTGAAAGTGCTGCAATTTCAGATTCATAAAAGACTGCGACATTTAGCTGTCTCTTCTCATATCATATCTCATGGGACTCTAGTGATTTTTATTTTATCCTGTCACCCTTCCAAACCACCTGAAGCAAAGCAGACAATACAAGCATATGGATCAAGTCAATAATAGTTAACGACGCAATCAGGACTGAAAGCATTTAAAGTATACCTACTGTAATCGAGCCTTGGAAGATACTGACATTAGGACATGCCCTGGCTTCTAGACACAGTCAGGGTCATAAAGCTCTACATATTTATCAACTATATCAAGATCTTGTAGGGCAGATATGGCATACAGATATTTTAAAGAAGCACAAAAGTGAAGGGCACACCACTCGGCCATTAATGAAGCAACTCAAGTTTTATATTTCTCATCTTTCCACTGACCCCTGATTTATAATTAAATTCTTTTAGTTGTTTACTCAAAGGAACAAGCTGCTCAAAATACAAAGGACTTCCAAAACACGAGATGGCTGTCTTGGGCACTTTGCAAAATGGAACAAAGATAAAGAACTGTATTATTTCTATTCTTCCATCTATAGCATTTCTTACTGTGACAACATGAAAAGCCATTTTCCAATCTGCAGATAAAAAGTTTCTACACGGTTGCAAAACACTGTCAAGAAATAGCCATCCACATCCCAAATGTTCTCTGCTAAATGATATTCAAAGTAAAAGCGAGAATAAATTGAGAGTAAACTATCTAACTTACCCACTTGAAGTTATAGGAAGTCAATGATTTTAAATGTGGAATACTGTCAGTGACTGCACAGTTTCCCAAACTGCTATAACTTCTTCACAGACTTTGTCTTTTATAAATTCAAGGAACATTTTCTATCTGAATTTACGGTGACAGTCACAGGGTATAAACATAGGGAAAAAAATCTTAGCCAGTTACCATTTGTATCTTGACTACCACACAGAATATTTGCTTCTCTTTCATTTTAAGCCATTAAAAGCTGGGGCATTTCAATTCAAAATGACTTCAGTATGAACATCATGAAGAGTTCGTGAAGAGCTTTTTTTTAAAAAAGACATCTGTCTCAAATTTTCAGAATATCCTTTTTATTCTGTGAGAAACACAGTGGACCTTTACCTTGTTTTCACTCTTGTATTCATAAAAGCTTTATGAAACAAATATACAAAGCTGACTTCACTACTAATGCCCATCAATAAGAGCACTTTAAGCTAAGAAACCCTAACTTTCTGCCCACCTCCACTCTTCCCATTAAAGGCTCATGAGGCACTCTGGTCAATAAAAGCAGTTGGAGATGTCCTTGATCTTTCTGTGGCTTTTATAAAAGCCAGATGGTATGGCTCTGGAATATGTCATATAACTTAGCAACATGAAGAATTAAAGGAAGAGTTCAAAATTAGCAAAATGACACTGCATGAAACTGAGCTTCCAAAAAATAAAATCACTATTTTTTTCTCCTAGAAAATTATGAATACTGCAGACACTCAAGTAAGCGCAGTGAAAAATAGTAATGGGCTAAAATAGTATATTTCAGTAGTTCTGAGTGATAGATCTGAAAGACAGAAAAATAAATAACCCAAAACTATCTTATCAGTTAGTCAAATGTTGTCCAATATGTCTGCCAAGCACCATAGCACAGATTTTGCATTAGTTTGGTCTTGTCAGCTACTCCCACCCCTTACTCTCAAGACTGAGCAAGCACCAGAAGCACCACCAACATCACAGCAGAATCATCAATATCGTCGTAAGACAGCTAGCAGAATTATGCTATGTGCTAACAGAAATGAAAAAACACCTATAGGACTAGAGCAAGGAAAGAATGGTAAGGAGTCATCTTCATTTAACTAAAACAAATCAAAATAATCCTTTGCACACATACAAATCTTGTCACAAAGAAATCTGAGGATGCTTCTTACATGTTAACTGTGATGTTGGCTCTCCAGCATCGCTGTGAAGTATATATTTAAGCTGAAAGACTCCTCAGCCAAAAGCTCAAATCCAATTCCTATTTCATCCCATGCCTGTTTATCTCAAAAGCTCTTTTAGGGACTACATTTTGCTTCATATTTATTCAGTGCCACATTAACAAAAAAATCACATACCTTTCTCATGCTATCAAAAAATTATTTCATAATTACTCCCAAGACAGAGCTTTTTTTGATTCTTTTATTTACTTTGCAGTTCTGTTACATGTCATGCATTGGTGTCATGTTTGAACTTCATTCCTGCCCTGCAGCAATATCCCATGTGATTTTCTCTAAGATCTTGTGATGGTTATTGAAGACTTTGTTTTCAGAGAAAACATTAGCCCTCAGTTTTGAAGAACTGCTTGAGGTGGAAAAAGAATTTGAATTATACCCTGCTAAAACTGTCATCAAAATGAATTATTACTGTTTACAGTTGTGTTCATTAATTTTACCTGTATCAGTCCATGTAGATAATACACATAAAGATGCAATGCACAAAGAGAGATGCTGTAAGAGGTTGCAAAATAAAAAACTCAGCAATTAGAAATGCCAGGATTAATGTTGCTTGTGCAAGTGTAATCGAAATGTTCTTTTTTCAACTACTCTCCACATGAAGATAATACTAGCAAATCTAGTGGCAGAGCACAGAATAGAACCCTTTTCTCCTCTGTAAGTACCTGAAATATGACAGTCCCCTTGGTTCTGCAGTAATCTATTGCACTTACTTTCTATCCTCACATGCATCATACTTAGACCTAGAAAGACAAGAATGGATCCATATAATTATATATTGCACATAACATGCAATGCACACAAGAAGAAAAAAAAATAAAGGAAGCTATTTCTAATATTGCAAAAGCATTGAGTGCTTAATTTTGTCACCTAAAAGATATTTTAGTATATGTAGTTTCCTGGATTAAAATCAGTTCAGTTACATGGAATAATGCTGTTATCTTGCAAAGGTTGACCAACAACCATGGTAATCAGTACCTCAGTAAGCACAGCCAAGAGGTATAGCATGAAAGCAAAACTGTAGATGCTTCGCCTTTTTAGACCAGACAAAAGACTTGATAGTGAGTGGCTTGCACACCTATCCTAATTGTTACCTTGATATTTTGTATAACATTTGACACCGCCAAGAGGCAGTATGATTTCCACTACTGTTACATTACCTCTATTGCATCAAGTCATATTGAGAATTTGTAACAAAACATATCACAAGTGCTCTTAAAATATTATCCCCAAATAATTTATTTCACGATCCAATCACCTGATACAGATACAACTAATTATACAAAATGTCTATCTAAGAATAGAATTGAAGAATAAACTCTTTGCCAAGCTTTGTCACCCTGGAATCCATCAATAACCTGAAGAGGCGAGTGTGCTGTGACTGAAACGGCACGTTTTCCCAATTTGAACAGGTATCTCCAGCACACGCAATTTGAAAACTGATCAGACCGAACCAACAGAAAAGCCAGTAATACAATTTTTTTCACTATGATCCCACTGCCTAAACAAACCTAAACCAACCCATTGCACACCTGAACCACTGAAATGGATGCCCAGCACTGCTGGTGAGGTGGCAGTTCAGACTAACAGCGCCACCAGGACAACCCACCGCATCTCCTGATGCGCTCTGTCCCTTGGTGGAGCTCTCCCAAGACACAGTTGTAAACCGACTGGTCACTGGTTGGGCTCATCCCATCTACTGCTGTCAGTTTTCTGTTGTGCAGAAATTGCGAGCACAGAAGAGAGAATACAGTCTGCAAGAGCCAGCGCTAGACAGGAGGGCTGGATATGTGTGTTCCCTTACATACACACGCGGGATGGACTAATAAATCATGCTTAAAGCCTATCTTCAACATAAACAATCCACAACTCTCAGTATGCTTCACTATGTAAATCTGGCAATATGTAATAAGAATCCTCTGCTCTAAATCCAAAATACAATTATATAAGTCCTAACAACACTGTACATAAATCAATAAATTGATAATGCTAACAGTTACAAATGATAATGATTTAGAAAGGAAGATATCTCATCTTCAGTCATGAAAAGCTGTATCAATGATTGCAATTAGCTTTGGGAGAACGTGACAGGATATTCTTGGCATTAGCATCTGATGGAGGGAATTATTTTTCCCTTAGGTATTAAGGGTTATAGCTGTCATCTATTAGTATTAGCCAAAGAAGTCACATGCATCTGAGGAACCTAAAGTATTCTTTTTCATCTATTTATAAATGATCAGCTGATATCCTTCTCATTTTCCAGATTTTACATCATTAACAGTTATCTCATACAAGTGTAAACTCTCAATATACCCTTCATGTAAGAATTAAAAAGTCATTAAGTGGTTTAGCTATAGTTTTCAGTGATTTTGACCATAAGCTAGCTTTCTTTTTTTTTTTTTTTTTTTTTTTTAATAAACTCCACTGTCTAAAAAATCTGTACCTTTCATTTCATTGCTGTCCCATATGACTCAAAACCTTCCATGTAACGTAGAAGGGTTAACCCCCATTTCTAAAAGTCCTATTTGGATATTTGAAAAATTGCTTTTAACTTTCAATGAGACTTAGATCTGCAAATCATTTTTTAAAATGCAGTTCGAATCTAGTCTACACTGGGAAATTTCAACTCCCTCAGGAAAAGCCTCCTCCTTTCAGGAACTTAGGCCAGCTATTTGCTCTGACACTACTACATTTGTGGGATATGTATGCTGCTGGCTTCTTTTGCTCTTACCATATAGTCTCACATGACCCACCATTAGCCTAGGTCTCACTGCTTCTGATACTGTCCTTCTTCTGGACCTTATTCATCTGGATATTTTTCAGCGGATATCTCCTGGATGACAGGCTAGGATGTTCTGAAATGACTACTATGTCAGATGTCAAGGCCTTAATTTTTAGAGTAAAATTATGGAACACTCTTGCACAAACCCTCATTTTTAACCATTTTATTCAAGCTGACTTAAAAAGATATTTAAAGGATGGTAAAGAAGAAAAGGATATTGAAGAGGAAAAAATTGTAAGGGATGAGAGAAAACAAAGATGCTATTTCCAAGCTTCAGTGTGTCATCTCCTACAAATACAAAACCAACTAAAAATAACCTACATATTTGCAACACGGATGATTATACTGTAGACCAGTGCCTGTGGGAGCTATGAAAAATAAACCAATAAAAAAGAGATTGAATTATTAGCTGTAGAAATATGATTTTCATAAAATATACTTGGTTTTGTTTTGTAAGTTTTTTCCCTGTCTCTGAAATTTTATATGGAATTTAGCATATTCACATTCACAGCAAAAGATTAACATGATAAAGTTTAACAGCACTGAAGCAGGCACTGTAGTCTAAGAGGTTAATAATTCATTAAACATACAGCATAATAGCTAGACAAGATTTTTTTAATTTATTATTTATTTTTGAGTTATTGTTTTTCATAGTTTAAAAAACCTAAGTTCCTCTGTTAACAGTGTTACAGAGAAAATTCCTTCACAAGTGCTATGGATAGGAAGTTTTACTTAAAGAGATATTAAAAAAAAAAAAAAAAAAAACCTCAACCCCCCCACCACCCTTAACATAAAATTCACAAACGTTAGCAAAGGACTGAAATAGAAATGCTGCAATTCATCATTACAAAACTAGACAGAGGCAATAGCCTCCACTGGGTTCAGAGGGTTCTGAATCACTTCCTTGCTGTAGATTTCTCCTTTCTATAAGGCTCAGATTCACTATGGGTATTTGATTATGTTTTTATACTTCTAATAGATAACCTATTAAATTTTATACAGAAAATACCCTTTTGAATCAATGATGAAGTATAACCAAACAATACATATGATAGATATAAAAATATAGCTATCTGATTTCATTGGCTCAAAGAGCTCACTAAACAGTTTTGATACACAATGGTACAAATTGGCCTGATTTATTACCTTATCCATGAAACCCATAATGGCAAAGGGGCAGAAGGAATTTAATACTTACCACATTCAACACAGGATGATTCTGTAGTCCAGGGGTATAAAATCAACACCTCAAATAACTTATAAATACACAGGATATGTCACATGGAAAAAAACAGAAGTGAAAATTACACTCCATCATTTGTGATTAGAGGATTTTCCTTTAGTTTTCATTAAGGAAATGCCATTGTTTTTCAGTGACAGTTCCCACACAAAACCAGCATTTTCTTTAATTTGCAAGTACCATGCTGTAATTAAATAAAATTACCTATCGTCAAATGACTGTGTGACATTGTGGGCTGAGCATCATTACCCCAGTCCATTAGGGGTTGTGTTTCTTTGGTTGCACTAATGCATAAATGACTATCCAATGTTAATACCCCATGGCTTAAAGGCTAAAAAAAAAAAGAGAGAGAAAAGAGTAAGACATTAAAATTCTGAAGTGGTAACTGAACGACAGAGGAACATGTTTTCCCCAACATACATTCCAAAAAAGAACCAACTTCGTGATTTAAAACAAAACTATTTGCTGCTGAATTTCCTGACTTTCAAGCATGATTGGAAGCAGAAATATCAAGAACGTACTTCACTCCCAGGCCAGTCTCCACCTTTAAAAGATCGAAAACATTTTTCATAATTGAAATTCATGACAGAACCATATCTACATGTTTATTCAAGCATGAATTACCACAGGGGAGGGACAGATAGATTTAGAAGTCCTTCCCGATCTTTGTTTTTCTTAATGTAAGTACAAGACAACAATGTAAGAATAATTTCTTTAGGTTATTTTAGTCATGCATAATGAACTTCACAAGCTACAGAGGAATAGACCCTGTCAGTATTCTGCTGATACAGTGCTGGAAAAGCATAATGTAAAACCCAGGTCTCTGTGATAATACTGAACAAATGGTTCAGCACAGCACAAGGGTCCTGGAAGACAAGTTATTCACAGGAGACATAAAACCTATGTGACAATCAGGGTGACAACAAGATAACCTTGCACTTTTCACAACAGTTGTTTCCTATTTGACCACTTTGATAGGGATCAAAAGTTAAATTCCAACAACCAAATATTTTGTTTTCAATTTGAGAAATACTCAGTACTCTTCATGGGAACACAGCTAGGAGAATAACTTAAAGCAACTGACTACTGCACAAACATTGCATTTAGGGGGGAAGCCAGAACCATCCTACTGATCACAGCTCCCAAGATCCAGATCAATCATAGCTTACGTCCTATCCCAATCAATGACACCTACCTAATGGGCATCCCACCACCACGAATTCAGCATTTTATAGGCTACATGTTTCCCAGTTCTTCAAAAGGTCTTCTCCACTATTCAAAATTCACATCCCTTTTCTGGGATTCAGTTTATCATGCCACTACAACTAAGGCCGTAATAATTATTGTTTTGGTCAATAGATTATTTCTTACTTGTTCTATCCTATTGCTGAATATTCCCCTTTGAAGGAAAATGCCATTGCCTTCACAAAGAAGTCTGACAAATGGAAATCTCAGCTGCTTTGGTAATGATGATGATGATGGTGATACACTCATGAGTGCCAAATTCCCAAACTGAGATCTCAGCAGCATTGCATCTCCAGATTCAATTGCTGTCTTTACAAAACAGCCACTGAATACTCAAACCCCACTCCTAAAAAGTTTTCCGGTTTTATTTTTTGTAGGAAAAAAAGAAACTCAGATGACAAAAATAATCTTTTTTAAATTTTGAAAAACTGTATTTTTTACTATTATTACGAAAATGTGTTCCTGAATTTATACTTCTCAGGCTCTTCTCAATGTAAAGGGCCTTTTGAAATGTGACAAGCGACAAAAGCAAGATACTAAAGATTATAGGAGGGAGTTGCAAACTATGTGGAAATAACTTCTTTTGTAGAAATTATTTGTATATGGGTTTTTTTTGTAACTCAATAACAGTATTGTTAATAGTTCACATTAACCCTTTAAGTTATACCTGGAAAAAAAAAAAAACTGTTCTGGTAGCAAACATCTCTCTTGAGCTCAGGAATATATCTAGTCTACATGTCTGGCTATTTGAGTAACTGGGAAAAATATTAATTTCTAAGCGTACTTCAAACAATTTCTCATTCAAGTAACTAATCTGAAATTGTTAAGAGGAATAGTGAGCGAGAAAGAAGAGCATGTCTCTGGAACAGAAGACAACAAAACAGAACAGAGGAGATTCTAAAACTGTTGAATTAATTCTGTCCTTCAACCTTGCAATGCTAGTTAGCCTGTCAGTTCAAAGATCCATTCTCCTATCGCTTGAAATCCCTCAGATGGCTAAGCCAAAGCTGGCTAATTACTGCTGACAGAAACGCAATCACAGGATTAGACCCCGATAGTACCACAGAGAATGGAAGTCGGTGTTTCCACACTGCTCACATCTCTTGAGAAACAGATGTTGAGTACTTTTAAATCCACGTCCTCATTTCCCCAGTAATGGCACAGCCTTTACCAAGGCATAAAAGTAACGGTCAGAGAACCGGTAACACTTTTCTTATTTTTCAATGGTCATCTACTCACTTTGACTCAAGGCAAGTGGGGTTACAAGTTATCAGCTATTGAGATGATAGCATGAGGAAAACAGCAACATGAGAATACATTCATATCGAAATAGAAGAAAATATTGTTTGCCATCAGGTAGAGAATAAAGAGTTCCCAAAGGAAGACAGATATGGAGAAGGATGCAGAAAGGTGACAATCAATTAATAATGTCAGGTGAAATGAACAAAAGATTGAGATTCCTGACAGTCAGCATTGGTCTTGTCCTCATCCAAGAGGGAAAACTCCTATTTGGAACCAGTTCAGAAGAACTAGGAAGCTGAAGGCAAGGAAAATGCAGCTGTCAAAACACACCTACTGACTTACAGAATAAAAAGAAATGTGCAAAACTAGAGATGTCCAACACGCATGTCTAGAATCCAAAATGTATAAAGAAGAAGATTTTTCCCCTCAAGCCTAGACATATTTTGTTCATTAAAAAACACGCTATTGAATAACTGTCTGTAAACCAATAATATTACAATATATGCACGTATTATGATACATAATCTCTACCATATACCCATATGGTGGCCAACTGAAGCAATTTAACTTTTACAGACAATTACTCAAGATACCACAGTAGCTTCATACAGTAGAAACAGAAGGCACTGGTGGACTCTACAACACCTTCATGTAGGAATTGATAATGTTAAACAGTGGGTCATCCACCTCCCTTCCTCTAGATGTTGAAAGACAGGTGTAAGAGTTGTCACAGAAACAGCGTTAATTGAAACACTGACCTTCTCTGGCCGTTCTCCAAATATACCCACCTTGTCATTCTCAGGGTGGAAATGCTACTCAGCTGACCACCCAGACAGAGAGAGCATTGGGTCTTCAACCTCAGGTGCCAGCAGGCTCAGTGAGTTTTAGTCTCTGAGCTCTTCCTTTGACACACTTAGGGACAGCGGCTCAGGCTGGTAACCAGAGTTCATTTAATAGTTAGAGTAGGAACACAAAAAATATAAGGCTTACAGAATTTTAAGTATTATAGCAAATAATGCCACAGTTTCCATGTGTATCTAAAGCTGCAGTATTTCCAGTAGCTACTTAAATAAATAAGAATGCAGCAGAAGAGTGCATGCGAAAGAGAGCAAGAAATGCTAGTTCCTCAATAGCCTTGTATAATTCAACATATAAATAAGGTTGTCAATGATTCATTATACAATGACTGTCTTAACAAAAAGGTAATATATAGTATTCAAAAGCATCAGCTACATTCAACTCCATGTAATCAGAAGAGAGCTAAGAAGCAGAGGGACACTTCCATGAGATAAAGACTGAAAAGACTGGAACCACTATACAATAGATAAATAAAGTATACCTAGATATGCCCTTTTGCAATACAATAGCATTGAGGCATTTAATTTAACTGAAAAGAAGATAGAATGTTAAAAACCCAGAATTAGCCTAGGGAACTAACTACAATGATATAAATATTGTTAGTATGGTTATGGAATTTAAGTATGAGTCAAAACAAGAGAGGACATCAATATGGTAATGAAATAAACAGAATTATGTTAAAGAACCCACACACACAATGGATCTTTATTCTTTTGTCCTGGCCCCACATTGTCTTTACAGAGTGAGGTCTCTCTCCTCTCTTATTCTCCAGACCAGTAGCATCAATGATTCTCTGGGATGAACGCAGTTTGCTCCCTCAGGAAAAGCCTCCTCCTTTCCATCACTTGTGAAGGTTGTTTTTTCTTCTTTTCCCTGTTCCTTCCAGCAGTCTCCCAAAGTCTTTATTCCTGCTACAAACTCCCTGTTCACTGGCTCTCCTGCTCCCTGCCTGATGCAGCTGACACTCAGGAGGGCTCTCTGACAAGCAAGCTCAGTTGCTTTCAGGGAAGAGCCGTTCTCTCACCACCTCTAGAGAGTTCGACCTAACCAGCCATGAGTGTAGCACTCCAGAGAGGATAAGCAAGCAGCTTTCCTCTCTGCAGTTCAGCAACACAGTTTTTTAAAAGAACAGAATATACAGTCCACATAGATCAGATTCAAAACAAATCCACTGAACAGCTCAACCATCCACTAGATTGGTCATATTTTCTGAAAAGGAATACACACTTTAGTTCTTGAACTTCAAATGCATCAAYATTATTCTGCTTCATTATTGATTGGTAAAAGTCTAGTGTCCTTAGAAGACGCAACTCTGCTCTTCCAGTAGTTTCTTTCAAATAGCTTTTAAACTTCAGAAAAACACTGTTTCTAGACAGTCATAAGTCACAAAGCAATATAAGTCATCTTGCCTATCTTAGCTAACATGCAGGTGAAATTTTATTTTGAGTTTACTGCTAATGCCCAAAAGATCAAGATTCTGGTATGAAATGCTTATATACAATTTATGTATGGCCAAATAGCACTGAAAAAAAATGTGGTGCATTAACTTTGTGGACTGAAGCTCACTAAAAAAATGCATTAGGAAAGGATATGAAAGGATAGCCACCAAAAAAATGCAGCAAAATAATATATTTATGATGAAAGAAAATCCAAGAAAAGTTTTTTTCAAGCAAGTAGACACAGATCCAAATCCAGATGTATCAAGGTCATCAGCAGTACTTCCATGGATTTTATCAACTATTGGATTGACCTCACAGCTTTTTTTTATAAGTGAGTGTCTAACATTTTGCTAAAATTTTCAACTGAAACTAAAGATGAATAGTCAGATGAATTCCTAATGCATTATGAAAACATTCTTTTGTCCTGCTTCCATACTTTTTTTTCCCCAGGGTGGGGGGAAGAGGAGGAAGTGGTCAACCAGCAAGTCATCCAAAGGCCCAGTCTGTTAATAGTCTTAGCCACACCTACCACTGGAGCAACACTTGTAACTTACACCTCAGGGCACAGATCACAAGGTTTCCTCAGCAAAACACTAATTGACATCACATGAATATGATTAGCATCTTCTCATTGACATGCTGGATGTATAACACATTTTAAATGGCATTTTTATGTAGTGAAAACCTGAGTGATATTAACACAAATTTCTTATCTCAGTGTATTTAGTAACACCTTTGAAAAACTTGCATTTATTTCTACAGGAAATGGGTCATACATATCTACCAAGCAGGCATTAAAATAGCTGCTAGATTGCTTTAAATTACATGCTTGTTCTTCAGATTTTGTACCATTTTTGTTGTATTTTTGAGAACTAAATTTCTTAAATTAATCAAAGAACATTAAACTGGTTTCTCTTGCATCAAAGTCTTTGCTGTTTTATAACAACATCTTGGTCTTATTTCAGAAAAGAACAATAGATTGAGAATTTATAACAAAACCTTTAGCAAAAATTGCCAGTAACCGAACTGAGGAAACAAGCAAAACTTAAGAGGCACCATGAATAGGAAGGGTCTTACGATACATAAACATAAAGGTCCGAGTTCTAATTTCAGGTGCTCAACCTGACAATTCAAAAAGTAATATACTTGGAATTTGTTTAAAAATTTGTTTAAAAGTGCTCTCTAAAGACTGTAAGGTGAGCCGATTGCTCAATTATGACAAACTTCGATTGAGTGAATTTTATGATCACACATTATATATAGTCACAACTGCAGCAACATGACCCAGACAGTTCATATATATCTACACACAAGAAAAAAAGCTGCAGCAAAATAACTCCTAAGTAATGCTCTAGAATGTGAAACAATTGAAAACTTGTAATTTGTTTCTCTAAATGAAGGTATTCATCTTATGGGGGATTCTAACAAACATCAGCTCCTTTCTATCAAATTACTGTTAAGCTACAGTCTCTCTGATGCATTCAAATGCAGAGTACATCGCTCATTTCCAGCTACCCCAACAGATTTGCACACATGAACAGGCAGATCAGACTCCAAGGGAACATAAGCTTTTATGCATCAGTCAACAACTAACTGATGAGGTTAAGTAGAAACTTTACCCAGGGGCAGGAGATTTCAATAACTGTCCCCTGTGGAGTTGCATTGAGTCTCCAGTCTGGAACTGGCTGGGATCTGACAGTGTGAAAGGACTATGCCAGGCAAACATCTTACCCACTTCTTGGTTTGTGCACAAGCTATACTAACCATTTACCTTCCTCCACTGACTGACACATCTGCAAACTCTCCAACATCAATTTTATGAAGACATATTCAAATCAGAAAAGTTTTAGACAAGATGCTAGTTATAACAGAACCTACAACAATAAACAATCTGATGCAAATAACGTGCTGCAAATAAAATAGTAGATATGAAATAGATGCTGTAACAGTAAGCAAGGCCAAGACTGAGGCCTCTCTTCAAACACACAACTGATGTATTTAAAAATTAAAGTGTTTTTTCTATATTTAAATTTTCAAAAGTGTCTCTCACTGTTGCCAATTTATATTTAAAAAAGCAAAGTTAAAATATTGCTAATGTAACCCAGACATATGTTGGATTTCAAGAAACACAGTCTTATCTTCAGCTAAATATTTATGCAATGTATCTAACACTGACAATGAGCAGCCTACAAAGCTTTTTATAAGACATGCTTAGCAGCAATAAACGTTAAAGAGTAAACCTCCGTTTAAAATATTTTTAAAAGCCTTTGATTTGCTTTTAAATATAAGTTCCAATATCAAGGGTCACAAAAGATATGGCATTTACACTCAGTTTTCATGCTTGTCTTTCAACATAAGCAGCCTTTTTCATTAAAACACACACACAGAGCTTAGTTCTGTACAAATTATATTTTAATTTCAATTTAGGTCAAACATATACTGGAGCAGATTATTGTTCCATTTACAATTCCATTGATAAACGGAATTTACAGTAACAAATTTTGGAGGTCTTTCAATTATAGTTAACTACCACACAACCATTTAATACTGTTAAAATATGTAAGACTAC
The DNA here is from genome assembly GCF_003343035.1 of Apteryx rowi. Lineage (NCBI taxonomy): Eukaryota > Metazoa > Chordata > Aves > Apterygiformes > Apterygidae > Apteryx > Apteryx rowi. Next base: position 753,893 of record NW_020447519.1, on the reverse strand, counting down.
AGTAGATTTGTATAGTAAGGATTGTTTTTTTCCAATAGTGCCAAACTGGATCAACTTTTCCTTTGTTGTAATTTTTAAGCAAAAGATAAGTTTAAAGAACACACAACAAAGAAAGGGTTACAGGAACACGGCCAAAACTTGCATAATAATTCAAGAAAAGAACTATAAATCACAAATCTCACAAGAAAAGTATTTATTACATTTTAGAGTACAGTATTCTCTACAGACCTGATCCAACATCCCACAAAATGGATCTGTTCATTGCATCAAATCCCACCCTCCTAAATGCCATTTAAACTGTTACTTCACGAGCATCAAAAAGATGCAATAAGGATGAACTGAATGGATAAAAAGTGCAGAAAAATTTTATATGATATAAAGGTCTCTATGTTTTTGAGGACCAAGATATGAATCAACCCTTTTCACCTATTGCTGGAATATGAACTGAAGAATAGTCTGGCATCTTCTGAGCACAAGTATGAGAAAGATTACTACTGTGTTCAGTGAACCCTTGCCCACACATATATTGAGACTCTCAAGGGAAAAGTGGGTCACACTCTAATCATAAAAAACACTCCAACTTGTACAAGAAAACATTTTATTACCCTTTAAACTTTTATTTTTGCAGCTGCAAAACAGCTTTATTAGGAGAGATAACATATGTGATCATCTGCCATCTTGGTAGTGCCTGTGCAGTATTACATTGTTAACACCGCTTCCTCTCAAAGATATGTTACTAAAATGGATATACACTTCTAGGAACCTCCTATCTCACAGTGTTAGTCAAAAGAGAACAGCCAGTAATCAGTAGAAATAGATACATCTGATGAACTCACTAACTCTCTAACAATTTAACCCTTTCAGAGGTATATACAGCATATTAAAGGATTTTAGTAGATTTAGTTGTCACTGCAAGCTAGAAAACCTCAACAAAATAGGAAGAATTAATAAAGCTATCTATGAGCCAATTACAGAACCCAAACTCACAAAGACAAGCATGGCCCTTGATATCATCCTTGAAATATTTGTTCAATAAGAACCTTCAAATAAAACAAGATATATAGGACTATGCTAAATGTGTCCTTTACATTGCTTTCCAAAAAAGTATGATTTTTAGAAGAAAACAAGTATATTCATGTTAGTAGAATGTTGTAAAGGCCTAAAGGACTTAGGTGAACAATTTCATTCTGCCTTTAAATCGYAGCCTTGCATTTCACAGTGAAATTAAAATTGATTCTTATCAGAAACCCTAGGTACTTCTGACAAGACAAAAGAACAAAAATTAAGAGCAGCTGGCCCCTCCACAGTTGCCAATCTCACAATCTCAGAAACGTACACCTAAAAAACACAGAATATCCCTTTCTACCATACACTAACCTCCATCTCCTTTAACAGCCAACAAAAATACGTTCACCTTGCCACATGTTTAAAAGGTCTATTGACCAGGCATATTTTATACCAGGATAAGGAGCTGAAAGGCCCTTCCTTGTCTTTCTCCCCTCTCCCCTTTTTATATTAAGGTCAATCTAATAAACATAATTCATACAAGGTTCCTACTGTTCCGGTCTCACTTCTAGTGTTAAATCAATTGTTAATCTTGTGCATTTTGTCTGCACTTTGTTCACGTAATCCATAACTTTAATTCAAATTAGTCCGTAACCGAGAACAAAAGGGCTTCTCTGAGAAAGAAAGAGAATGTGAATGTATGTGTAGGATATGTCAGAGAACAGTTTTGACTGCTAAGTACTGCCGCGTTGTAAGGCTGAATTTTCTCTCACTTCAAAGCTAGAGATCCCCAAAGAAAAACACTCTGGCTATGCAGGGAAAAATATAAGGACACATAACACCATAAAGGATATATGTATTCTGTCTGATTTATTTAAATTGAAAAAGACATAAGTGTATTTATAAGAATTGCTTTAGCTTTTGTATTTATCAGTGTCCTCAATCTTACCTCCATTACAGCCCTGACAGAATAATTAATTTCAGTCAATCAATCATTTAACAAAAACTCACAGGTGACCTCAAAATAACACATAATCCACCGAGAACCAGTCACAACAACAATCTTCAAATTCCCTTGGAAAGGAAAATTAAGTCAGCTATGTGTGGCTCGGGGCAACCTAAGCTGTAAATCTCTCTTTTCTGATCTCTTCATACAGATGAAAGAGTAGTGCCGCTCTGGATTACACAGAACAATTATGTGTTCTAAAAACTCGGGGAATCAGCTTTCAGACAGCCTTAATCATTAACAATTAACCGCATCTTTTGCCATCCTGCACTAGTTCCACCAATGCTATGAACACTCAAGAACCACTTTAAGCAGCCAATTGCTCACATTTAGGTTTACGGATAATATAAGGCCTGCTAATATTTGTTGACAAACCCAAATAGAAATCACTTACAAGCATGAAAAAATAGCCAGCTTCTCCCTCCACTGCATACCTTGAAAAAGGTGGAGCTGATTTTGAATGCTTGAGTAGGCTGCTACTAGTGTGAACACATAGAAAGAACAAGAGATGTGAATTTCATGGTTTGCTCTGCCAACCACTCAGAAAATATAGGGATTTAAATCACTGTTTCCTTTTTTAAAAAGTATAAGCTTGTTGTACTGTCCTTAAAACTAGAAGACATTATCTTTAGCTATGCTGGCTCTGCTATTCTGGTGGGTCACTGAAGATTGACTGCATGCTTTTTCCAGCTGGCTTACAATAGCCTTTCCCTTGAAATTTCCCACCAGTGCATTACAGGAGCAACAGTGTAGATATTAACAAAGACAAGATACCATCAGCTGCCAGAATATTACCATTATGAGGTCAATCTGAGAAAGGATAGATGACATTGTGGTAAAAATGTTCATGTCTTTTCTACACCAGAACTCTCATCATTGCTACCACCAGTGGAGCTTCACCAAGGAGAAATTTTATGAAAAACCTTAGTAGTAGATAGCTGCTCTGGGTTGCGACAAGATATATAGTAAGTCGTAACAGTCCAGAAAATGTGAAGCTCCTGAAATACAAAAGGCTCAGCAGTGTAAATCCAGGAAGATAAACTGACTGTAGTTTGTAATTCAACCAGGCAATGCAGTTGTTAGCTAGACTCAAAGCCTTAGTAAAATTTACTTTTATTTTTAATTACTCAGACCAGAGCACCTTGTACTCAAGGGCAACAAGCTTTGATTTAGGGACTTTAAAATCCTGTCCTCATATTCCCCAGTAGACAAAAACTGCTGGCAGCAAAGCTATCACAGCAAAGTTAAAACCAAAGAAACTGTTCTGAAACAGACAGCAACAGAGAAAAATCAAATCTGATGAAAGAGAGGGACCCACATCTCCAAGGATGCTATTATATCAGGAAGCAAGTAACCGCGTTGTTGTGAGTTCAAAAATACACAATAGGCAAAAATACACTATAAGCAAAGCAAAAACAGCAGAGTAAAATAACATCTTATTAGACCAATTGATATAGTTAGCAAAACTGGACAAGCCTTTGGATGTGCTCACCATTCTTCAGGCCTGAAACAGAATCAGCAACATTTGAGCTAAACACTAGCCGAGAACAGCTGCTCTGAGTTTAGCTAGATTATGAAAATCAATGAGACAATCTAGAGAAAAGATAGTTAATACCTGTGGAGCAGAGAGAAACATTAACAAGCAGAGGGCACCTGGCTCACACACACCTAAAGCCAGGATTTTACCTTCCCTATTTGTCTGCTTCTTTGGCAAATAACTACTTCACATACTGCTCAAGCAAGCCTGGTGAGATGGCTGAGCTAAAAACTGAGAAAAGATTCTTTATACCTTCACCATACTGGAACTTCAGCAGTACCAGTGTGTGTTTTGAATTGCCAGCAAACATTTCAGGATCCAATACTGTGCTGCTGGAGTTAGAGTGCCATGGTAAATAAATACTGCAGCTATGGTTGTTCAACTTCTTGACTTGAAAGTGGCTTCTACCTGTCACTGTGTTTATACAAACACTAAGTGAAGTCTCACAAAAAGTTAATTGCTTGAAGACAGTTGCTCTGAAAAGAAAGGCTTGAGCACAGCAGCTCCAAGAAAAGAGTGTGAATGTAGCTGGGGTGCAGAAAAGCAGTACGTCCATACGCTGCTTGTAAAGTGAGGGCTGTGTCCTGCAAAGACCTGCTGGAATGCATCCCTTCCCCCTCTCTCCCAGCAGAAGCATGTCCACTCAAAGGACATTTGTTATTTTCCTGAAGAAGTCTCACTGCAGTTATGTCTGCGTGCACAAGGAAGCATGATATGGAGTTCTATTATTAGCAGCACAGTATTYAACCACCAGCGTAAGATTCGGCCAAAGCCATGCATTCAATAAGCTTTATCATCAACATAAGAGTCTAATAAACGTCCTCCCCAGTTAACAGGCTGCAGAAGCATGTTTCAGACACCACATGTGGAGATTAACTAGAAAGTTAGTTTTGAAACATCAAGTCTTTGCTATCTCCTGGACAACGAAGAATCAGTCAAAAAAAACGCTAACAAACACTACCACGTTGAAGGCTCAGTGAGCTTTACCCCCTCCTCTGGTGAAAAAGGAAAAGAGAGAGCAAGGGAGAGATTCATCAGTCTGAACACAATGTGGCCTTGAATATAAGGCAAGTGCCACTTATCAAGAATAGAAATACAAACTGAGAAAATATGCTAACCCTAATCCACTTTCCCTTGGTGGAGGAGGAGTGGGTTAGAGATCATTTAAGCAAACTTGACACCCACAAATCCATGGGCCCTGATGGGATGCASCCAYGAGYGCTGAGGKAGCTGGYRGACATTATTGCTAAGCCACTCTCCATCATCTTTGAAAGGTCATGGAGAACAGGAGAGGTGCCCGAGGACTGGAAGAAAGCCAATGTCACCCCAGTCTTTAAAAAGGGCAAGAAGGAGGACCCAGG